>NW_023270763.1:3076847-3188417 GCF_011800145.1 Mirounga leonina
TCTGCGGGTGGGGAGTTCCAGATCTGAGTGGCTCTGCTTCAGACAGGGTGCCTTCATGCCCTCTTGCAAAAATTCTCTTGTGGATGGTGGTTATCCTGATTTTCTGTATCAGTACATTTATTTCCCTATTTTTTTATCCTTTGGACATTTCTGCAGGGATTTAAGTAGTGCAAAATGGGTGAGTTCAAATCACCTAAGGGCAGAAGTTTGAATTTTTTTTTTTGTAATGAGAGCATTTAAGATGATCTAAGGACTGCAACCTCAGAGACTCATAGGGCTGTGGGCAGCTGTGATCCTCAGGTGGGAGTGAGGACGGCCTGCCTGAGGCAGCGAGTGGTGTGGGGACGGGGAGAAGCTTGGCTCCCACGAGTTTCGGAGGACAGGGGCTCAGCCTGATAACCCATGGAATGAGAGGGGCATGAGAGAGGACAGAGGCGAGGAGGACTATGCTTTCTGCATTGGCCCCTGGATGATTTCTTGGAAGAGAGGCAAACTGGACTTGGCTTAGGCGGAATGCTGGCTCTGGAGGTGGGAATGGAGGGAGGAGACCACTCCCGACCAGGGGGAAGGAAGCTGAGACAGCGGGAGGAGCAGGCGCTCGGTGTGCTGACACATGCAGTCTCACCTGCTCAGCTGCGTCGTGAGGGGTCCTGGTCGCGAGCGGGCCCACATCCAGCAGCAAGCCAGATGGAGAACCAGTGCCACCCCGATTCCTTCTGGGCCTCTTCCATTCTGATTTGTTGCTGATGAAAATAGTGTTGAGGACATTCAGCAGGTTCCTGAGAGACACGAGGAGAAGCAGCACTGCCCTGAGGCTCACAGCCCCTCCTCTGGGTCCGTGTTTGAAGCTTTGCCTCCGGCCACCCCTCAGAGAGTTTGGCATGTTAATTTTCAGGTTTACCAAGTAGCACTGAAGATAATAATGAATTTCTTCACCCGTTACCCTCCTCCTGTCTGTCGTAATTCCTCCCACTCAGAGTGTTTGTTTTCCTGTTCCTGCATGTGTGTGCTGGGGGTGAAGGGCCAGGCTTCAAAGGAGGTGGGTCTCTGGTCTGGTACTTCAGCTCTTGGATCCGCCTTCCCAATTATGGCAGGTGCAGTTCTCAGCCGGCTGCAATGCGGGGACATCACCTGGAGTCTCAAGGGCTCCATGACCTGCTACAGCCAGTCTCTTCATTTGACCCTCGACAATTTTGTCCGCTCGCTTTCCCTCTTTCTCTTTATCCGGGTGTAGCTTAAAGTCTGTCTGCTGACGCTGAGCATAGAACAGAGCACGCAGGCCAGCCCGCTCTCTGAGGAGCCGGCAGAGCCGAGTCCCGGTGCCCACAGGCTTCACCACCGCCTGGTTTAGAATCAGAGCCTGCGCCCTCTTGCCAGAGATCGGTCAGAACACTGAAGCAGGCGGAAACGCAGACCGAGTCATCTGCAAAGAACCCTCGACACCTTGGCAACTTTGCACCCTCCATGAACACAACTGGCCTTGAAAACAAGGAAGAGTTGGGCACCTGGGTGGCTCAGTCGGTTAAGCGACTGCCTTTGGCTCAGGTCATGATCCTGGAGTCCCGGGATCGAGTCCCGCATCGGGCTTCCTGCTCGGCAGGGAGCCTGCTTCTTCCTCTGACCCTCTTCCCTCTCGTGCTCTCTGTCTCTCATTCTCTCTCAAATAAATAAATAAAAATCTTAAAAAAAAGAAAAAGAAAAAAGAAAACAAGGAAGAGCAATGGTGAGAAGGTGATAGACAGCCCCGTGCTCTCAGTGTGCTTGCAGGACAAAGTGCACCCAAGTTTCCCGATGGAAGCTGCAGTCCGCGGGGCGCACACAGCCTGTTCTAACGCTCAGGTTGTAATTGGCAAGAGCCATGGCGTGTCCATCATCAGGAGAGATGAGCACTATGATCTCTAGTCACCAAAGTAAGCAGTTTTAATCCAGAAGGAGAACAGAGGTGAAGGAACCTGTGACGGATGTTTCCCTGGACGCCTCCCGGTCTACCGGCCCATCTGCCACCTGACAGGATGCACGGCGGGCCGGCCCCGGGCTTCCTGGCAGTGGGCAGGTTGCTCTGGGACACATCCATTCCTTTCCCTGAAGCTGAAGAAGTGCTAAAGGAAAGTGTCACAGGATTTGTAGCAGTCTTGGGGGGAAAGCTGATGCAAATGTCTGCCACAGGCAAGCTCGGCAGATGTGCTCTGCAGTCTGCTAGGAAGACACCCAAAGTTTTCCCTAATAAGTGGAAAATAAATTCCAACTATTATACAGGCTGGCCATTGCTCCACTCTTCTCCCACTGCCCACTGATGAAATGGAGATTGTCTTTTAGGAACTGTGTTTTTAACAACCCTTTGTATTTCCACAAGTGGGTGTTTACAGTAGTAAGTCCTACGAACTCTGCACCCCCTTCTTGTCCTCAAGGGAAGGGGGACTGCTGAGCGTGTGACCATGGGGACCCGGAGCCTGTGGGAGTCTTTGCAGCCACTCCAGGGGAGGGGGGTGTCAGCTCCACCTGCTCGGCCCCAGAATAAGCCCCACCTCAAGCACACACGAGTGGAGGCTCGAATGGAGGTCCCGGGGCCAGGAGTCAGGGTGGAAAGGACGCAGACTTTACGTGGCCTTCTCACCAGGAGAGGGCCGCCTCATCTGAACCCCGGCGCCGGGACAGCAGGCCTCCCGGCTTCTGGTGAGCAGCAGGAATGGCCTCGAGGTGTGGACACTTAGCCTGGTGCAGAGCAGGTGCCCACAAGTGTGGGTTTGCCACTACCTTCTGCTCCCAACGTCCTCTGGGGTTGCCTACAGAGAAGTGTCATGAGATGGCTTCGAGTTCAGATTCACCTCTAACACCCAGGCGGTCCCTACAAGGGTGTCTAAGAGGCAGCGAGGCTTGGTGGTTAAGCATGCAGGCTCTGGGTCGTGTGGATCTGGGCTCATGTTCTGTCTCAACGGCTCAACTACTTGGAGACCCAGGCCAAATTGCTCGACTTTCCATATATCAGTTTCCTTATGTGTAAAACAGGAACAGTTATCCCTTATATTTATCAGAGAGAGGAGGCAGAAGCCAGATTTCCGGCAGGATTCACGGGAACCTGAATGCCAAGAAAAGCTGGCCTGCATCACCCAGTCACCCTTAAGTCCCTTCAGGATACCCGGTATTGGGTTTCGGGCCACAGATGGATTCCTGATCTGCCCACCGGTGGGTTTCCATTGGCTCACGTTTTGCTTAATAGGCTGCTAGGAGCTGACACTCTTTTCTCCCTTAGATTTCACAGTGTGGGTTTGGGGGAGGTCTCATTGAACCGGGTCTGACCTCACGTTATGTATACGTAAAGGTCATTAACATGTTGGTATTTAAGAACCTGTTTAAAAACATATGGTGTTCCAAAGCCATCACATGACTTATCCAAAGAGAATTTGTTTTCATTCAGTAAATGTTGGGTTCTTTTGTTAATACCCTGTTTTTAATCAGATATTTCGGGGCATTCAGTTTGTTGAGTCCTTCCTGTGTGCCAGATGTGGTTATATTCACCTTACATATGTTATTTCATTTAGTCCTCACACAGCATAACCCACTTCTCTCACAGTGAAAGGAAGCTTGGGGGTAACCAGGGAGCTGGTGAGTCAAAACGCCAGCACTCGGACTCCCGGCCCCATCACTGAACAGGGCCTACGGCGCACCACGGCCACAGAGCCTGTGGGGCCGGGGCCCTGGCTCCTGCGGGAGAGGCAGTTAGTCCTGCTGGCTTGTCTGGACCCAGCCTAGGCCACCTGAGAGAGTTCCGGAAAAACAGCATCCTCTGATTTCATAAACAGATTGGATTTTGAGGTGTATTTCTTTGCGGGACTCTAGCTCACTGAACGTCTTTAGAGTGGAAATTGTGAAACCGGAGGTTCTTATGTAAGTTAACAAGTGATTATTCCTCGCGCAGAACTAGAGGACTGACCTGAACCAATGGACACGTTCTTTGCTTTCTCCTGATTGCTGACAGCAGCCGCTGTGTGTTCTGAGTAGGAGAGTATTTAGTGACAAAAGCCAGGCAGGTGTTGCAGCGGGGTGAAAAATTAGGAAATTGATGAAATATCTTTCCATTTGCACCTTCAGAAATAGGTTAATTGTTTCAGTGACTGGCTCCGTCTTGATTAGGAAGCATTAGTAGCAATTAATGATAGAACTTCAAAAAAGGTATAGGAAATTTAATAGAATTTTTAGTTCACATAAATTATAGTCATTATCTACTGTATCCAGAACCATCAGGGCTGCCCAGCCCACTGATTAAAGTGCAAGTAGATTTTTTGGTCTGAATTCTCTGGATAATTGAGCAACTCTTTTCGTTAGGCTTTCAGCATATAATTCCCTGTAGTGAGCTAATATTGTTTTTTAGTTTTAAATGCCTCAATTTTAGGACATAAATGAACACCTTTTGCAAGTTTTTTTATGACTACATGCACATTTTAGTATTTGATTTAGGGTGATGAAACATTTTAAATAAAAAAGCAGCTGCCAGAGTGTGGCTTAGCACAGTTCAGGTCAAGAGACACGAAATCCTGCGGCTGACTCTGTGTAGCCTTCCCTCCCAGCAGCTGGGAGGCTGTGGCCCTCGCAGACGGGCCGGTGGGAACAGCGGCATGCGCACAGTTGAGCAGGGGTGCTGGAGAAACGTGGAGAATACGGCTGGGTTACTGGGGTGCGGCTGGGAGTGCGGGGAAGCCCAGTGAGTCGGTCGGAATACACAGGCCTGGCGATCCCAGGGGCTTAGACGGCAAAGTTCCTGTTCGCTCATGTTACGTGTGCACTGCAGGCCTTGTAGGGCACTGGGGTCGGCTCACAGTAGGTAAGGTGCTCAGACCCGGGCTGCAGCTCGTGCCCCTGTTCTTCGTTGCTGCCATCACCACGGGAGGCTTTAGGCTCACCACACGGGACGTGGGCGCCTCACATCCTCACAAGGATCATCCTCCCCTTGTGCCTAGAGGGAGCAGAGAAGTCAGAACAGTGGTGAGCATCAGGGCGGTGACGTATCCCCCCCCAGCTAAGCGTGAAGCTTGAACTGGCGGGCACTGGGGCGGTGGTCAGGGTCTGAGTACGAGGAGCTGGGGTTCCAGGAGGATCAGCCTAAGTTCAGCTCTGAAATGACCACCCTGGCTGTGGAGTTCCTCAGTCTTCTCTTCTCTGTGGGCTTTCTCCTCTGCTGCTCGTGCATGGTCGCACCTAGGACCTTCTCACTGGAGTCAGGATGGGGTAGCAGTTAAGAGCACAAATTCTAGCCATAAGCCTGGGTGGTTTGTATCCCAGCTCTGCCCTGTGATGTTGGGCAGGTGACCTACCTTGTGAGTCTCAATTTTCTGTCAAAATGGGAGCAATAAAGAAGATACATAATGATGAAAGCAAGATGATTGGCACAGTGTCCGGCCCACACGAAGTAGTTAATAAATGTTTGCTATCGTTCCTATAATCTCTGAAAACATTCCACTGATGGGATCTTTAATTCTGTTCAGTTCCCCTCCCATTGACCTTCCCTAACCTTTGCCCTCTTTACCTTATTGAAACCTAACTCATGTCTGCTCACCCAATCCGTGAGTCTTTTCCTACACACCATGGCGGCCACATTTTCATTATTTCCTTGTGCACATCAGTCCTTTCTTGACCAGCGTGCCCACCTTGCCAAGGCTCCACCCATCTTCCCCCCTGCTTCCGCAGGGCTGAAGTTCCATAGACAGTGAGTGGGTGTTGTCTATACTCTGGGGAATGTCAGTGCTGCACAAAGATCCTTGGACTCCTCTCAGGTTCCTCCTGCCTCTTTTTCCCTGCTGGTGGTCCCAGGCCTTGCCTCCTTCCACAGGCTTCACCTGGTGGCTGGTTAGATGGAGAACCTGATTTAGAATCTGTGTGTGCACGGGGTACCCAAGTGGTGCCCCCATGTGCCCCTGAAGGTTTGAGAAGCACTGACCTAGAAGATATCGATTAAAAGGTCTTAAGAGTAGGTGTAGAACCCTACATGGTTTCCAGTGCTCTGGAAGCGGAAAATACCGATGTCAAATTAAGCTAATTAGAGAGTGGGTTGAAATTAACTAACCAGAAAAGACTCTCTGAGGAAAATAAATTTTGGACCAGGTTTGGGAAAAGAAAAGTGTATTTATAAATGTATGTAAGACTGGTTACTTTCATCATTGTTCAGAGCATCTTTATCTACAGCCATTACTTACAAAAGCCTGGTTGTGAAAGAATGATTTCCTCATCTGTCGTACTGAATTATTTTTATTTTGTTATTTTTCTTTATGCAAATAAAAACAAATATGCACAGGTAGTCTTATTTCTGCCCCCTTTTCTACCTCAAAAGCCACCCCTTGTACATCCTTTAAGCACAGTGCTTTTCATGTGTCAGGATGTCGTGGAGATGGCTATACTGGCCCGTGAAGAGCTTTCTCCTCACGTTTTACACGTGCACAGGACCATGTTCACGTTTCGCTTCTCAGATGATGTTTAAGAGTCTTTCACACAACAGTCACCGACACTTACCCGTGAGAGGTCCTAGCCCCAGAAAATAATTTACGAAACCCATGTTAAGTTTCTATGCCTCTTCTAAAAACGGACTCCTTCAAGTAACCACCACAACATTTCAGCTGAGGTTATTTTAGGCTACTCTGTCTTTCCCAAACAGGACCTAAATTTCAAAATCAAGAAATAATTTGTTTCTTTGAGACACTTTGCAAAGACTCAACCAAAGGCAGGTCCCTCTTTCTGGAGGACTAATTCTGGGAGAATTCTTGACTTATATTCAGTCGTATGGGGTCACCTTCAGGCTCCTAATACACCCCTCTGTCTCCCGTGGTGAGTTTCGCCAAGCATCCTGAGGCCGATGGACCCTATGCTGGTTACCCAGAGAGTGCCATCCTGCCTTCAGCCCCTTTCCCACTCTCCCTGTGTTCAGGCTTATCAGACATTTTACTGCTTATCGACGAGTTGTCTCAGGGATTGAACAGAGACTAAGTCAAATTTTTGAATAAATAGATGGCATCCTCTTATTGGAAGCTTTGGGAGAGGTTTGGTGGAAGTGCCTGTTGTCTAATGATTTGCCATAATTGCTTTTGGATTTCCTATAAATTCTCCATAAATCTGTTATTCCTGCTGCCTCACAGAAAGCCGAGCACCCACGCTGCTTTAAAACTACAGAAGAGTGCTAAGTATGTGAAATGCGCTTAGTGTTCATTTATTTGAACTGACTGTTTGCACAGTCCAGATTTGCTGAGTAATCATCGACCTTCCACATTTTAAATAGGCCCACACTGACCCGCTTCTTTCTTAATATATTTGAACAACCGCATAAATGGGATTAGGGCTTTATTTTTTATTCACCTGCCTTCCTGTCTATGTGAACAGACTTCTTGTATTTCCACCAACAATACACTCCCCTCTCAATGACATTTGTGATAATGTATTTGTAAGTGTGTATCTTAAGAGGGATCTTAGCTATGTTTTTGTACACTTAATCTTTATATATCCAGCTTCCGCTTTCTGTATTCTCTCTGTCTCTGTCATCAACCTTAGATTTATTGTTGGTGCTGATTTCAGACCAAAATATAAATGAGATTGTGTTGACATTTTAAAAAACCTTGCTTCATAGCAGATTGAGTAGAGAACCAGTTGGTTTAAATAGATAACCTTGGGCCATACCAGAAAATGTCTTGTTCTAGCTGAGTACTCTATTCTTGCACTGTGGGACTGACTTTATTCATTTAATGGAAGCCAGGGCAGACAGGAAAAGAAATATTTTCTTCTCTTAAGATTTCCTGATTTGTTTGTACCTATGTTTTGACACCCAAGGGTAATTCTGATATAGCAACTTCCAACAACAGCAAAAAAAAAAAAAAAAAAAGAGAGAGATGGGAAACAGATGGGGAACTCCCTCTACAGTTAGGATTTCTCATTCTTCACTCTCAAAGCATCCATGTTCTGCCTCATTCTGTGGCCTTGTTTGCTGTGCTCCTCATCAAGGACAACGACCCACCTAATTCCCAGAGATAGAGGGAGAAAGAGTACACACGATGGATGGGAGGGGGAGAGAGAGAGAGAGAGACCTGTGTGCTCAGACTGGATGTGGCATTGTTCTGCAGCCAAATTCTGAGCCTGATTATTTATTCTGCTCAGGGTCAGGGCTCCCTACTTGGGATGCTAAATAGCCAATGAGGCAGCGCCCAGCACCTGCCGTGGTGCATTGGGAATAGTCAGTGCTGCCATGTTGACAGAGGGTACAGCTCTTGCCAGCCCCACCTAGAGTTGAGGTAAGGTGAAGTCCCCGCCTCTTCATCCTGAGAGAAATGCTCCTTTATCCTAATGACAGAAAACGGAATGTGGTTCCATTCCTGAACTTATTTTGGAATGCATCTGGCTGAAGGACTTGGTTGTCCCTCAAGCTATTTACTTAACTGTTTATTGTTTGGGAACATTTACATTTCACAGTTGCTTTGAGATGGTTAGGATAGAAATCCTGCAAGATTTTCTGTTTGAGAGTTTGCCCTCCTCTAGGATGAAATAAGTAAGAAATTGATGACCTAAAAACATGGCAGAGGAAGTGTTCATCAATATATTTGAGTGAACATTTGTGTTTAGGGTGGGGATACATTAAGAAAACACCAAGCGATTGAAAAAATCTTTCTTCAGTTCTGTGTATAACCACCTTTGAGAATTTTAGTTTTGTGAAACACTAAATGTGGAAAAGAGAGGTTTTATTTGGCTTTGGATTTCTGGTTTTATTTAAGGTATCAGCCTTATATGGAAAAATCAAAAGAGGGTCATTTGTTGGTCCTTACCCCTTCTGGTAAGGAACTGGAGCCTTGAGAAACCCGTTTTCCCCAGATTGGCCCTCAGCTCTGTGTTTTCACACGGCTGGGGAAGGATATAAAATCTAAAGCTTTCTATTTTATGTTGTTCCAATCAAGAAAAGTCTTCAAAACATAACAGCCCCGGGACTGTTCACCAGCAGCATGGCTTCCTGAGCAGGCTTCTTTATAACCAGACTATGAATTTACCTGGAGCTCTGATGGCCATAATTTCTAGTCTATGAATTGAACAGTAGTATCTTGTAGCAAGTGAAAATAACTTCAATTTAGTCTGGTTTTCTAAAGATCCTTATTGTATTTTAAGGAGGAGGGCACGGTTGTGATTTTCAAGATCTATTCTGCTGAACAGACTGTGACCCCTTTCTCTCTTATTTATCTCCTTTTTAGTTTTTTCTTTCTCTCATGTGCTCAGAACATTTGTTAAGTTAATTTTCTGTTTTCTCCAGGGACTCGGGATTGAATTTCTTTGTTCTTGGTTTTATCTATTAAAGACACTTTTCTAGTTACAGATTCTGTTTGTGAATCACATGCTTTATAAAGAACATCTGATTTTCTGCAGGATGTGAGCTTGGCACCTGGTCACAGACATACCCCAGGAGCCGAGCTGCACTACTCTCCAGACACCTATATGTACAACTCTTGTCATGGGAAGAGATGTTGATATTTTAGGAACAGATCTGGAGATCCATTTGAAAAATGTAAGTTAGGTTCATTCAATTTGGCAAGCATCTATTAGGCACTTACTATTTGCCAAAGGCTGTGAACACAAAGGGGTTTATAAGCATCACACCTATAAGGAGTTTATAGTGGATGGAGCAGTTATGCTATACAGACCCCTTTGTCTGGAGGAGAGAGGGTCTCATCTTACTTTCCCCCAGAAACCAAGTGTGTGAATCTGATGAAGATGTGAGTGTGATAGTTTACTTAGAGGTGATCCCCAGACATACAGGTAAAGGGGTGTGTAAAGGGGAAGAGCAAGATGCTGATACGGGGAGCACTCGTGAGCCCATCACCTCTGTGAGTGCCTGTTCTCGGTACCCAGACCTCAGAGGGAGTTGGAAGCCACTTTAGTGCCACTTATGCCTTTGTGGTTGAGAACAACTCTCAGGGATATTAATTTACTGGCCTTCTGGCCTGTAAGCCAATGTCGTGGAAAGCCGTGACATTTGTTTTTCCTTTTTGTAATGCAAGTGCCCGACTTAAGCCGCGATGTCCGAGCACCCATTTCAAAGATGGCTGTCTTGGAATCAACCCACTGCCAGCCTCAGGCCGAGACAAAGAGCCAGGCTGCCTCTGCACTGAGGCTCTTTGTTTAGAGCTCTGAGTGGATTTTGATAACTGACCCCTTGGGCCTCTTACTTTTTCTCCCCTGGACTTCAAATTACTGCTTTTATGTTTTTAATGCCCCAGTAAAGAGTGAGCCTGTGAAACCATAGGCCTGCCCCGCTCAGCCCCCGTAGAAGCAGAACCCCCAGCCTGTACACTCTGTCTTTTCCCCTGTCTCTCTCAATCTTGCTCTAGCTGCCCACCTCCCTGCATGGCCCTGATTATGCTGCATAATTCCCAAGTCTCCTGAGTAATAAACCTTGATTTTGTTCACGTAGCCCCAGTGGTTGTTGCTGAAGGGTGTCTTTGAAGCGTAGTAAGAACCATGAGGACCAATCCAAGCATAACACTAGTTATTGTTAGGCTGGGACTGGCACAAACGACAAGCCATGCCCCTGACCAGAGAGTGACCTCGGGTGGGAACCCCCAGGTGCTAGCAGAGGGCCCTGGGCTCGTACGTGAGGGGCGAGCAGCGGAGACTGTGGGCAGGCCCGGGCACCACTGTCTACAGAGTGCTTTCAGCGACTGTGAACAGTGCACCGTGTTGTTGTATATACACTGTAGACGGTATGCTCATATTCAAAATGATCAAAGGCTGAAAACTATAAAACCCTTGGAAGAAAACACAGGGGAAAGCACCACGATGTTGGATTAGGTGATGCTTTCTTGGCTACAACACAAAAAGCACAGGCAACAAATGAAAAATAGACAAATTGGGCTCCATCAAAATTAAAAAAGCTTTACATCAAAGGACACTATCAACAGAGTAAAAAGGCAACCCATGAAATAGGAAAAATATTTACAAATCTTATATCCAGGGATTAATATCCAGAATACATAAAGAACTCCTACAACAAGCAACCTGCACCCTGATCTAAGACACAGGACTGGAATAGACATTTTCCAAAGATGATGTACAAATGGACAACAAGCACATGGAAAGATGATCAACTTCACTAATGATGTGGATAAACAAAATGCAGACCTTCCATACAGCATAATATTATCCAGCCTTAAACAGGAAGAGAATTTGACAAATGTAGCATGTGTGAGCCTTGAAGACTAAGTGACATAAACTAGTCACAAAGGAGATAAATACTGTGTGGTTCCATTTATACGAGGCACCTAGAATAAAACTCATGGGGACAGGAAGTAGATGATGGGCGCCAGGGGCTGGGGAGATGGGGGGAGCAGTTAAGTGCTGATGGGGACAAAGTTTCAGTTTGGGAAGATGAGAAAGTTCTGGAGATGGCTGGTGGTGATGGTTGCAGAACAATATGAATTAATGCCACAGAACTGTACACTTAAAAATGGTAACTTTCATGTTAAGTATATTTAACCACAATAAGGAAAAAAAGTGCACCACATGTACAAAGAGGGCAGATCATTGTTACCGAGGCCCTGGGAAACTTTCATGGAGGAAGTGACATGTTCCCAGGCCTGGATGCATGGGTGGGATTCAGGGGGAAGCAGGTCAGGTGGGGGCACTTGGGTCAGAGGGGGCAGCCAGAGGCTTCGGCGTGCCATGTGGTCTGGCCATTGAAGCTCAGGAATACGGAGCTGTGAAGGAGACACTGAGGCAGAGAAGACCCAGCTGCCTCGTGCCTGTGGTCACCTGGGGTCTGGCCTCAGCCAGCAGGTCAGGGAAGCTGTCTGCGGTGTGGCCAAGGGTCCTCAGTGAGACTGTTACTCCTCGGGTCTGTGACATCCAGCCTGGCAGAGTTCTCCCAGAGACACAGGAAGGAGAGACTTGTCCCCAGACCTCCACTCGGAGTTCACTCGAGAGGTTTTATTGAGGACCTAACGAAGCATCAGGCACTGTCCGAGGCTCCTGTTCTTGCGAGCTCGTGGGGAGACACAGACGAACAAAACCAACAAGTCCAGTGAGCTGCATGTCAGGCAGTGAAGGGCCAGGGGAAAGCTGACCAGGGCAGAGGGGCGGGCACGGAGCCCCCCAGCCTGCAGGGGCAGAGATCAGCAAGCACTGTAGGTCATGTCTGCAACATGATGGCTTGGTGGCTGTTAGGAAAAATCTAATGTGGTTCTCATCCGTCCCTTACAGTCTAGTAAATGCAGTGATGTTCTTCCTACAGATCTGCCAACCTCTAAATATTTTGCGTCTCTCATTTGAACTTTGAAGAGAACTCTTTGCCAGAGAGCTCCTCCCACTTGGGCGGTGGAGGAGGACCGAGCCTGCGGTGGCCCCTGCCAAGGGGCCCTATGTTTTCCCCTTGTCCTTGCTAACAGCCTCAGAGGGGCATCAGTTGCCCTGGTGGGCTTGGGCTCTGTGCCCAGATTTGCACGTCTGGCACATTTACTCAAGGGAATTTCTTAATTAAAGCTAAAAGTGATCTGTTATTGTTCCTAATTACATTCTCAATAATTTTAGAATGCCATTCAGAAAATTGACCTACTCTGGTGAAAAATAGATTCTCTTACCCTTCTAGCCCACCCAGATGGCCTGTAGTCCCAGTTTTTGTGTTGGTTATGGTTGTTCTAGTATGAAGTGGTAGATTATACATTTATGTGTTTAAATAAAAAGCAGGTTATCAGCTCCTGTCTCTCGAATCAGATATTTGGGTCATTCCAGCGTCCAGTCAAGCTGAATCCTGTCTTCTGTATACCAATTTGTGCTCATCCCCAAATAAATAGATAAATAAGCCCACTGTAGAGCTGCCTTCTATTACCTTCATTTTTCTCTGCCCAGTACAAAGCTGACGAAAACACATTCTTTGTTACATTCCATTCATTTCCAAATGCGCAAGTTTTCAAATATGTTATAAATGAGAAGAAAGGAAACTGCTGGATTGTTTGTCAAACTGTCATATTATTTTATTTATCGTCTCTTGTCAATAGAAAAGTCCAGAAGTATACTGAGATAAAAATGGAAGTACATGTAAAGATAAAATTTTAAATGGCATAGACTGCTGTATTTCCTCCCATTTTTTTCCCTCCTCCTGTTGGGTAGTAAACAAGAAGAATTGGGTCAGCTGGTGCACACTCCTCTCAAGAGTATCACGAGAGCATCTGTGGTTGCGTTTGCCCCCAGGAGCCTGCCGCCGACCCCACGTACCCGCTCCCCACACCACACTGGCGTGGCGCCGTCGCGGTTCGTGACCGGGTTCTGGCTGACCAGTGATGAGGGACACGGCGTCTAAAAGAATAGGAAGGTTTCTGAGACACCTCCACACACCACAGATCATTAATACTCCAGCTTCACCTCTTCAGGAGCTGGGTGACTACAAATTAAAAAGTGAACTCGGGGAAAGAAAGAGGTGGGAGGAGCCTTCTACTTAGTGAAGAAGATTTTTTTTTGTTCTATTAGGAGAGAAATTGTGCCGTTTATTTCATTTGTCACAATATAGCTCCTGTTAACATTGTCCAAGTTTTGCCACCAGAAAATCACCTCATAGAGTTCTAGCAAATGACCTGACCTGTGTTGCTGATACACCTCTCACTGGAGCACATTTTAATGAAAAATATAATAATAATATTGATTTCTATGAGTTCTTGGAGATATATTTAAGTTAGTTATATTGGTTATTTATATATATATATTTATTTATTTATTTATTTATTTATTTATATATGTTTATATATAAGTTATTTATATGTTATATATATTTTTTTATTTAATTTATTTATATATATGTTATTTATATGTAAATAACTTGTATATATATACTTTATATATATTTATATATATATTTTTATGTATTTTTGGGGGCGGTGTATGTCAGTCTCTTAAAAATATGTACCCTGGGGTTCAGCGATTATAGGATCTGAGCTATTGAGATGCTGGCTCCCCAGGGTGGCAGGAAATCAGACATACCTGTTGAGATGGTTTTGCAGGCAGGAAAGCACTTAATCCCTTCGCCAGGCCATTTTAATAATGCAGAGAAGGATAATAGATTCCAAGCAGTTGTAAAGCAATTGATGAACAGAAAAGCCACCTGATTTTCTTTGAGTATCTTGGAGCTGTTTTCACTCCTCCCCCAAAAGAGCACCAGGGTCCCTTGCTGTGCATGGGAGAAGGTCAAGAATCACAAAAGACCAATTAAATGACACTTTTCATTGTCAGGAAGCAGGTTGAGAATGGTCAGAGCCAGCCTGTTAGCAGACACTGAGCTCCAGAAGTGAACAAAGAGCACCTCCAGCTCCACAATGTTGTGTGTGGGGGGTACAATGCAGTCCTTGTTGCTGAAGGTTGGGAGTTCTACCTGCATACAGCTCTGCATTCCTTAGCATTGTCCCACAAGGTAAATTCAAAGATTCATCTTCCAAAACTGAGCAGAATAAAGGATACAAACATAGTGATCCGAAGGGGCACCTGCACCCCAATGTCTATAGCAGCAATGTCCACAATAGTCAAATTATGGAAAGAGCCCAGATGTCCATCGACAGATGAATGGGTAAAGAAGATGTGGTGTATATGTACAATGGAATATTGCTCACACATCAAAAAATGAAATCTTGCTATTTACAATGACGTGGATGGAACTAAAGGGTATTATGCTGAGCGAAATAAGTCAATCAATCAGAGAAAGACAAATACCATATGATCTCACTCATAAGTGGAATTTAAGAAACAAAACAGAGGAGCATAGGGGAAGGGAGGGGAAAAATCAAACAAGATGATATCAGAGAGGGAGACAAACCATAAGAGACTTTTAATCATAGGAAACAAACTGAGGGTTGCTTGGAGGGGAGCGGGGTGGGAGATGGGGTAACTGGGTGATGACATTAAGGAGGGCACATGATGTAATGAGCACTGGGTGTGATATGCAACTGATGAATCACTGAACTCTACCTCTGAAACTAATAATACACTGTATGTTAATTAATTTAATTTAAATAAAATTTTAAAAATAAAAATTTTTAAAAATTAAAAAAAAAAACACTGAGCAGAAGTAGCCTTGATTTTATATGTGGGAATTCCTGTCTACTTGGAACAAAATAATGGCATAAACTCTAATTTCCATAGCGTCAGAAGCTCCTTCTCTTCCTGGCCTGCTCTTCCCGCAGTCCTTTCTAGACTTGGCTGCCCGCCCTTGTGCTGCTGGGGTTTGTCCCAGGTCTGCCTTCTGTCCTTGCTCTTCTGGCTCTCCCAGAGAGGTCTTCTTGTCTCAGGATTTCAGCCACCGCTCCCGCGCTGACCAGCCGATGCCCCCAGACACCCCACAGGCACCTGAACATGGCCAACTTCTCTATCCTAATACACGGACGTCCTCACCCCCAATCCCGCGCTTTCTTCCAAGTTTTCACCCCTGAGTTGCCCTGCCGCCCACCCAAACCACTCCGGCCAGCAACCCGGAGCACTTCTGTGCACAAATCCAGCTGCCCGAGGCCCCTGTCCTCCCTCTCCCTCCTCCCCGTGGCGTCCCACCGTCTCCTACTCAGTAGGGTCCCCTCCTCGGGGTCCTTCGGTGACTCCATTCTCCACTGGACTGAGTCCATGCTCCACCCAGAAGCACTTCCCCTCAACCTCCAGAGGCACTGACACTTTCCCATACAGGCTGGGCGGGTTTCCACGCTCTTTGTTTCCTGTTCCTGAAATGCCTTTCCTTCCCTCCTCCGCCTGGTGAATGCCTGTGCGTCCTTCAAGGACGTGGCTCAGGCTTCCCCAATTCCCCTGGAAGACTCAACCTCGTGGCCACACACCCACCCTGTCCTGCGGTGTCCCTGTCTGCTCCTCTCCTAGCCCCACACAGCCTGTCCGTGCTCGCTCTGTTAACCGGACGTCTTCCTCTACTAACCCACGCCTCCCTGATGACACTGACCTCGCACGTTAAACCTCTGAATCCCCAGCACCAGCTCAGCGCCTGGCTGCAGCGCGCTTGAACTACAAGGCCATTGCTATGTTGCTGTGGTCCGTAGATGCTGTGCTGACAGTAACCAACCCTGTTTGGTTTGGACAAGACTTAGTTCTTCATTTAACAAGTACCTGCAGAAGGGCTGTTATGGCCGAAGCCCATCGTTTCATACCCAGATGAATAACTCGGACATCCTCCCTTATTCCAAGAGACGGACAGACCCAGGGGCGCCTGGGGGGCTCAGTTGGTGAAGCGTCTGCCTTCATGGTCCCGGGGTCCTGGGATCGAGCCCCGCGTCGGGCTCCCTGCTCGGCGGGAAGCCTGCTTCTCCCTCTGCCTCTGCCCCTCCCCCTGCTCATGCTCTCTCACTGTCTCTCAAATAAATAAATAAAGTCTTAAAAAAATTGTTTTAAATTTTTGTTTTAAAGGTGAACAGACGTACGGGCACATGATGATGTTGCGGGGAGCTGAGAGCCACATGCGGGAGGAGCCAGGGCACCCGTGGTGCTGGGTGGGAGGGGCCGCTGTTGTTCTGTCCAGATAGCCAGTTGCCTGAATCTTAAAGCTTTTCTGTAACTGCTAAGGTCATCTGCTCAACACGAGCAATATGTGTTATTATTATTGGTATTGAACAAAGATTTAAAAAAGGAAAGCCAAGGAGCCTTCGTTGTCTTTTACTCCCTGCTTGCTTTCAACCCTACTTTCTCTTTTGTTCCTCCAAATTTGGGGCCGATTCTTTCTGGAGCAGGAAGATCTTGAGGTTTCAGATAGTCCTGTAGCTTCCATTACCTGCTAGCTTCTTGATGAGATGCTGCTTTTACAAAACTGAAGGCCTTGTAGCTGCAGACACACTAAGCACTGAAGGGCCAGAGCGGCTTTCTCATCTCAGAAAGCGCGGCAGCTATCATAATACCGTTCTTCCTCGAACAAAGGCACCTCTCACGGAACACGTCTGCTTGTGTGTTAGAAGGGCACGTGGCTTGCTCGTTTCGCACCTGTTTACGTGGGAGCTGTGCTGCCCGGGTTTTGTATCTCAGGGCAAATGTGACTCAGCACCCTTCGGTGGAGGGCAGCGTTCAACCTCATTATTCTCTGGCGTGGCCCGGGGAAGGACGTGGTGGCGTGCCGGCTGCCAAGCCCATGACCTCAGCCCTGCTTGAGCTGGCTGCTGCCAAGCTTTCCTGAGGTGTATTTGCCAGGAGCACCCACCTCTGAATCAGGAAACTCGAGACAGTGGTGCTAATAGAGAAAACCAAAACGTGGGATTTGCTATCTCAGATGGCCTGGAAAATTCTGCTCCTTTAGGACCCAGAGTCTTATTTGAAAGAAAGAAGTCTGTATTTTTTAATGAGATGTTGATATCTTTGAAACGAGAGTGTGGGGAAAGGTGTCTATGCTCGGGGCTCCGTGTGCCTGCCTCTGAGCTGTGAATGGGGCGCAGGGTGTTCATCTTCGAGAGCCAGGACACTGGCCCCAAACACCTTCAGGGCCCCAGTGGGGAGGACAGTGCTGGCAGAAGAGATGGCTGGGACAGAGCAGGGGGTGAGGGCTCTGTTCCCAACCCCATGATAGTACTGTTAGCCCCCAAGTTCGTGCAATGCCCTCTCCGTGTCCGGAGAACACCCATACCTACAGGCGCACATACACGTACCCTCGCTTGTAATGGCCCTGTGAAGTGCTTATCGGTTTACAAATGAAGAAGTCTTGGAGAAGTTAGGTGACTTGTTCCCAAACAATTAGGAGCTGTGGTGGTATTTCCAGGTCGCTTGGATTCAAAACTGTTCTCTTTATAACTGTGCCTTTCAGCTGTTGGGCGCGTGGGAACCTCGTCTGGGTAGTTGGGGGCAGGGAGAGAAGCTTGGAGTGGGGTAGGGGCCCGGGCCAGGGGAGCCTGATGGAGTCTGTTCCCCGGGGCCAGGCCAGCACCCCACGTCCCCATGTCCACGTGTCCAGCAGAAGGGCTGGTGGTCAACAGCTAGCATGTCATCACTGTGTGTGCTCAGGATGGGGCTGTCCTCCTCACAGCCAAATGCAAGGGAAGAGCAGGGGAAGGCACGGTTATGGGACAACAACCAGGTGGGACTGGAGGAGACCAGCCACGTGTCAGAGGGTGTTAGCATCTGAGGCAGGTGGCACAGCCCGATTCAGGGCTCAGGAGCGGTTCTGGGCTCCGCCTGGGTGGGGTAAGGACAGAGCCCCGTCTAGAGAGGCTCAGGACGCGGGCACGCAGAGACCGATGCTGAATGTCGTTGTTGTCTGTGTGCTGTGCTAGGCACGGACCCATGGGGCTGATGGCCCCCCGCCGCCATCTGTCTGGCCAGGGCTTGCCCACAGGCTGCAGGTGGAAACGGAGACCCCGGTTAGGGAGAGTCTTTCTTTCCTTTCCTTTTTTTTTTTTTTTTAACTCTGAAGAAAGAATTTTTATTCTTGCCCATTTCACTGACCAGGAGTGTGACTAGAACCAGTGGTTCCCAGCCGGGGACAGTTTTGCTGCACAGGGGACATTTCTCAATGCCAAGAGACTTTTTTTCTTTTACATTACATCCTCAGATCTTATTTATCTTATAAGTAAAAATTTGTCCCTTCTGACGACCTTTACCCATTTTTCTGCACCCCTGCCTCTGGCAACCACAGTCTGTTCTGCTTCTGTGAGCTCCTCGTTGTAGATTCCTTATGTAAGTGAGATCGTACGATGTTTGTCTTTCTCTGACTCATCTCACTTAGCACAATGACCTCGAAGTTCATCCATGTTGTAGCAAATGGCCAGATTTCCTTCCTTCTCATGGCTGAATTTTATTCCACCAACGTACCACGTGTTCTTTAGCTGTTTCTCTCCACATGGACACATATGTCGTTTCCATGTCTTGGCTGTTGTGAGTGATGCTGCCGTGAATGGGGGGGGGGGGCGCAGAACTCTCTTTGCGTCAGTGGTTTCTTTTCCTTTGGGTCCATACCCCAAAATGAGATTGCTGGATCACGTGGTAGTTGTATTTTTAATTTTTAGTTTTCTGAGGAATGGGTAGAGGTGGTGTTGGAGACAGGATGGAAGAATGAAGTTTGGGAGCAGAAAGACAAAAGACCAAGTGTGGGGGAATATGCCGGAGTCGCTACTGAGCCTTGAGATGAGTAGGCGTCTGCCCCATTGCACACATCCCAAAGCCCGTCCCTGACTGCTCCCCACAAGCCTGAACCCATCTGGCCTTTCCCTCTCAGAGACGGCAGGTTCTCTCTCCACAGACATCCCCATATCCAGCCATCAGCAAACTCTGACCCTGCCCTTGAAAAGTGCCCCACACCTAGTTTCCATCCCCACCACCCAGTCTTTCGGTCACCTGGCTGACCTCCCGTGTCCTCCCTTGCCCCCTATGGTGCATTCCGGGGTTTGATTCTTAAAACAGGCTCTCATCATGTCATCCTCTGCCCCATCCTCTTCCCACCCGCCTTTAGGATGTTGCCCAGAGTTCTCCCCGAGGCGCGAGGCCCTCCCTGAGCCGACCCCTCCCATCACCACCTCTCACTCCACGTCTCCCCTTGCCCTCAGGGCTCCAGCCTGCGGCCCCTGGCAGCTACCCCAGCACCCCGAGCCTGCCGGGCAGCGAGGGCTCTGCGGTGCTCTGTCCCCCGCCTGGAATGCCCTGCACCCAGGCCTCCCCAGGCTGGTTTTCCTCCCCCTCCCCCCCACTCCTGCTGGGTTCCCGACCCCGAGTCTGTCTCCCTGTCTCTCGATGCTTGCTCTTCCTCTAAAGCCTTGCAACGGGGTGTCTGCCATTCACCCTCCTTCATTCACAACTCTACAGCTTTAGGAGTTCAGATGAACTTTGAACTTTTTTGTTGTTGTTTGAGAGACGTGATCTTCTTTAAATGTACTTTTTAATTAAATGCAAACTCGACAACTTCCCCCTACTCAGCTCTCCAGTGATTAAGGGGTTCATGGGAGAGGGAGATTGACGAGGATTAGGTGCCGTTTCCCAGGCTCGGATGCTGTTTTCCCTTCACTGCTAAAGCGTCGGCCTCGCTGCTGCGGAAGCTGCCTGGTGCCCATTTGTTGCTGACCTCTACAGAAAGCCTCTTTTGATTCAAAGCCTTCACCTCCAACCGCCTAAAACCAGCCTGGGAAATGTTCAGGTGGAAAACCACAGTAAAGTCTCCGTTAAGGAAATGCTTGGGGGAAGGAGCATTCTAGTCAATTTAATTCTTGTTAACTGAGCACCACCAGAGTTTTTATCAGGAGCACGGCATCATGCGAAAGGAAGTTGACAAATTTTGGAGGGAGACTTTATTTAAGCCCTTTCTCTGCCATTTGAAGTCACGTGACTCTGGGCCTCAATTTTCTCATCTATAAAAGGGGGGCCAATAATAGCGCTCTTATTGTCGTGTCATTAGATTAAATGGGGAAGCGTTTGCAAGTCATTTATCGATCGATAGGCTTGGTGGCTACATGGGAGCTTGGTAAAGTGTGTTCCCTTCCCCCTCGTCCCTTTGTTTTCATTCTTCTCAGAAATAATTCTTAATACATTGGCATATAGCATTTTAAAAATCTTGTGTTAATATAGAACATTGAAGGAGAGGGTAATATTCCTGGTGGAGGTAGCAGTGACTCATTATTGTGGAATATTTATGAAAAAATAACCAATCATTAAGGATTTTGAGTGCTTTTGTATCTCAGACACTGTGGAATAGCAGAAATGAAGAGGTCATTTTATTCTTTTTGAAATGCCTAGGTATTCTTCTTTGCATCTCTCTTCCAAAAATTGAATGTGGGGGAAAAAATTGGTGGATAGGTCAGCATGGCAGGTTCAAAATGGCAGATAAAGCACCTCTATTACCGCCTCTCACTTAAAAAACAAGTAAAAAACGTCTAAAAAGCAGTAAAGGAGTAAGAGTCTGAGGAGCACAATGACACAAAGAACGCGACAAGAACGACTCGCAGATGGGGGGTGAAACCGTTTCTGGAGAACCGCTCTCTTGGCGGAATGGGGGCCCCGGGGGCGAAGGGAGTAGGCTGGGCTGTGGAGGGGCTGATCATGACCTGGAGCTGGAGACAGAGGGCAGAGTTTGTCTCTGGAACAATCCGCTTCCTGCCCTGCTACCGTATGCAGAATAGTCAGCAGCTAAACAGGACAGACAGATGGACACCTACTAAGGTTCTCCTCCACCGAGGACGAATGGTCCAGAGGGAAAACCTCTGCACTCTGGGATCTGGGGTCTCTGCAGAATAGTAGTGACTCGGGGGTCAACCATCTGCCCATGCAGATTCGACTGAAATTTAAGTTCTTGAGAAGAAGAGAGTGCTCCAGCCTCGTGGGCTGTGCTGAGCACGGTCCCCGCTGTTGGGAGATCTGCGTTCTGGGCGCGCGGGTGAAATCGTACGGTGGCTTCTGTCAGCAGTTTCAACAGCACGTGCGCAGCTTTGCTCTGATCTTGCTGCGGGGTTCCCAGGAGTCAAGGTCACCTCACCACCAGGACCACAAATACTCCACTGAGGAACGACCACAGTTTAATCGCACCTCTTACCCCTGCGTCTCCAAAAGTGTCCTGTGCCCCGAATCAAACCCAAGTCGTCACTGGACTTGTCCAGCCGAGCCCGCGGGTGAGGCACCTGGCACAGCGTGTTGGTGCGTGCGAAAGTGAGTTACAGAAATACCACTGCTCAGTCTGTCGGTGTGGCCGGAACCCTCGACAGAGCGGTGCTGCCCTGTCCCACTCGCCCCCGAGGGGCGTAAGCTGGGCCCTGGCGCTTCCCGGTGTCACGCGCACCGTGTCCCGGGTCAGCGTGCCATCGAGGCCGACCAGCCGGGGGCCCGTCCTCCCCGGGCAGTGACAAGTGCTGAGCACAGGATTCCTCCTCTGCCACCGTGGCTGAGCAGTGATTAATGCCAAATTAGCACCTTGCTCAGTGACCTTTTAGCATTCGCCGCTGCTCTCCTTCACTTCACATAACTATCTGCAAATATTAGCTTCTCAGGTCATTTCTCCTCATCAGCAACTTTCACAGATGACAGGCAGGTTGTTAATCTGATTGGCAGTCAGCTTCTGTCCTTCGCCCCGTCGTGAAAGTGTCTCTGCTCGGGCATCTCAGGAATCCCATAAACAGCCCAGCGACTCTACGATGTTCCAAGCAGAGAGCCTCAGAAGGAGGCTCCCACAGAGGCCCTGCCGGGCTCGCTTCGAGGGCAGAGAGGCTGGGAAGGGCTCGAAACCACCCCTGGGACTCGTGGAAACTGGCTTCTATCAACGTCACCATGTGTAGGTTAAAAAATTAATTTGTTGGCTCTGCACACACCAAGCTTCTTCTTTCTTCTTTTTTCTTTACTTTGTAATTCACATGAACCTTTCAATCAAAAATCACATACTACTTAAGCAGTGAAGGCAGAACACAGACAAGGCCAGTCCTTGTTTTCCCTGCCGTGTAGCCGGGCGGGCGGGCGGGCAGGAGTCTCACCGCAGAGTTGTCCCCAGCGCTGGGAATGGGGGCCTGGCGCTCCACCGTCAGGTACTAGACAAATCATTTTGCATTTGCAAAATCTAAATTTATTTTTATTTCCAGTCTCTGCCTTCTCCACTCTCTATCGAAATCCCTGTTCTAGAAATGTTGGATCCGTCTTCAGTTCCCCTAAATAAACAGCAGTAAAGTGTACTCTGGCTAGTTTAGTTTTGATATTACATGTATTTTAGAGAAAAGTGGCAAAGACGTGTCATATTTTTTTCTCCCTTGTCACCAGAAGTACGAGCTAAATTATTTATAGTCTGGTACTCACAAAACAGAGGTGGATTCAGGATATTTACTTTTCAGAGAAGAAAAAGGGATTGAAAGTACACGGACAGAACAGACCACTTTGTTGATTGAATATGTTTGCTCTGGGGAGTCACATTTGGGCCCAAGTGAGAACGCCAGCCCCTTTCTAACACCACACGTGCCCGGCAGAGTGCCTGATGCGTGGAATATTTGTGGAATTGAGCAGACTTGAAAAGAGTGGGTGGACTAGGTAACTCAATAAGCAGAGTCTTAAGTCAATGAAAAAATAAAGTCAGCAAACATTTTGGAAAATGCTCAACACTCTAAAGCCCTTATCCACATGATGTCCAGGCGGCGGTGTAAGGCCCTGGGTCCCTTGATTTCCAGCCAGAATGCTCACTCACCGGCTATGGATTCCACCCTAGGCTCCTACGGTCTGATGAAGGCCAGTGACAGTGAGCATGCCCAAGGGCTCCCCGCAAGGGGTTGGGGTGGGGTTGTGACATTCGGGTGTCCTATCGGGGTGGCTTGACAAGATCCCCCGTTTGTTATGTTCCAGTCTTCCCATCTTCCATACTTAGGAGAGTCCTGTGGACTTTTGCTTTCTCTGCCACAGGAGATGTTGGCACCCCCGAAACCATGGCGCCCGTCATTGTGATTCCTCCGGGCAACAGAAGTGTGGTGGCTGGGTCCAGTGAGATCACCTTGGAGTGCATCGCCAATGCCAGGTACGCGGCTGGTGCTGCCCTGGGGATATGAATCCATTCTAACTGTGATGAGATGGACCTTCAGTGGAAAGACACATCACACATGTGCTTGCTTTCCTGGCGGCAGTGGTCTTGTTTGTGCAGCTGGGCTACACGCACAACACGCATGGGAAGAAAGGGACCCGACCCCCCAAGCCTGGGACCACAGGGCTTACGTTGAACGTACTGTGGGTGCTGGTGGAGGGCGTCTGAGGAGAGTCCAGCTGAGGATGGGGCAGTTCAGTCCTCTGGGTGCAAAGGAGAGAGTTCGTCCCTCTTCTCCTCTGCAGTGCTAGGTGTCCTCGGCCTAGTGAGTGGTCGCTCCAGAATTCAGTTCCCGCAATCTCGCCTCCCATGTAGCCAGGTCCTCTAGTAGTATTTATTTTAAACATTCTTTTCCTGTGCAAATGGAATCATTAGCACTTATGGTCCGTTGCTGCTGCAATTAGCTATCCTTGCTCAATAGCCCTTGAGCAGAATGTATTGTTGATGCGTGCCGTAAGGGCGTCGAGCTGTATCTGGATTGATTTTTAAATGTCCGTTGTTCAACCCGCCATGGTTCCTGGTAGAATTAGCTTTGTCAAGCTTGTGCTGAATGCCTGGAATTGTTAGTACTGCCATCTACCTGACTCACCCTCGCTGTCACTCATGCCCTGTGTCCTCCCAGGCCTGTCGAAGAGCTGCGTGTGAACTGGAAGAGGAACGGGGTGAGGATCGCCGGAGGGCTGCACAGCTTTGGGAGGCGCCTCACCATCGGCAACCCGACATCCGCAGACACCGGGGTGTACATCTGTGAGGCGACGCTGAGAGGGAGTGCTTTCGACGCAGCCACCGCGAAAGCCTTTCTGTCTATCACAGGTAACGCTGGCGGCAGAGGCGCGGCCCCCTCGCCACGCGGCCCCCTTGCCCAGCAGCCCCTCGCAGCATGGCCTTAGAAGCAGCCCAGAATCAGCCACGTCTCCGCGGCTCCCTTTCTAACTCAGAAAATGAGGGCGACGCAGAGACTACCTTCCAAATTCACCCTGTTCTTTTTCCAAGAACATAAGCCCACTGAACGCAAAGCGCTGATGTTCTGAGTACTTCCAACAAGTGTTATTCTGGATCCTTCCGATCACAGAGCTTGGGAAGTGACGTGGTGAGGCCCTTGGCACATACGTCACCCTCTTGTGCTGGCCTCTCTGCCACTAAGCTTCTCTGTAGCCCTCGCTGGGCTATTATGGTCAGTTTTCAGAGATTATCCTATTACTGGTATTTTTTGACCCAGAAAAAAGAAGCTTTGGGATATTACCTTCTGTTAAATTAAAAGGTGAGAACAGAGCTGCTTCCTAGGACGTGCGCCAAGGGTCACTCCTGAGCCAAGAAGAGCAAGAAGATAAAATTCAGCACGTAGAGTTGCTCTAGACGCTGGAAAGTGTCAGTGTTGAGGGAGTGTGCGTTGTTCGGTGGCTAAGGGAATCCTCCGTGTATTTTCAGATTATGGTAAGATCACATTACATTGTGAAGCAAGTGCCTTCATTTCTCACGTTTCTTCGGCTTCTGTAATACTTTGTCTTCCTACGTGGCTGTGGTCACTATCGCCGTGAGCCGTCCAGTAGGATGGTGGCCGCGGCAGCTAAGAGGGGCCGTGGCGGCTGAGCCCAGGCAGGAGAATCTTTCTCTCTGGCAGGAAGGGAATGAGAACGAGAAAGGTCAGATCAGCAGAGAGCCCTGGGGAGGGCTGTGGCTCCCACATATG
The DNA here is from genome assembly GCF_011800145.1 of Mirounga leonina. Lineage (NCBI taxonomy): Eukaryota > Metazoa > Chordata > Mammalia > Carnivora > Phocidae > Mirounga > Mirounga leonina. The sequence goes on from NW_023270763.1 coordinate 3,102,026, forward strand.
TCACAGTTTGCCACTTTGCAGACTAAGAAAGAATAAAAGCTTGTGTTTTCATATGAAATTAGCAAGAGTATCAAGAAAGGCTGCATAGAAGGCGGTTTGCCTTGAGTGTTGTCACACTCCTTTCGATCATGAAGAAATGGTTCTGTGGCCCGAAAACCACCCGGCTGAATACACGCAAACCTGTCAGTCCCTCCGAACGGAGCATAAAGATTCTTAAAGTATCAGGAAGGCAGGCCTGAGTCGCACGTCGCTGCGGACTCCTAGTAGGGGACTGAGCCGGTTCTCTTGCTGCCTCTCTCCTTGTGCTTCCGACGGAGGGAAACACCGCAGTCCCATGCCCCGCGAGGACTGTCCTTCCTTCACGATGTGAGCATAGCACCTTATAGATGGAACCAGAATTAACATTCGGGGTGTGTCCGTCTCCAGGAGACAGGACTATATTGTGTTAAAACATCTCAAGGTGATTTAAACAGGAGGAGAAATTTATCTTATGTTTGTTTCCATCATAATTCCTTTTAGAAATATTTAAATGTATCCTATGAACTTTGGTTTTGCGTTGACAACTGAATTCCAGAGGAGACTGTTGGCCACTCTGTGTTCCGGCTTTGAAGGCTTTGAAAGGGACACAACCCTGTGTCCTTGTGATGTTGGTTTACACTCCCTTTTATTCACCAGAATGTGCTGTGACAGGGAGGATTTTGTGAAGGCATCGTCCTGGGAAAGCCCTGAGGGTGCCTCTGTGAATCCAGAGTGGTTGGGAGATGTCGGCCCAGGCCCGGCCACCTGGTGGGGGGCTCCCCGGGGCGCCGTGGGGCCGGAGGCGTCCGGAGCAGGCAGGTGCAGGAAGGCGGAGTCGCGCTGGCTCTCAGGGACTCTCATCTGGGCTCACGAGACAAGACAGGGTCGTGGAGGCTGTCAACTCCGCTGGCGTGTTGCCTGGTTTCCCAGGTTTACACGGGAGTGCGGGCCGCGCCACCCCTGCCGCACGTCCTGGTGGCCTCCCGGGGCCGTGCTCCCGGCACCTGACCTCTGCTCCACCCTTTCTCCTGACCTGCCCTCCACGGGCTCCCGACAGCCCCCCGCTCCCCCCGCAGGCTGAGGCAGACGCCGCGGCCCGCCCGCCCGGCCGCAACTGCTCGCGCCACCGTTCCTTCCTGGCAGCCTTCCCTGGCCACTGGAGCCGAGGCGACCGCCTGCAGCCCGCTGGAAGCGCGGGGTCTGAGGGACGGTGGATAAATAGCTGAGCTCCCTCCCTGCTGTGGCGGGGATGTGACCTGGACACCCTGGCTGCCCGTGTCCCCAGGGGTGAGCTGATTCGGTCACGTGCTCATTTCAGCTGACCTCCCTCTGCTGGTGGCGTTTCCACCCCCTGCCCGATCAACCGTGGGCCGCTGGGCTGGGCTGTGGGGACAGACCTGGGCTCAGACTCCCTCGGCACCACTCACGGGCTCGAACACGTCCCTTAGCCGCTGCTGGCCTCAGCTCCCACATCTGTAAACTGTAGACGAGGTAGGAAGTGATATGGGTGCTGGTCACAGACGCCCGGAAGCAGCGGCTTCATGCGTCGTGGTAGAGCGCGGCGTTGTTGAAGTTGTTTACCGACACACACTTCACGGTCCCTGAAATCAGGGTGTGTCTCACGATCCCTGGAAGCAGTTTCTTTCTTGGGGCTAAATACAGCGGGGCTGCCTCTTACCCACAGCTGCAGTGCCCCAGATTCGGTGGGACAGAGCGTGTACCTCCTCCTGTCCACACTGACAGACCAACACCGGCTCCTGCCACTGCCGTTCACACGCTTCCCGGCTTCTGGGAGGGCCCGTGTCCCCTCACGCCGCCCGCACTCAGACACGCGTCGGGGCGAGTGGATCCTGTCCCCAGCCGTCTCTGTGCATCTCGGTCTGTTCTGGTTTGCAGACGCAGGTCATTCAGGAATTCCAAAATCGCATCGTTAAAATCACAGATTCCTCGTACCCTCTCCTGGCAGACGCCAGTGCCACAATCAGGAGCTACAGCTGTGCTGGAAGGTTCTCTAGAGCTGAGACGGAGCCGCTCTTCAGTGCTTGAATCCCAACATAAGAGGCTTCCTCCTCTCTCCTCCCCTCCTGCTCTTCCTTCCTTTCCTCCACTTAACATTTCTTGAGTCTACATCTTGGACACCGTGCTGGGCATTGGTGACGGTGCTGCGAAAAAGTGGCCGTGGCCCCCGGCATCCGGGAGCCCTGTGTGGAAGGCAGGCCCTCACGAGGCAGTTACGACTCAGCGGAGCACGCCCGCGCAGACAGCGAGGGGCGCCTGACCTCACGCGGCGGGTGCCGGGGCCAGAGGCTCTCCGGACGTCCGGCCAGGATGGAACCCGCGGCGGGCCTTGTAACCCATTCACGCTGGTTTAGGATGAGCGCAAGAGGTCTTCTTTCTGGTTTTACATATGGCGACGGTGGAAGCACCCACGTTAATCATCGGTGCCCTGTGACACCTGGAACTTACCTGTACAGCAGGTCATTACCGAATGAAGCTCAGAAAATAGAGCTGTTACAGAACTGTTTCTAAAACAAGAGGGAAACTTGTATGAGGCCAACACCAGTGGCGCTTGGGTCGTTTGCTGAATGCGGGGTGGGCAGGCCAGCTGTGATACCCCGGGATGGAGCGGGGTTCAGGAGGCAGGGGGCCGCGAGCGTGCTCTTCCGGGCCCCCTGGCCATCTCTGCCCCCCACCCCTGCTGATCTGCCAACCATTTCAGGAGGCAGGGGGCCGCGAGCGTGCTCTTCCGGCCCCCTGGCCATCTCTGCCCCCCACCCCTGCTGATCTGCCAGCCATTTGTGGAGTATAGTGTGTGCAGGGCCCTCCTGAAGGGCCAGCGTGGGCAGAGGACGAAGGAGGGTTTGCAAAGATGAAGGGGATGCAGCTGCTCCCCTGAAGGCCTGCAAGGATGTCAGGTCTTTGGTAATCTCCTGTATCTCTCCGTCCATCGGATAGTTTTTAAGTGTCTCCCCAGAAGCTATGACAGGCACTGCCAGCACAGAGATGGGGAGGACACAGTTCTTCTCCGAAGAAGGTCCCACGTGGAGGGGGCCCCCTGCCCGAGGCGGTCGGGGGGACCTCTGCGGAAGGAGGGCGCTGGGGCTGATCTTGAAGACCGACTCGGGATTTGCCAACAAGCCAGGTCTTCTCGTGCTGTGGGCTCTGAACTCCCTTCTCGGTCTCCCCTTCCAGCGGCAGGAAGGTTGCTGCTTTTAGGGGTTCCGGGGATAGGACTGGGCCCAGCCAGCTAATCCAAAGTGAGCTCTCCATTTCAAGATTGACAGCCTTCACCACACCTGCAGAGGCCGTCTTGCCACATCGTGTGACTTGCTCCCAGGTCCCGGTGACTAGGGGGTGGACACCTTGGGGCCATTCTTCCCACCACAGTGGAAAAAGACACCACGTGTGGATGACGGGTGGCAAGTCAGGGACACGCCCTGGCATGACATGGTCTTTCTGGAGCAGAAGGGAAGACAGAACAGGGAGCATCCTTGGGTCTCGTGGTAAGTCCCACTCAGACAGGCCCTGCCTCTCAGATGTGGGGACTTTGGCAGGAGAGCATGAAGAATCCTTGGGACGCATGGACCATCCGCCGTAGCTGCCTCCACGAGGCCAGGGTGAGCCCTGTACGGCCCTGGCATTTCGGAGGGTGGGGGATTTGATAGAGGCCTTGGACGTAGGCTGCTGGGAGGCATCCCACCTCCTGTTCTGAGGCCTGGGCAGTGAAGGATGATTGGCGTGGCTGGCGTTTCTCAGCTCGGGATGGGAGCCTTTTCCTGACGTCTTCGTATGGGTTCAAGAGAGACGAACGGGTTTGTTTCAACCCCCAGTCTTACTGGCTGCAGCTGTGATGCATCTTTGTATCAGCACTGTGCCCTTTCTAGAGAGGTCGCGCCAATTAGCTAAGATGCGCACTTGCCCCTCAGAGGTTAAGTGCCTGCAAGAGTCTGTGCACAAGAGAACTAATTCACAACGAACTCACCCTTCACCCCACAGCCCTCGCGTCGTGGGCATGCCTGGTGCGCCTCCACTTTTGTCCTTAGGGCTGACTACCTGTAGAAGTAGCTGGGGGTTAAGAGAAGAAATCTTCCAAGCACCTGTTGAGTTATGTTGACATGAAGGGTCAGCCGTGGGCGAAATCGTGACACATACGTAGTGGGGAAAAGAAATACGACTACCGTCAGAAGCTACGGGGCCCTTCAGGGTCTTGGCAGCTACTCACCCACTCTGCTTCGCTCAGCCGCCTGGAAAAGTTTCGGGAACAAGGCAGGAGTATCAGTAAATGAACAAACATGCTCAGCCCGTGCCGTTCCTGGCCTTCCTAGTTGTCAGCCATGCAAGCCTCCTGGTTACTGGCTCCAGAGGAGAGAGACGGCACTTGGCAACATTGGCAGGACGCCCTTCCAGACTGTGCCCGAGGAGCCTCGCGGCTCTGCAGTCGGTGCTGCCGAGTCTGTGGGGCGGGTGCGTTTGTGCCAGGCTCCCTTGGTAACTGTCTGCAGTAGGGAATGGCGGTGTTCACAGATGAGTGGCCCCGGCCAGGCCTCTAATGCCCCCCAGCCCCGGAGCCGTCCGCTCGGCTCGAGCCAGCCTCGGGCCGCGGGGTGACGAGCACCCGTTGTCTCCGACCCCGGGCTAGGTCCTCCCCTGGCCCTGGGGGGAGCTGAGTGGCATTGCAGAGTGAGGAGGCATCGGGACACTGGCCGTGGCGCCCAGCGCCTGAGGGAAGGCCGTCTGGTCCGTAGATGTTGACCATTTCTCCGTGCGGGTTTCTGTTATCAAAGTGTACTTCCTCTGGGATGAATCCCGAGGGACTTGGGCCAAGTGGAAAAAGCCAATTCCGAAGGTTACACACTGTGATTCCATTCCTGTATCCTTCTTGAGATGACAGAATTACAGATGGAGAGCAGATGAGTGGTTGCCAGAGGTGAGGGATGGGACGTTGGGGTGGCCATGGTGCTAAAAGGGCAGCGTGTGGGACCCTTGGGTGACGGCCCCTCTGCCTCTTGACTGTGGGCACACAGGCCCGCTCACTAGTGACGTCGTCTAGGGCTAAGCCCGCACACACGCATGCGTGAGCACACACGCACAAGCCAGACCGCAGAGGGGAAAGTAGGGTAGGTCGGTATCTCAGGTGTGATGTTGGGCTGTGGTTTTGCAAGATGTCACCATTGGGGGAAACTGAAGGAAGCCTCGGATCTCTATTATTTCTTACAACCGCATGGGGCTCTGCAATTATCTCAAAATAAAATGTTTAATTTAAAAAAGGAGAACCGTAATTAATCACGGGCAAATGTTGACTCTGTCACTTAGTCTTTTTTTTTTTTCCTTTTCCCTCACGTCCCTTTCATCAGACCACAGAGGTAGATATCGACTAGCATTCACTGATGAATATGGGGCATGACCCGCACACGAGGGCCGTGACAGGATGCAACTCCTGGATAGTTGGAATATAGATTTCACTGCTGTCACGATTATTGATGAAGGAAGTGTGGCTGAATATGAACATGTGGGTGTGCAGCGAAGACCAGCTTGAAAAGATACCATGAATCTTTGCACTGTGTCTTTCCACCCAGTCTACACACACCCAAAATCCGGTAGAGGGCTCTGCGTCCACCTGGCAAGAGTGCAGCCCTGGCCTCAGTCAGATGGCATGCACCCAAGTGACCCGGGTCATCGCAGAAGGGGTGCCGAACTCCCATCTCCACGGAGAAACCTGCAGCCTTTTCTTAAGTGCTCATGTCTTCTTTCCCTTTTGTGGGTTCCAGCCTGTTTTAAAGACCCAGGCGGTGAGGAGGCATGCCAAGCTACACCACCCACACCCCACACCCCACACGGCGACAGTGGAAATCAGCCACTTGGGAAGACAGTGCCCAGAAATTAATTATCACACCGAAAGTGAATACAACAGCCTTTTGTTATCGCAATAATGAAATCACCAGCACCTTCGTACCGGATGAATCTGGCCATGCCACTGTTGAAGTTCTGCTGAATAAACTGAGAAAGATATTGCAGTTTACTCTCCAAGAAGATTCACTGCTTAATACACCCACTATGTTTTTGTTGAATAGGCAAGGGGAGTAGCTAGAGATACACAAGCGGGCAAGTTTCCTCTGCTCCTAAAGATGGACGAGGGGCCCTTTTTCTTTCTTCTCTTTGCTATTATTTAGCCTTCCGTTGAAGTATTAAATCTATATTTTGGAGAAAAAGAACCACTAAGACTTTAAAAAATACGTTAATGGGCCACCCCACATTCCCTGACACAGGCCCCGTGCCTGGGTGTGGCGCTTTATTTGACATGCTGCACACATCGGGGTTTGGTTTAGATACTGAAACAAACTAGCCTGTAAAACACTGTGCTGTAAATATAAACCTTTATGAACCTCTCGGGATAGTCCTTCTAAAATGTGAATTAAGATATTCCATGATTCAAGCCTGTAAACGGAAAAGTAGCCATCACCCCGAGTAGTAATTTGCTTCCCAAATCCTTAGAATATAAACCGCCTTTGGCCTCTGCTCACTGAATTCTGAGTTCGTGTGTACGATGGCGACTAATGAACTTTCCAGAAATAGTTTTTAAAAGGAGTTCAAACTCTTTCAGTCTAGACAGGTCTCCTGAAATACACCTCTTTTGCTTAGGGGCTATTTTGTTCTTTTCTTGTTTAAAGAGCCACCATATTTTACTGCTGAGCCCGAGAGTCGGATCTTAGCGGAAGTGGACGATACCGTGGACATCATGTGTCGAGCCATGGGTGAGTGTGGGGAGGCTGCTCCTCAGGCCGCCGTGAGGTGGAGGGACCAGAGGGGCACTTCCGTTGCTATCAGGACACACGCTGAATGTGATGTTAGTGACCGGGCCTTTAGATCCTAGCAGAACTCAGTTACCGGGCATGTGAACTTGAGGAAGGTGATCTTGACCTTGCTGAACTGTTGCTTCCTCGCCTGCAGAGCAGAGATAAGAATATTCACCCAAGGGAACAACAAGGAGTCCTTCACCCTATCCGAACCCACAGAGAGGGACAGCCTTGTCCTCTCGACTCCCTTTCAAACGCTCTGGTTCCACCAAGGCCTGGGCAGGAGATGCTTTCCCGTCCATGGGGTGATTGGGACTGGTGACCACGTGCACTCCGGAGTAAGAGAGATGGTTTTAAATTCTTTGAACAGGAAACCTTCCTTTTTTTTTTTTTTTTTTCCCTCTTTTGCCTTTTCAGCTTCAGGTTGACTTTTTCTTTGTTATTTCTTTTTTTTTTTTTTTTTTTAGATTTTATTTATTTATTTGACAGAGAGATAGACAGAAGAGCACAAGCAGAGGGAGTGGCAGAGGGAGAGGGAGAAGCAGGCTCTGCACTGAGCAGGGAACCTGATGCGGGACTCGGTCCCAGGACCCTGAGATCATGACCTGAGCCGAAGGCAGACACTTAACCATCTGAGCCACCCAGGTGCCCTCTTTGTTATTTCAATAAGCTCTCTCCTCCCCACCTTGCCTTGATGATGAGCTGTCCACTGTCAGGCAGCACAAATAATTATAGGAATCCCCCTCCCAGAGACAGGCTTTTTAAAGGCAATTTCATTAAGAAAGGCTATGTTGGTGCGCTGGAGACTGTCAGTGAAAAGGACTTTGTTTTTTTTTTATGTTTAAACCTGTCCATCTTAAGGGTGGGTATTTTATTTTTATTTTTTATTTTTTTTATTTTTTTAGATTTTATTTATTTATATGACAGAGAGAGACACAGCGAGAGCAGGAACACAAGCAGGGGGAGTGGGAGAGGGAGAAGCAGGCTTCCCGCTGAGCAGGGAGCCCGATGCGGGGCTCGATCCCAGGACCCTGGGATCATGACCCGAGCCGAAGGCAGACGCTTAACGACTGAGCCACCCAGGTGCCCCAAGGGTGGGTATTTTATTCTAAGAGCTTAGAGGGTAAGGATTACTAGCAATTTTGTAAATCTTCAAAACAGCTCCATAAAAGAGATATTATCTCAGAGTACACATACAAAAACAAGACCTTAGAAAGCAAGGTTAAGTAATGTGCTCAAGGCACAGAGCCAGGGAGAGATGAGATACCTCTAAAATCACAGCCCGGTGTCTGGCATGTAGGAGCTGCTCATTAAAGACTAGACAACCCACCAGGGGTCGCATGGCAATGGAGACAGGATCCAAACCCAGACCCATCAGCCCCCAAAGCAAGGGTTTTGGCTGGGGCACCTGGCTTCTCCCAGAGAGCCGAGGGCCTGGGCTTAGAACTCATGCCAGCTGCCCACAGGTCTGGGCGTGTCCTCTTCCGTCTCTGAAAGGGAGTGGGGGTGTCCTCTGAGCAGTGCCGATGGCTCCTGTAGAGATCGGGGTCTGCCTTGGGCACCCTCCTGTACCCACGGTGCTTCCGCACAGAGTGTGTATCCTGGGGGGCTTGGTCCCCAGCCCCTGGGCCACTCAGGGGGCTGCTGTTGGCACATCTGCTCTGCAGCATCCTTCTCTGCTCAGGATCCTGGGGAGTGGTGGGGGGAGAGTGATAGGAACTTTACATGGAAATGTCCCCCTCGCGGCGGGTCGCGTTGCTCTCTTCCTGGTATAAACACCGTTTTCTAAGGTCAGTGCTGGTCTGGAAGTGAAACTCCGCTGTATTTCGAGTGCTCAGATTTTAGAAACCAGCATCTGCAGAACTTCTGGGGACAAGATTTCTGTTTATGAAACTAAATTGCCTCAAAACAGAAAGACTCCCAGTTCCCTGTATACTAACAATTACTTTTCGATAAATGACAATCTTAAGCTCTTCCCTTGACAAGAGAATGCTCTTTTTTGCATTTCTACAGGGTAAACTGCTTGTTAAATACAGACGTGTAAATATATACTGAGCAGGCCTTTCAAAGTTGCCGTCAGATAATTTACTGCTTTCTTTTAATTTTGACAGTGAAACTATAGCAGCATGCGAAGTGGTTACTCTTCATGAAAGCTACATCATGTAATTGCTCTTATGAGATTTTACATGAATTGGTTATGCTTTTACCTTGAAATGGATTTTTTTTAATTTCCCGATTTAATGAAAAGTGACAGGAAACATAATTAAGGCAAAGAACAGAATCTGAGAATACATTATCTTGAAATATTCTATGACATTAACTTTATTTATTAAAGAAGACATCTTACACCTACACAGCATCTGAAATCAAGGGGTTTGGGTGTGCTTTTCACCATGAATCCTGTCGAGATGTGTTTTATTTAAATTTCATAGGCAGGGAAACCGAGGTACAGAACAAGCCTAGACATTCCTGCGCGTCTCCGTGGGCCCACAACAAGCACACACGCACCCGCCATGGCTCAGGACCTCATTGTCTCTTGTGCTTTGGTGGAGTTCCTATGCGCAGCCTGTCATGTCTACCCAGTTGTCCCCTCTTTGGTGGCTTAGAAGGATCAGAGACATGGCAAGGAAGCAGTGTCCCCTACTATTAGTCACGCAAGCCTCCCAGGGGAGCTGCCCAGAGAAGGAGCCTGGCATCTCCCTGGTCAGGGCTCGGCCCGTGCAGTAAGGCGCCGGGGGATAGCGCATGCCTCAGCATCACCAGGGCTCCATGTGCTGAGCACAGCCAGTGGGGGCCGAGCAACAGAGGTCCTCACTCCCTCAGGCCGAGGACAGTCCATTCACAACCCAGGTTCTGCCCCTATGAGCTTGTCCTTTGTCCCCTGCATCTTCCCTCCCAAACCCAGCCTCACCCTCCATCAATTGCTCCCACTGACCGAGGCCTGCGTTTTCACCATAACGTCATTGGGATGAGGAAGGCATACCCAGCCTCAGTCTGACCCTCCATCCTCCTGGTCCAAGTGCTGGCCTTGCTCTGAGTGCCATCAGCTCCTAAGGACAAGGATGGCGCCTTCCGGCAGCCCCTGCTCGTCACCTGCTGGACTCCCATTTGTCTTTTCCCACGTCCGCAGTTGAATGCCCCTCATGTCTCCTCAGCCTCACCCACATGAATCACGGATGCTTACTCAACTGCAGCCATCCTCCACCATGGAGGACGTCCACTTAGATCACTGATATCCAGCCCCCTCGGCAGGGGACGGCTGCAAAGGTGGGACGCCTTCTTCTTGTGGTTGTAATCGTGGTCATTCTAGCCAGTGAGTGCTGGCCCTGTGCCGGGCACTGGGAGATTTGTGGACGCTGATGTGGTTAATCTTCCCAACAGCATTTCGAGGTTGCAGTGACAACTTCCTTCCAAATGTATCTCCTGCCCTGGTGGCCCTATCCCGAGCCTCAGTGGCAGAGTCAGGTACTGCAGGGCCACAGGGACCTTCCTCCCCATCCCTGTCTGTCCCCAGGTCGGTCATGGTCACGGCTGGAATCCCTTTCTCCCCAGACCAGAGCACAAGCGTGTGCCGGCTCGGGGGCCCAGAACGATCTGCAGCCTGGCATTAGGAGTTCATTCCTGCTCTCCCTCTTGCTGCTTCTCTGTGTCCATGTCTTCACAGAGATGAGAAAACAACACCGTCCAGGGTGGATGAACAACACTCCTCGACGAAAAATGCCACTGAAGTATCGCCTCGTAGCCTCTCAGACATGTTAGCCTCAGCCTGCACGGAAGGTGCTCACCATTTAATTTTTTCAAATGCCGATTATTTCCACTCCTGCACAGGGGTTCCTCTTCCCACCCTCCAGTGGTACAAGGACGCCGTCTCCATCAGCAAGCTCCAGAATCCTCGATACACGATGCTCTCAAGCGGAGGCCTGCGCATCCAGAAGCTGCGTCCCGAGGACTCCGGGATCTTCCAGTGCTTTGCCAGTAATGAAGGAGGGGAGATCCAGACCTACACCTACCTGGACGTGACCAGTGAGTGCTGCCCCTCAGAGCCAGACCCCCGGGCTGGGCCCTCGGCCAGAGCTTCGCACCCTTTGTGTGACACACTCAGAAAATGGTAGCATCTGTTCGGCAAACGGACAGGGCACAGGGGTCCGTGGTGATGCACTGCGGAGAGCCACCTCTCCGGCCGACAGGAACCCGCGTGCTAAGCCCCTGGGCGGCAAATATGCCCCGTTGTCCCCACGCCCTGGCACCCCGCCTGCTCTCAGGCAAGCCTCGCGCCCTCCTCTCTACTGAGAAGCAGGGGGGAAAAAATTTCCATTTTTCTGGACAGAACTGGAAGGATTGTTCAGTGAATAGCTCGTCCCTAATCTTTTTCTTTTGATCTTTTTCCCATTTTTTAATATTCATTTTCTATTTTAGTTTTATTGAACAATTACAGTTCTTCTCTAAGTTTCTTTTATTATCCCATTAGCAGAAATACTTTGGCACTCTGTCTTTGAAAAATAAAATGAAGGTACAGGTTTCCACTGCATCTGTGGGTTTTCTTTTTCATTTCCACAGTTGTAATATTGTTCTTCTAAAATGAAGTAGAATTTAGTGATTATGGAATTATACCTTTCGTGTTTGCCCTTTTGGAAGCCAAATGCTGATATCCTCAGGTGTGAGAGCCATTTGAGAAAGCAAATCATGTCCGTAGGCAGATGGCTCTCGTCTGCCTGAACTTACAAATTTAAGGATTGAATGTATTTTGGTAAAGTAGGGGTCTCGCCCTTGAACCTTGTGCAGGGGTCAAATTTAGCCTCTGGTTTGGAGCATAGGAAACCAGTATCGCCTCAAACAGCGGGAATAATATTGGGTACTTATGCTGGAAACTGAGTTTCGATTAATTAGAATTATTTAAAGTGTATCTTACAAGTCAGCCAGGAGGCTGTGGGCCACAGATGAGCACACTTTTTTTTAAACTTTATTTTAATTCCAGTATAGTTAACACAGAGTGTTATATTAGTTCATGAATTTAACAGACATTTACACAGATCTGTGTCAGGCACTGGGGTCTGCCAGGCTTGGGGACAGCTCTGAGGAAGACATGTGAGGTTCTCGTGCCTCCAGGACAGAGGTCGTGAGGTGGGGAGACAGACGGCAGAGGAGGGCATAATTTAGCCAGGGGTGAGGGCCAGGAACCGAGCGAACAAGCAGGGCCCAGGGTGACCAGGGAGGCCTCTCTGTGGGTGGTCAGGGAGCGTTCCCTGAGATGCTACCGGAGCTGAGGCCCAAAGGTGCAAAGTCTTGGGGGATGTGGGTGTTACGGGGTGAGGGAGGGGTTGCTGCAGGTGCCTTCCAGGGACAAGCTTGGGGAGGTGTGTGTGCAGGGAGCAAGGAGACAGTGGGGACGCTGTCTGGTGAGGAACCAGGGGTCATGCCAGGAGATGGGTTGGAGGGACAAGTAGGGCAAAGGCCCAGGAGCCAGTGGGAGGATTTCATGGGGTTTGGGCAGGGAGTGGCGGGGTGTGCTTCATAGCTTCCACAGGGCACCCAAAGCTGCGTGTAGAATGGCCAATGCAGGGAAGAGTGGAAGGCTTGGGACCCGGCAGGAGGCCAATGTACTGTCCATGTGGGGGCCCCAGAGGTGGAGGGAAGCAGGGGGCTCTGGGATTTGCTTTGGGGGCAGCGTCCACGGGACTGAAGTGGTTTGTGGGGATTCCCACCTGGCGCAAGGAGAGGTACCAGCAGTGCTGTGGTCTTGAGGCCCATCCACTTGTCCGGGGAACCCCGGCCCAGGCTCCCCAGGGGCCTCATGGGACTGGGGGCCATGCAGATCCCCGTTCTTCAGGGGTTTCCAGTTTAATCATTATCAGAGTAGAAAAAGTCGCATGAGCCTCGCTGAGCCAGCCTGAGCCACCCCTGACTGTCTCGGTCTGATTCAGAGTCTCGGGAGCTGGAGGCCCATGCCGTCCCCCAAGGACAAGAAGACCCCCCAGCACTTGGGCCCCCGACACTTCCTGGAAATCCCTCACTGACATGCTTGAAATCGGTTATTTTGTGGAAGTGTCATCCTTTGGGTAATACTTAATACTCAAAAATCAGCTTTTTCTATTTTTTAGAAAGTGCTGAAGACAAGCTTGTTAGATTTATCTGAATAAATGTCTCCCCCTCATTAACGTTCACCTGAAACAGCCGCTCCCAGGCTCCTGCACTTGCCCACTTGCGTGTCCATTCCATCACGAGACTGGATTTCTCTTCGGGTTGTAAACACAGATAGGCAGCTCCTGGGGGACAAATAAGGGAAGGTTATAGTCACTCCTGAAAGGTTTTCCTCCTTTATTGCTACAGTTATCTCTGTGATTAGTCCCATAAAAGTGCATTTGGGCCACCCCAGCAGGCGGGTCTGAGCGCGTCTGAGGGGCAGCACCCAGCATCTCACTGTTCGCTCCCGCTTAGATGTTGTACCAGCGTTTACCCAGCTTCCGGTGGACACCACGGTCACCGATGGGATGATGGCTGTCCTGAGGTGCGAGGTGTCTGGAGCCCCCAAGCCCGCCATCACGTGGAGGAGAGGTAGGTGCAGTCTGGCCAACAACGGGAGGTGAGCGCGTCGGGCCAAGCCGTGTGCGTTTTCATTCCCGCCCTCTTTGGCTCCTTCAGTAAAGACTGGCAGCCGTCTGTGGGGCACCTGCCAGGCACCAGATGCCGGAGCTACCGGCGTGAGCAAGGCGGCCAAGGCCCCCAGGAGCTTCCCGGAGCCTGCCTCCACTCGAAGAACCAGCCGTGTTTTAAAACGTGTGACTACCCCTGTTTTCTGCCTCAGCCCTTCGTAGGGCGCCTCAGGCTTGTGAAGGGGCTCCCCCAAAATACCAGGTAGTGGATCCGGAGAAATGCCGCCAGGGCCCAGTGTCCCCACTTGTGAAACGGAGGTCCTGTTACAAATTAAGAATAATGTCCTTGTTCTTTTAAGAAAGAAGGGTGCAAGGATGCACACCTGAAACTGACAGGATATGCGTGCCAGCGAGACTTGATCTGCACGGAGCACCGGGTGTCCTACACAAACAGTGAATCGTGGATCGCTACGTCAAAAACTAATGATGTGCTGTATGGTGACTAATGTAACATACTAATAAAAAAAAAGGCAGAGAAACCAAAGCCTGGGTTATGCCACGGGCCTTCGCTGTGTTCCTCCGCAGAGTGGCTGAGAAGGGATGAAGCTCACAAAATGGGAAACGGAGAGAGAAGGATGCTTCTGGCTCGTTTGACACACGGGACGCTCTCGGTGTCACCTGTTTGCAGTCCCCGTGAGGAGTGGCATCACGCCACAGGCATTCTCTGTAGTTCCATCCCTTCCCTCACGTAGGCACGTGTGTCGGTAAATGAACCGCACACACGGTCCCTCCTTAGGAAATACGTGCCAAACGGTGTGGTTCCCACCCTCAGACCGTAGCTCTTCAACATGGAAGTCTGAGGAACTCCAGGCCAGTAAGCAGAGGGTGTTCTTCTATCTTACATATACTCTATCTCCGGATTCAGAATATAGTGATAGCTTTATATAGAAAATCTTCGAGTGCATACAGATGTAAAGGAAACTCAGAACCAGTCACCCAAAGGTAACAGTCGCCCATGTGGATCATAATTTGTTTAACCAAGTTTCTCAATTTTGGACAATTAAGATTTTCTTGGTCTCCATTATCCTAACTAATGCTGAAGGGAACTGCTTTGGTTATTGTTGTACGTACGGTTTCCACTTTATTATGATTGTTTCGAGTTATTTTCTTGGTGCTAACACTCCTTTCTCGACTTTTCTTCAGGAAAGCATATTTTGGCCAGTGGCTCCGTGCGGATTCCTAGGTTCATGCTTCTGGAGTCTGGGGGTCTACAGATTGCCCCCGTCTTCATCCAGGATGCTGGCAACTACACCTGCTACGCAGCCAACACGGAGGGGTCCCTGAACGCGTCCGCAGTGCTGACCGTGTGGAGTAAGGACCACAGGCCATGTGGAACCTTCTGTTAATCACAGTTTAATCACCATGTCAGCTGTGCTTAGGGATGTCAATATGCCCTTGGACTCTCTAATTGAATCATAAGAGAATGATTATTTTTACAACTAATTTATAGAAATCTGTTGAGTAATTAATTTTTCAGCTTCTAAAAGCATAATTAGAAACTGTATTCAAAGATTTAATGGGGACGTTTCAGGAGAGGGAAAAGAGGGACTTTTTACAGTCAGTGGCGTAGAGGATATTAGCCCAAACGACAAAACCAGTAGGACGGTTAATTTTGAAATCTTCGTGGAAGGGAACCGAATCAAGAGTTAACGTTTTAGAGAAAGTATGTTTTTTCTATAATATCATTATAACCAACTAAACCACTCCTAGTATTTTAAATATGAGTGTTTTTCATGTTAGGAGTGAACTGAAGAAAGATCTCTGTTATTTCTCCAACTTTTATTTCTTTATCTAGAACAGTTTTTGAAAACAGAGAACCGGTTGTTTTCCAGACATAAGGATTCATTACCAAATATCTCTGCCCACCCCCACCCCCCAAACCTTTTAGCTTCACTTGCTGGCATACTTTTTCCTCTCTGCTTTATCCATAGCTGTATTACTAAAAATAATAATAATAAATGAATAGAAATCATTCATAAAAGCAAAAGATAGTGCTCACTGATTTTTGTAAAGCTTATCTAGATGAAGAGAGAAAATTTCAATTTGCCTCAGTGACGAATTTGTTAAAATACTATCCTGGAAGAGAAACTGAATTATCGTGCTTTATTTCATGTCTGTTTGGCTCTGTGATATAGTTTGTGTCCACTTTGATCAATGACCTTACTAATTTATTAGGTATTCTAAAAACACCAGGAGTTTTAAAAAGGAATGAATTCAATCACCCCCATATTGATTGTCAGGTACTGAAAAAGAAGCTTTGTCTCGTTTCGTGGCCCACTGTGTCCACCCACTTACGATTGGTCATATGTCCCTAACATGTCAACTTTATATTTAATAGCTTGTGAAGAATTGATGTCTGCATCTCTGTAGGTCACTCACCAAAAGTTCCGTAGATTTGCTAAGATTCAAACTATGCTCGTGTGGCCTGCCTCCCCTTCGGCAGACAATGAGCTCGCCTGTTTTCCTGGACACTCGGCCACAAGCAGTCAGGCTGGGCGCCAACCTAGTCTTATGACTCCCACATTTTGGGCTCTGTTAGTGGGACCAGAGCAGCATCCACCTCAGAGGTGTGCAGCGGAGGGAGGGGACCCCACCACAGGGCTTTTGCCAGGGCCTTGGCTGTGGCGGCTGCTGGGAGCACCAGGCCCCCCCCGACCCGCGCCCCGGGTCAGGCGACCACCACGCCTCTTGAGCTCCACCTTCTAGTCCTGAAACCTGGGAGTGGTGCTCTCACAGCCCTCCCAAGGTTGTTGTGAGCATTAAATAAAACAATATAAATGGAAGCACTTTGCAAAGTCATGAAGTGCTGTGCAGACAGCAGAAATGACCAGAATGTTAATGATCTTGGGAAGGAACCAAGATTTTGCCCTAAGACTGCAGAACCTCATAAACCTCTGCACACGATCTTCATTCTCGATGTCTTCCCAAGGGTTTAGAGGTTCGGGAGTGGCCCTTGCGGGGAGGGCAGGCCCGAAGACCGTGGCTGCGGCCTGGGAAGGCTTGCTTCCAGTTCCCTGAGCATTTCTAAGCGCTTCCATTTATGCTTGCTTTGCCAAGATGAGAGAGACCTTGGAGGTTTTGATGTCAGATGACCAATCCCTCCCTCCTCAAAGGAGGAAACTCTGGAGCATGTAACTTTGTCTGAGCTGTGCCTTGTGTCTCCACAGATCGCACGTCCATCGTTAACCCTCCGGAGGACCGCGTGGTGATTAAGGGGACCACGGCTACACTGCGCTGCGGAGCCACTCACGACCCCCGGATTGCCCTCCGGTCAGCTCCGTCACTTACAATGTCTGGGGCTCGTTCATATCCTGGGAGCTTAGGAACTGAAGTGGAGATGAGAAGGGAGAATTTGGGGAGCTTTGATTTCAGCCACAGATCCCTGATTACGGCATCTCACGGTCTTGGGCTCCATCATTAATCACACAAATCCCATTTTCCACTCCAGCCTTATGTATTATTTACCGTGAGCTATGTTCCACTTCATGACTTCAGTACAGCTTTTCATGATTTTTCTGCCAAGGTTAATACACTATCTGTAAAACATACTTGTCAGAAGCTGACACTTAATAAGAGAAAAATCCGGAGGGATCGAATAGGATTTCAGCAGTGTTTACGCTGGGCCGTGCGATACTCGAGAAGGGTTTTCTCTGCTCTGGCATGGTGTCATTGTGAAATGGGGAGCAAGGGAGACCCACACCCAGAAGATAGACAACCACAGTCACCTGGTGCATATACAGGACAATACTTGTATAGAAGGGACTAGATGCTCCACTAAAGGAATCGTAATATCCCGTCTTTGTCTGAGTTCAGATGGGAGGGTAACGATGAAATACATGACCCTCCAGGGAAATGCATGGCAGCTGACGCAGGTGATCGTGGGTGGTGAGCTTCTTCCCAAAGAGCTGCCACTTTCAGAACTGTTTTTAATTTTCAGAATCCGCCTGGAAAATAAATCTAGAAAGACAGATACAGTCATCCTAGAGTTGTCTCTCTGGCCTTAGCCCAGAAGGCACGTGCTTAGCCAAATGGATAGAATCGAGATGCCTTCCTCCTTTCTGGAACATCTCACTCTGGGCAGAGGGACATGGTTGCTGCCACGTACAATTTTTTTTTTAAAAGATTTTATTTTTTTTTTATTTGACAGAGAGAGACACAGCGAGAACAGGAACACAAGCAGGGGGAGTGGGAGAGGGAAAAGCAGGCTTCCCGCGGAGCAGGGAGCCCGATGTGGGGCTCGATCCCAGGACCCTGGGATCATGACCCGAGCCGAAGGCAGACGCTTAACGACTGAGCCACCCAGGTGCCCCACTGCCACGTACATTATTCACTGGATCCCGAGACTGAGCTGCTTTCTCACTCTTCTTGGGCAGGTGTTTGGCAAATCATGAAGTTCTGTCCTCCACCTGGCTCTCTGGAGTTCCTCAGAGCTCAAAAGCCAAGTTTGGTTTAGTTATAAGAACGTCAGATGCAAAACCAACAAACAAAAACTAACGGTTCGAGATTACCTAGAGACTCCATGGAGGCTGTCTTAGAGAGAGTTGTCATGCCCAGAAGAGAACCCGTTCATCTCTAAATGGTTTGGGAGTAGGATTCCAGAGACAAAGAAGGACAGATAGGCTGGGTTTCTGCTACTCTACGAGCTCACACAGAATCCCTCTGGACCTTTGTGGGTTTCCCAGAGCTTCTTATGTGTGATTAAACAGACAAAATTGGAGCTTCCTTCCCAAGGAGGACTTCAGTTGCTCACTCTTGGGGCACCCCTTGTCCCCGGGTTTCTCTGCCCCGAGAGCACCTAAGCGCCCTAAGGGACAATCTGCAGGTGAATGTTGTACCCCCGAGTCATTTCCTTCTTGGGGGACCAGGTCTGTTCTGTCTCAGGGTAGTTTCAGATAAGCAGTTTATTAATGTCTGTGCTCTGCGCATATTAAACCTTTAAAGAACTGGGTACGTTTTGCAAGTCCAGGCAAATGATTTTGGAAAGGAAAGCCAGCACTTTGATTCCACCTAGCAGTGAGTCGTGGCCCCCTGTCCACTGACAGCCAGACGCTGGGCAGGCTCTTAATTGCTTCTACATTCGAAAAGAAAAACGTGCTACAATGGTCATAAAGAATTAAATGAGAAAGAAAGGCAGTTTTAAGGACAATCTGCCAGAACAGTTGGATGTTAAGAAAACACGCTTATGGGGTATGATCTGCCTTTTTCTAGAATTTGGGTGGTTCCCATCTGAGGAGTTTTCGGACAGTCATTGCCTCCTATCCAATCAACACTGCCCTCCTCCAGGCGCACTCCTGGGCGGGAAGGTGAAGTGGTTTTAGGAAATGACGGGTGTGATCATGACACGACAGACTTCCCGTCTCTAAACCCAAAGACAAGATCAGTGTTCTCCGTGGTCTTCACTGGCCCGTTTTTGACTTTAGCATCTGTGGTTGTACTGTGACCAAGATAGCTGGTTGCTTTTCTTTTTCCTTTCTTTTAGATATATTCACAGGTCATAAAATTAACCCATTTAAAGAGCACGGTTCTGTGGCTTCTGGTCCATTCACAAGGCGGTCAGTTGCCTGCGGCCCAGATCCTAACTCTAGACTCTTGGCTGTATCTTAACTGGAGATCTTTCCTAACTTGTGACTCCCCGCTTGGCCCACAGCTACGTCTGGAAGAAGGACAACGCAGTCATCACCCCGTCCAGCAGTTCCAGGGTCGTGGTGGAGAAGGACGGGTCCCTCCTCATTAGCCAGACGTGGTCAGGTGACATCGGAGACTACACCTGTGAAATCGTGTCCGAAGGAGGGAACGACTCCAGAACGGCCCGGCTGGAGGTGATGTGAGTGTTGCCACCGTGTAGCCTTAACTGCCCCCCCATTATCTGCAGCAATACGGTCAGCTGTCCCGACTCCAAGTGACCGGCACAACAGTGGGTCCCCAGTCAGCCATCAGAGGCCATGGCCTTACGCTGGGGTTTTGTTAGATCCTCGAAATTCCAACTTTTTGCTCTTGGTTTAGAAGGTTTGATACTTGGTTTTCATCCTCCTCCTCCTCTCCGTTTCCCTCATTTCCTCCGTTGGCACCCTATCATGGTGGGCTCCGCAGACGGCCCGCAGGCTTCCTGAGTGTGTGTGGATGTGCCGGGTCTCCGTGCCCCACCCCTAGCCACTGCACCTGCTGACCCCGGGCTCTCTCTGCCCTCCCCTCCGCACTCACCTAGCCTTCTGCCCAGGGCCTCAGCCTGCTGCTGCCTCCACAGCTGGGCCTCTTGTCTTCTGCCATCCCCCCTGAAGGGCTCGTGCCTCCTCTAGAGCTCGGCCACAGGGTCACCCCTGGGTCAGGACACCAGGTGTCTCGCAGCCTCCCGGCCTTTGCGTGGACCCTCTCTCAGAGCCCTGGTCGTCCCGGGTGGAAATGCCTGTTTTCACCATACCTGCCCCACTGAAGCAGATGCACCTGGATGGCACGGCTTTGCATTTTGAGTGCCTGGTGGTGCTCTGGGACCCCAGAGGGGCTCGCTAAATACATGTTGGTTGGTGGACGTGCCCATGAATGGATAAATGTGTGTAGGTTACTGGCCATTGGCTGGTCCTCCTTCTGATTGGCTCTTCCCTCGAGGCTCACACACCCCGGGCTGTTCCTCCTAAGCACACAGGCTCAGATCCCACTGGAGAGATCCCGGGCCCCCGGCACCCAAACCCCCATTCGTCTCTTTCTGCCTCCTGTCTTTCCTCCTTCTGTCATGTTGGGGATTTCTTTTTTTAATTTTGATAATATTGGAGTACATGACCAGCAAATTCACATAATCCACTGTGCTATTCACATTTTTAAAACTACCTTTGAGAACTCTTAGATCATCCATCATTGGTATTAAATCAATAAGTGTTAGCATTTCATAAAGACTCTGTCAGCAGAAGCCAAATTGCATGCTTCTAATACAGTGCATGCTTTTTATTCTGCACAATTTTTATGTTCTACTGATTTACATATCTTCCCTTCTATTTGCTTATTTGATTTCCTCTGAGTAAAATACATTTTTCAGCAAATGTTGCTGTATCTATAAAATAATAGGCTTTCTGTAATGGTAAAACACCTCATCTATAAATATAGAAATATTTGCAGATTTGTGATTCAGACCAATTTAGGTACACTGGGTTGCAGAACTGGTTTGGAAGTCTGGTTCCTTGTGAATTGAGTGTAATAAACACTCTACTCCTGCAAATCTGAATGAATTGAGGAAGCGGTAGGTTATAGTGTGGCCTCTCTCTAGATCCGAATAGGTCTTAAAACCCTACAACATCAGTAATGACAACAGTAATGATAATGGTCATAAGTCACGATTGCAGGGCACTCGTGCTTTTCAGAGAACTTCCAAATCAAGCTTGGTAACATTTCCGTGATTTACTCAGATGACAAAAAAAAAAAAGGAAAAAGAATCTCATTGCAGAAGTGACTGAGAGGTACTTACAGCTAAACAGTGTCCTTCAGAGGAGTCTGAAAGCCTACTTCCCCTGCCTCCCCACTTGAGTTAAAAGCTACTTTGTTAAATATAGAAATTAGGGGCATTAGAAGTGGGCTTTGCAGAAGCAGACGGTTCATTGGCCTGCTCTCGCTGTGTTTGTGGCAAGTTTCAGCGCCCTCCTCTGTGCCAGCCTGGCTGGATGCATGTCCCCTCACCCCCAGGACAGCCCTGGAGAAAGCACAGTCCTGGCAGGGCCACGGGGGCCATCAGGTCCTCGGGAGGTGCCGCCCACCAGCCAGGCTGGACTGGACACCCCACTCCAGCTCTTCCTGACTTTGGGCAAGTAGCCACCGTGTCTCAACCTCGGTTTTCCTGACCGCGAGCTGGACATGTCGTCATGACCCTACAGGGCTGTTTTGAGGTTTGACCGAACCAGCGTTTGTAGAAGCCTGGCCTGGAACCCAGCTTTGGGTGGGTACTCAGTAAATCACAGCTCCTCTTCCTCCCTCACCATCTCGCAAGAAGGGCCATGACTCCTTCATCAGGAGCAGCCTCCCCACACCCGGGGCCAGGAAGTTTCTCTTGTATCCTGCTTTATCTTTGACCACATTCTGTGACCCTCGGACCCACTACATATGTCTGTTTGCTGCTGAGCCCTCCATGACTGGAACGGTGCCAGGTGCATAAATGTCCCGTGTCAGAGTGAGCCTCGCTCCCCCCCATGAGGTTGAACTGGGCTTATGTAATTGGTATCACAGAGGAGGACTAATTATGAGGGGTCTGCCGTCATCACCTCCCCGGGAGGAGAGGCTCCCACAAATCTCCACGGTGCCACATTGTGCTGTATAAATTAATCACATGCAGGTCGTCATGAAATGCTGGTCGCCGGTTGGTTGGCTGTGTCTTTCACTGATGCCTTTCGCTGGTACCCCACGGGAAGACACTAGTTTGGGATGACCCCATACCCCAAAGCGTCTTGCCGTATTGCACACACCAGGGGGACCAGGCTCCTAGAGCTTTATGGATTGAGTAATTATTAGTCATTTAAAGACCCAATTAGCTTTGCATCTTTCCTTCTGAGATCAGAGACTAATTCTTAGGAGCCTGGAGTACAGAGAAAACCTAATTGATGGAGCTGACTTGAAGATTCGGTCCCTGAGGCAGTGGGAGAGGTTTCTCTCAATAAAGCTACACCTGACAAAGCCATAATAAGGAGTGAGCAATTTAATACTGCTTCTCGAGAGTTGTCAGGCCCGCATCATCTTCATCCTCAGAGTGAAGTCAGAGAAGATGGGTTTGACCAGGTCATCATTTGTGCATTAAAAGGTCAGCGCTTCCACCTAGAAAAATACCCAGCTGACCCTCTTCTGCACAGCAAGTGCCCCCATGGCCACAATTTTGCCAATTGCTTCGAATCTTTTTCAAAGCTGTTTTCCCCAAACACACTTGGCTTAATCTCCTTCCCATACAGTCCTGGTTTCTTGTTGTTGATCTCCGATAGTCTTGTGGTGTAATTCTCTTGATAGTGACTTCCCCCCACCCCCAGCTCTCTTTAAATTACAAAGTGACTCAGCACCAGCTTCACCCCCATTGCTCCCAGATCCCTTTCATTTGTCACCCTGTCTGCATATCACTGTCTGTGAGTCATTCTGCTGATCATTTATCTCCTTTCAAAGTTGGCAGAGAAACGCCAAGACAGTCTATTCCTATCAGATAAGATTCTCTGAAATGGATTCCGAATATATTAAAGCCTCATTTATCGGTTATTGAGGGGTCAGTCAAGTATTGCGCAAAGCTTAATTTTCCTGATAACCAAAACTTATCATTTAAAGAAACAGTTTACATTTCCAAGGCATATTAAAAAGTTCTTTGCATTGACAAACAGGTAGGATTGAACACAAGAGATAAAGGGGACTTTCCTACAGGACAGAGGCTGGAACTAGGAAAAATCTAAATTTCCTTCCAACTCCTGAGTCCTGTGGTATGTGTAAAACGTCACATTGCCCATTGGGCCACCATCTTGGGCATGACCGTGAACCCATGAAGAGGACTCTGGGGGCGCAGCGGTGGATGGCGGCTCATGATTTCTGGAGGCATCATGTCATGTCCTTGGGCACCACTGGGCTTGTAGCTCCCTGTTCCTACATTAAATGTCTCAAGTCTCAAGGCTGCTTTGTCTTCACAGTTCCAGAGTCTTTTCAATCTCCCCTCCATCTCAGGCCCCTGGCTACTATTCTGCCGTTCAGGGTGCCCCCTTCTTGTGGGCGCTAGGGCCTTCTCGTTAGTGGCTTTTGATCAGCAAAGAGGAGGGAAGTCAGAAACCACTCTTAGTAGAATCACATGCTGAGTGAGAATCAGCAAGCTCTGAGGGGCAGGCAGGGACAAAGGGCAGGTGCTCAAGTAGTTTCCTCTCACTCCAGAAGTGGCTATGACTGACCCACAATCTACAAAACACTCCACTCCCCAGAAAAAAAGCTCTCTGGTCACCTGTAGATTGGTCATCTCTTAGCTCTCATTTTAGGCTGAGAGAAACATGATCTGAAATTGAGTGGAAGAACCCCATATTTTCCCAGCTGTGGGAAAGATGTACTTTCAAGATTTAGAAGTGGATCCGGCATGTCCCACGCAAGGCCACAAGACAAGGTATGCAGGGACACAGTGGTTTCTCTGGGGCCACAGGTTGAACACTCCTGTTGTCCAATAGGAGCCTGTTCCTCTACAGCCTTGGGTCCAGTTCATCCAAACTCAAGGTCCAGAATGGCCACTCTGCAAGGCTTGTCCCCAGCAAGCTGTGCGCCCCCCACCATCTCCTCTCAGAGCCCGGATGCCTGGCCCCTTAACCTCTAACCCTCTTTTGTCTCAGCGTCTATCCTCTCTCCTGACCATTATAGAGATGTCATATGATCTTTTGTCCAGTCCCTGGGACACTTTCCAGTGAGCTGCCCTTGGGGTCCCAGTTCCAGCCCTGGAAAGTCAATGTCACACAGCTAGCCTGGCAAGTTTGAACACACGTGTCGCTTACTTGCCTTCCTCTGTGACCCAGTGCAAACCCTGCATTCCCACCACTGCCCCCAAGCCACCCCCCAGTCTTACCCTTGCCTTCAGCAGGCCATTCCCCTTCCTTTTCCCTCCTGCCTAAGGGAGCCTCCTCTCCCTTTCCACTCACCCACATGCCTCCAGCCATGTGGCCCCACCATCTCCACAAGGTGACCCTTGATGGAGCCCCGCCCTGCATTCCCACCCGACATTCTTTTCAGAACCATCCTGTGGCTCCTGATCTGAAGGGCCTCACCTTGTCCCAGTCTAGATGTAGACCTGGTGCCCCTCCTTAGTTGGTCAGCTCTGGGAGAGCAGGACAGTGTCAGCCTCCCCCTCAGCGTCCAGGGAAAGAGACAAAGAAGGGAGAAAAGAAATTTCCTACCCTAGAGAAGGGAGGCAGATCCATAATCAAACAATGCACTGGGGTTCTTGCTCCTGTAGGGCTTCAGGATGTTTGGTGAACTGAAAAATCTGTAAATTGCAATGGGAATCAAGAGGTAGAAGTGATCGGTTCTGCTCAAGAATTAGCCAAAGGTGAGAGGGAGGCCACGCCTCGGAGGCCGATTTTCTGATTGGCCCGACCCTCCAGTCAATGGGACATCACGTGTGCCTACACACAGGTCACAGAATGGCTCTACTCAGGGAGATGCTGAAAGTCTGATGCTCTCAGGAGGGCACCCAGTGTGGGCTGGGGGCTGAGAGTGTGGGAGGGCATCTCAGCAGGTGCAGGGGCTAGCTCGTGGCGTGACCCTCTACTGTGGCAGCAAGCAGGACCTTCGGGAGGACTGCGTGTCATGGCTCTTGGGAGAGCTTGTGTTGGCTGGGCTGAGGCTGGTCTGTGGCAATGAGGGGTTGGTGTTACGGGAATTTCTCAGGGACAGTAGGTCAGACGTAGCGACTACTTAGATGTGTATGAGGGTGGGCACGGGAGTATAACCACTGACTGAGAGAAGGATGAGCAAACCAACACCCTGGTTTTGGTGGGAAGAATGATTCACGACCAGGGTCAACCCCCCACAGATCGCTCCTCTGAAACGTGTCATTGGACTTGCCTCCTGCCTACTGTAAGATCCTCTTAGGACCTCCCAGCACCTCATTTCCACCACCCCCGTCCTTCCAGGCTCTCGCGGTTGCTACATCTGCTTCCAAGTCTTGGGGATGCATGCACATCTCTCCTCCCAACTTGGAAGTAAGGGGGGGGGGTGGCCCTCAGGCCCGTGTGTGGCAGTGTCCCGCATGAACAACAGCCTAGAACACAAACCAGCCTTGTCAGCCTTCCCAGTTAGTGTTTGTCATGTCAGAAAACCTTGTACTTTAGGGAAAGTCTTTACAGTGCAGTTCTGACCCCCTGGAGTCAGCATGCACCCCACAGGTGAAGGGCACCGTTCCTCACTTCAGACACCAGCCGCAGCTCCACGGCCCCCAGGCCACCCGTGACTCAGACCAACTCACTAGCATTTGGGGCTTCCCACGACCCCAACAGGGTGGATGATTGCCTAGAACAACTCACAGAACTCAGTTAAGTGCCATACTTAGGATTTCAGTCTTATTATAAAGGATACAATCAGGTCCGGACATAAGAGAGGCAAGGGCAAGGTCTGGGAGGGTCCCCAACACAAAGCTCCCACGTCTTTGGGAGAGATCATCCTCCCGGCACACAGATGTCTGACGACTGACCAGGAAGCTTAACTGAGCTTGGTGTCCAAAGTTTTTACTGGGGTGTCATCATTGGCCACGTGACTGAGCTTGGTCCCCAGCTCCCACCCCTCCTCTTCCAGGAGATCAGAAGGTCTGGCTGATTTCACTGGCTCAAAGATCCAACCCTCTAACCACATGGTTGGTCTTTCCAACATGGCGGGTCCCCTCCTAGAACTCTGCAGGGGCCGCCATGAGTGCCGTTGTTGGCATAAACTCAGGTGTGGGCCAACGGGCCCCCCACCAACAGCTAAGACAGTCCCTCAGGAACTTCCAAGGGCTTAGAGTTCTACCTCAGGAACCTGGGACAAAGACCAGACCAGCTCTTTATGATACCACAGTCTTATTTGGACATATTTATCCAAGTTTATCTCAGTTTGTTTTCAGGTGGGACTCCTTCAACAACTTTGGTTTAGGTTTCAGAACAAACCAATTTCAATAGGAAATGGGGCGTGGGAGAAGAATAGGTATTTTATCCTGGCATTCCCTTCAGATTGGTCTTCACTGGGAATTTAAGGGAGAATCAGTTACTGGAGAACTCAAAGAGAAACAGCTCCCTCTCTGATTTAAAACCTAACTCACAATTAAAGAGAAAACAAGCCAACATTTCAGGCTCAAGTTGATTCTTTATTGTACTAATTTAAAGTTTCAGTCTACACTGGAAATACTAGTTTGTTTATTAATCGTGTGCCTGGGTTAGAGAGAGCTGTGTTTCTTAGGTAGCTGCAAGCATGTAACGGCTTAATAAATTTCAGTGTAATGAGTACGTTTTTAAAATTAAAAATATCAAGCATAATTATGGCTCTTTGTGCTGACCTATGTGGGCCAGCAGTAATTGATGTCTACGAGAGACCAAAAACTAGCGAGTGGGTGACTCAGGTCCACACGGCACCCTTCCCCCAGCACCTGCTGCAGACCTTTCTAGAAGCTGTTCCCAACGGTGGCCACAGAACAGGGTGCCGCTCCTGGATCCGTGAGATGGAAAGTTAAGCCCCAGCCTGGGGCCCCTTAGGATTATATGGTGGCAGACCCTTGCTGGTAGAAACCATGCAGCTGGATTTTGAAGCTTTGTCACCAGTAAATCCCAGGAAACACTTTTCAGTATTTGTTTGCTTTCATTGTGTTTCCATTCTATAGCCCTGCTGATGTGTTATTCACTCTTTCCAGGGCGTTTTAGTTAGTTTTCTCCATGTTCCCCTGAGTCCTTCCCCCAAACCCTGTTTGTTACCCAGCAGAAGACGGAATGACAGCACAGCCCTGTGCTGTCCGTAAGGGGCCAGCTTCGCTGTCCAGGAATACAGGCCGGCACTTCGGCTGGTGATCCCACATGCTAGCGTTCCAAACTTTCGTATTCAGTCTTATTTCCCAGGCCTTTTCCTGTTTACATGGCTTCCTGCATTTCCATTAACAGCTTCGGGTTGTAAGAACTAATTGCTGACCGAGTTTTCTCAATTAAATAACATACTGTGTAGAAATTGACCCTCCCCACCCGACTGAAGGTACGGAGTCATCAGCTGCGTAATCTCCACCAGAAGGATCAGATCAAATTTCTGTGGTAGAAAAAACAACGTTGTGAACGGGGAAGGGTTGCGGGGCGGGGGGGGGGGGCAGTCAGTATTTGTGTTTGGGGCATATTTTATATTCTCCATTTTCCAAACATTGCCCGCCAGGCCTGTGCAGTGTAAGGACCAGGCCAACCGTCAAGTCTGATGTGCGCTCTCTTCTCTTTTTGTTCCTTTGTGCCCAAGTGAACTGCCTCACTCACCTCAGAACCTGCTGGCCAGCCTGAACTCTTCCCACAGCCACGCCGTAATGCTGTCTTGGGTTCGGCCCTTTGATGGAAACAGCCCGGTGCTTTATTACATCGTGGAGCTGTCTGAGAACAGTAAGTAATGAAGCCAAGTCGTCACCTGGGACAATAATCAGATTGCTCTCTGCACACGTAGCACCCTCAACCCTTACTTCTGACCCCAAACGACCAGGAAGATGCTACTGATGTTTTACGGAGTTCCAATGAAAACCCCAGCTTTGGCTTCGGGAAAGATAGAAGGTGACATGGGAGCCTGTGAGGGACGAGAAGGAAGCCTGGGGTCTTCCCGTGAGAGCCCAGATCTGGAGGCCGAGGCCCCAAAGGGAGGCTGTGCACACTCCCGTTCAGCACCGTCCCCAGGGCCAACTCGGGCTTGGGGAACAATGCTGCACCTGGGGCTGGTTGGGAGCCAAGGACAATACTAGTTAGCGTCTTCACACGTTTCCTCTGGCGCAGACACGGGCTAAGTATTCCAGGGGCCGTCCCTTCCTCCCCCTCTTGGCCTCCGTCAGCATTTTCTGGCTTTGCTCTGGCCCCATTGGTCCTCCTTCCCTCCTCTCCGCGGGCCACGGGGACGGGCTCCCCAGCGTCTCTCCTCTCTGCCCCCTGCAGTCTCTTCTTAGGAAGTCATGTGCATCCCTGTGATTTAAAGGGACATCTTTTCCCTGAAGAGAGATCTTGGTCTCCAGCATCCTTCCCTGGACCTCCCCATCTCTGTCTTGTGGTCTCACGCACGCTTCCGTGTGAATTCTTCAAACTGTGATTTCAAGTTCTTTTAACCCTGACGATCCTCACCGCGTTAGTGTGGGCATTCAAATCTTGGTTCCAGCCCCACGGCACCGTTGGTGAGGCCTATGTTGCTCCAGCTGGAAGGCCAAGAGCAGGCGCTCCTCCCTCCCTCGCCTGGCCCCACGCCCACATCCGCAGCTCAGCCACCCTGCCGGTGTGTATCCTAGGACGTGCTGGACCCTGCTCCCCTCTCCAGCTCTCACCAGGACAGCCTCTAACTGGTCCCCCTGCTTCTACTCTTCTCTTCCAAAGCATTCTGACACAAGCAGAAACACTCATCTTCTTAAAATACGAAGGACGTGTCCTCCCTGGATACACCCCACAGGCCTTAGAATGAAACCCACCATCCTTGGTGCCTGAGTGCTGTCACCTGCCCTGCCACCCTCCCTTATTATATTATCCCTCTCCCCGTGATCCTGCACTCTCCCCGGGCCTCCCCCATGGGCAAGAGAGCCAGACCACAGGGAGCTGGGATCTTGTGACAGGCCACGTCATGGGGCCCACAGCTTGTCTCCTCGTGCCATTGTCATTATAAACAGGTCCCTGTTCAGGACAGCTAGGAATGGAGCTCTCTCGGGGTCCCGCCGCTGAAACCCGAGTCACGCAGGCAGAAGTGCACGTGGCTCATGGGCCCTGCTCACTTCTGCAGGCGCGGGCATCCCACAGCTCTGCCCACGCTCATGCTGACCATCCGCTCGTCCTATAATTAGTGACTTCACTCTCTGAGTCTCTCCTAATTATCTTTCATACTTCCCCCTCGTCTCGTACGAGCGATCCTCCCTCCGATCATCACATGCTCGCACCACAGCAGGCCCTTATGTGCCACTCATTTTCCAGCGGAGGCAGCTGACGCACAGAGTAAGCCTCAGGCCGAGGTCACACAGCCGGTAGGAGGGGGCGGCGGGTTCCCCCCGGGGCCCTCTGCCTCCACAGCCTGTGCTCTTAATGAGATGTTCCGTGGGGCAGAGTCTCCTCTCGGCACTTGGCAGCGGCCCTGAGGTGAATGCCGACCCACAATGGTTCACTTTGGTTCCCGTCTGTGTGGAGCTGAAAGGGACCCACTCTGCAAACCTGCCTTCACTTGAGTGGGGAGGTTCCCAAACCAGTCCGCTGAGAGAGGTCCCAGGAGCAAGATGTTAGTCCCTTCGCCAGGGTTTCTAAATTTACATCCTTGGCTATGACGGCTTTGGTTTTGAGCCCCATCTGAAAACCAGGTGCCTGAGGTCCGGGCCCTCATTCCCCTTTCCCGTGGACTCCTCTGACGGCCCATCCAGTCTCTTTCCTCAAATTGGGGGGTAGGGGAGTGAATGGAAACTGGTCTGCGTGCCACCATCCATCGTAGCTTCAGCTCAACAGCTCTGGTCAAAGGGAGAAGGCATCGGCATTATTTATTAAAATAACCTTTCTGAGAAGAAAAGGGTTTCCTGAGGACGTCGTGGTCATGCGGCCTGTAAGAACCGTAGGGCTTGACGCCAGTCTGTATGGAAACAGCGACACAGGAGCAGAACTCTTGCCCTCAGGATTCAGACAGACACGGCCCCTGCTGGGCGTCCGCATCCTTGAGACCAGGACCGGGTTCGTTCATCTCTGTATCCTCGGCCCCTGGCACCTGGTGGGCACTTGGCAAGTGAACTGAAACAAATCTCTCTGGTAGAGTCCCTTTGTGATGGACTCGGGCTACGGCCCTAGACCCTCTCCCAAAAGACAAGTGCTCCACCATTCTCAGGTTACCAAAATAAGACTTTGTTTCAAAACGCCATTCCTGCTGTTTTCTCAACAGATTGCGTGGGTGATTGGTTCTTCCAATCAGACATCTTGCCCGAGCAGGAAACAGGCTTCCTGTGCAATCCTTCATTCCACCCATGCATCCGCTCACCCAACACTGAGTCCTGACCGGTCATCTGCTTCAGCCCAGGCGCTCTGCCGGGTGCTGGGATGCAGGGCTGAGGTGATCAGTCTCCACTCATTAACTGCAAGGAGAAGGGCACACTCATCACCACATCCTGCCACATAACGAGCTCCAGCCCAGGTTCATGCTGGTGCTGTGGGAGCCTGGTATGAGGGGGACCGGCCGGGACATGAAGCAGAGAACCTCCAAAGGGGACAGGCCCCAAGACCCGGGCCAGGCAGAGGACGGAGCAGCATCAGCCACGGCCCCAAAGCGTGAGCCTCAAGGCATGGCGAGAACAGCTGGCTGCTACGGAGACGACGGGGGGGCCTGGGCCGGGACATTGCCGGCTGTGGTGGGAGGGTCTGCCTGGGGAAATTCTCCCTCACTCTTGGTGTCCCAACTCAAATATGGCTTTCCTCCATACCTGTCCTTGACCCCCACCGCCATTGTGCCCAGGCAGCCTTCCTCCTTCCCTCCTCGGGTCCTGATACCGTTATCTGTATTTCCCCTTGAGTATTTGGTACCGTGTGTAATAGTTACTGGTCTACAAGTGTGTCTTCCAGCGAGACCGTGAACCCCATAGGGGTGGCCCGGACCCAATTCTCTTTGTACCTGTGACAGCCAGGAGAGAGCCTGGCACACACGGGTCCTCTCTGTGGGCGTTCAGTCGCTTCATGTCCTGGCAAAAGGGTCTGAGAGCATCATTAGTCCCTCATTAGCATCTGATTCTCCCAACTGGACCTTCCTGGAGCTGGCTCCGACTCCCATTTGTTTCTCCTTCAGAGGCTGTGATGTCGAAGAATCTAGAGTATTCTACACTATTACTGTTATTGCTTGAAGTATTATTACACGAAGAACCTAGAGCAGATAAGACGGTCATCTCTGGGCTGATTCCAATTTCTACTGAGCAAAATATGTCTGTGGGCTTTGCCGAAACAGTTCACGGTATTGCCAGTTGCATAGTTGCCCAACTTCCTGCCACAGCGAACAGGAAGCCCAGCTTTGTCCCCTGGGCCAAGGATCTGGTTTTATTTTTATTAGGAAGCGGTGCCCTTAAGAAGCAGCTGAATATGCTGGCTCATTATGGTCGCAAAGAACAGCTTAGCAGGAGTACGCTAAAATGGAAATTGTATTTGGCCTATGCTCCACACTGTGCAAGTGGACGAGTCTCACGAACTCCATGCAGCAGTCCGTCCATCGGCTCCTTGGGACACACTCTGCAACCAGCTGCTCCTGGCAGGCTGATCGGGACGCCGTCCTCCTGGAAACCGTGGCCCCTGCAGGGGCCAGCCTGGCGTGGCTCCGTGGCCGGGGCAGGCCCTGGGCGGCACCTGCCCTCACCACAAGCCAGCCGCTACCAGAGGGCTCTCCAGAGCTTTTATGACCCAGAACTCTGCAGCCCCCACTGAGCCTTTGTCCGTGCACGTGCCTGGAGGCGAAACCCTCTCCGGAGAGCACGCTGGGCCTCGCAGGCCCCCTGAGGACTGCCCCTCCGCGGAGCGTGAGAGTTCTCTTCGCTGAGGCTCAAAGGGGGCAGCAGCGTCCCAAGGTCTGGTCCGAGGTCACTGCCGGGGGGCTGCTGAGAGCACACGGGGTCTGCAGGCAAGGGGAGCCTGGGGGTCCTGGGTTAAGAGAGCACGGGATTGTTGCGGCCTGCTAGCAAGGATGCGGCGAACTGATGGAGAATTCTGGTGAACGGCTAGAGCATTTGGCCCAGTCTCTTAAGTGCTCGTTGAGTTGGATCAAGAGTAATCTTTCTTTGAGACGATTGTGATAACAAGGCAGGAGAAGAAACCGAGAGAGGCTTTGAAGTGGACTCAGAGACAGATCAAACCCACGTTACCTGGCGTCTCATCGGCAGCCTTTGGGGCTGTCTGCCTCTGTAGAGACCCGCACTTTTCATTGCTTTCCAGCTGTTCCACAATTCCGTGGATCGTACAGAACTGAAGAGTAATGCAAATAATTCTCCTCCATAGAAATGCAAATAAATCGTGTCTGGATTATGAGTGGTTCTTGCAGTAACCAGTTATCACTCTGTAATACGAACCAGGTTTGCATCTGTCTGTAAATTCATTTAGAGTGCGCGCTGCAAGTTCCCTTTGGTACCGTTGGAGCACCTTACTGTTCCTTCATGAATTAATGGACTACCTAAAATCTTCAGCACGTGTTCATTTTGTATTTGGATGAGAGCCATGGTTTTACCTTATTTTTTTTTTTTTTTTTGAGAGAGAGAGAGAGAGAGAGAGAGAAACAGCATGAGAGGGGATAGGGTTAGAGGGAGAAGCAGGCTCCCCCCCGAGCCGGGAGCCCGATGTGGGACTCGATCCCAGGACCCTGGGATCATGACCTGAGCCGAAGGCAGTCGCTTAACCAACTGAGCCACCCAGGCGCCCCGGTTTTACCTTTTAAAAAATGTATCCTTTCAGCTGAGTGAGTTGGCCTCTTATAGTATTAGAAACACATGCACTCATTGAACGAGCTTTGGCGATAACCCTGATTGTTGGGAGAGGCAGTCCTTAATCTAATCCTCAAATTGAGCCCTTTGCCTGCACTCCCTGAGCTGCACTAAGGCATTAATTCCACTGCTAAAATAGAATAGTTGAGATCTTTCACCAGCTGGAAAGATTGTCTCTTTTCCTATGAATTTTTTTTACACCGGAGCGCGTGTCCCCCGGGAAGCAGTCACAGGTAATAAACACCCTTACACAAAACTCCGGGCTTTGTTTCTCTTCATTTTTTTAATAGATGCGGGTGTGGTTTTGCCATCACACCTTAAAATACTTGAATTAAAATATAAGATAACTTTGTAATTTTTATTATTAAAGTTAGGCATGCTCACTAATAAATATCTAGAGCTTACTTAAAGCACAGAGAGGGAATCACCACAGTCCCTTGTGAGTTGAAAGCCAGCCCCACTGTCCCATGTCTGCCAGGACTTAATACCCGGCCACCCTCTGCCTTCCAGCTCTCCTTCCCTCCTGGCTCTTTCCGCCTCACCAGAGAATCACCTCCTCCTCCTCATCTCTTAGCCATGCCGTCCGCTCTTCTCCGCGGAGGCCAGAGCCTCCCCGACCTGAAGGCCAAGTGCAAGTGAGTGGCCATGGTCCTCCAGAACGGCTGTGCAGCCCGTGCTCTTGATCTCCGGCCACCCAGAGCACCGTGTTCCCTTGGCTTGACTCCTGCTTCCCTCTTGGGTCCTGCCCTTCTCCTTCCATCCCTCGAGCCATTCCCTGTGACTCGTCTGGAGACTTCGTTTCCTCTCCTCCCCTAACATGCCAGCATTCCTCACTTGGCTTGCTCAGCCACGGTCTTCGCCTCCTCTGTGCCCCCCAGCTAGTGAGCCCGTGTGCTGCCATTCCCTAAAACATGTTTGCGACCTAGACCTCGGCCCTGGACCCCAGACTCATGTAACCACATGTCCCCAGACATCCTCACCCAGCTGTCCCATGGGCTCAGCAAACTCAAACTGCCAGAACTCATCATGTTTCCCCTGAGATTGCTCCTTCTCAAGTTAGAAACCCAGACATCGTTTTGACTCTGTCCCCACAAATATAATAATTATAAGGTTTACCTTATACATGTTTCTCCAACCCATTGCCCTTCTCCATTCCTGCAACCCCTTTTCCCCTGCTGGCTGCCACCCCATCACACGGGTCCTTCCAGTTATCCTCCCAAACTCTGCCTTCCCCGAGCCATCAGCAGGAGCCCTCGAGATGTACATGTGCCCAAGTGAAGCCTCCCCACTCTGCTAGAAACCCTTCAGAGGCCCCTCAGAGAAGGGCCCGCGGCGGGGCTGGGTGCGAGCCCTGAGTTCCTCCATGATCTCCTTCAGCTCCCCCAGAGTGCGTAGGGGTCCACACGGCCTGGAGACTGGTCCCTAGCCCGTCTTCTAGCCACACGGCCAGCCCTGATTCCACCATAGATATTTCATTGCTTAAAGAATAGATTCTAGGCTGATTACTGTGGCACATAGTGCTATTCATCATCCGCCTGCCACCTGCCTCTCCAGATTTATCTCCAGCCACTCACTGCTTTGCCTGTTACGCTTTAGCAACAAGGCATGGCTCGTGGATCCATGCGCACATAGTTCTCTCCCCGTCCCTGCTCCTCTGTCTCTAGTCAACTCCTTGTAGCATCTCCTCCCAGCAGTGTCCCCTGTCTCTCCTTCCAGGGGACACTGTTCCCAGGTCTTGCTCTGGGGGTGGTGGTGTCCCAGATCTTCTCCAGGGGGGCACTATCCCATGTCTCCTGCTCTGGGCGGGGGGTGGGGGGTGGTGTCCCAGGTCGCCTTCTCTGGTGGGGTGCTGTCTCCAGGTCTCCTGCTCTGGGGGTGTGCTGTCCCACGTCATCTTCTCTGGGGAGGGATGTTGTCTCCATGTCTCCCCTTCTGGAGAGGAGTGCTCTCCCTGGTCTCCTGCTCTGGGGGGTGTTCTGTCCCAGGTCATCTTTTCTGGGGGGGCAGGGCACTGACGCAGGTCTCCTCCAGCAGCGATGAATTACCCAGCAGGCAAAGTAGGCCCTGAGGGCACAATGAAGGCAGGACACCAACACATGGAAATATCTAGAAGGAGACTTGTAAGAATATTTTTCCTCCTCCCAAGTTTGCAAAGATACTCTCCTATGTCTCCATTCTGAAGATTTTTACTTTGCATTTCTTTGATTACTGGTCCTGCTGAACACATTTTCCCAAGTTCCTTGGCTTTCTGTGCTTCCTCTCTATGATCTGTCAGTTTCCTTTCCTCTGTTTTTGTATCAAAACCTTAGGATTTTTTCTGTCATGTGTGACACGTATTCTTTCAGTTTGCTTTTTACTCTTTTGTGTATTCCTTTTTGACATACAGAAGTATTTGATTTTTACATAGTTAAATCTGTTGATCTTTTCCTCTGTGATTTCTTTCATTATTTGTATGTTTGGTTGGATAGCTCAACACAAGCATAAAATACTAGTTCTTGTAAGTTTTCCTCTTGTTTTTAAAGCTTTACTTTTTCATACATTTAACTTTTAAATTCATCTGGAATTTAGATGGAAATTCTGATATATGATTTTTATTTTTTTAAATGACCCTCATTTTCCCAACACAATTCACTGAATATTCCATTTATTTATGGATTTTTTTTTCCTTTTTTATACATGAAGAGGACCCGTTTCTATAAAAGTCTATTTGGGGTTTATTTGGACCCATTGATTCATCATCTGTTCTTCTTCCTGGTCTCTATTTTAATTGTTTTAGCTCTGAAATGTGTTTTAATAGCTGATAAAGCAAGTTCCTTCATCTTTTAAGAATTTTGCTGGTTCTTGTCACCTGTTTATTCTTCTGGAAAAAAATTGGAATTATTTTGTCAGCTTTCAAAAATAGTCCCTTTGACTTTTTAGTGATGTTAAATCTATGATGAGTTTTATGAGAACTGACCTCTTGGAGATTCTGTCTTTCCACCTAGAAAATAACCTGCTTCTCCATTTTGTTAGCTGCTTTTTTATATCATGTAGGGAAGTTTGCAGGCTTATACTCACAGGCTCTACATTTCTGTGTCAAAGTTGTGCTAAGATTCTGTCCTGTTGCTGCCAGGAATAGGATTTTCTCTCTGCTCCATCTTGCAGCTAGCTCATTGTTGGAGTATCATGACAGTCCTGATGTTCAAGTGTTTGTCTCCTGTGCACCCGCTTTCCATATTCTCTTTTTATTCTAACGATTTTCCAGTTGATCCTCTTAAGTTTTTGAGGTAGACAATCATATCTTCTCCAAATAATAAAAACTTATTGTTTCTTTTTTTTTTTTTTAATGTTACAGGGTTAGCCAGGATAATTTAAAAGAATAATCAGCATAGTAGCGAGTCTTTTGTTCATCCCCTGATCTCAGTGGAACGTCTACCAGGGGTTTACTGTTACGTATGATACTGATCTTTTGTTGCTTACTGATATATAATTTGCATATCATGAAACACAAAGATCTTAAGTGAGTTTTTACAAATACACATACACCACATAGCTCCTACCTCAAATAAGGTACAAAATGTTTCCATCCTCCGGGAGGTTCCCCTGTGGCCCTTCTCAGTCTGTCCTCCACCTGCAAGGACCAGCACTCGGCAGGCCTCTTTCCCCACGCAGCCTGTTCCTGAAGTTCATATAAATGAACGGGATCTTGATTTGAAACAAGTTCATCATGATCTAGTACATTCTTCCCATTCATGGTTCTTAGGATTTTTAAAACATCTTTTTTTTTAATATTTATTTATTTGACAGAGAGAGACACAGCAAGAGAGGGAACACAAGCAGGGGGAGTGGGAGAGGGAGAAGCAGGCTTCCCACCGAGCAGGGAGCCCGATGCGGGGCTCGATCCCAGGACCCTGGGATCATGACCTGAGCCGAAGGCAGACACTTAACAACGGAGCCACCCAGGTGCCCCGAATTTTAAAATACCTTTATGGAAACTTCTTCTAAGCCAATTATTCCTAAAATAACAATATTCCATTTAGCAATACCCTACAACTTCCTCCTATGAATGTCCTTGGCTCCACAGCCCTGAGGCGGATTCCTGAGGTCCTGCCCTCCGCAGTTCAGAGGTGACACACTGAGGGACGTGGTCACCATCATGATGCCAGGTTCCCGAGCCTCAAACTCCAAATTAATGTATTTTTCCTTAACTTGGAAAGGAACACTGTCTTCCATAAGTGAATACCATACTTGCTCTTTTCTGAAGACGTGCTAAAAGAAACGTGAGGTTGGGAGAACATGTCTCGGTCTTCTGCACGTCTCACCGTGTCTTGGCTGGAGGCAACCATGCAGTGGGCGTCTCTGCCACCCAGACAATGCCTATTTCTCCCAAGCAACTTAGCAGCTTCCTTTTCAAACTCTGCCATCCAGCACATCACTTTTCCCTTTGGTCTCCTGGAAACCCAGAGCTAAGCTGAGTGCTTAGCTGGACTACCTAAGTCCTCCCAGGTGCTCAACACTGCCTTCTCATCCTTAATGATTTTGGATTTGTTTATTTTTTATTTTAATTTTATATGCAATTTTATGTATATTTTCACTTCAGGTGTTTAAATCTTCTTTAGAAGCAGCAGACCTCTCTCTCTCTCTCTCTCTCTCTCTCTCTCTGCATATGTACACATGCACACGGGCGCACGCACTGAGCGACCGAGTGAGCCAGACCACAGTCCTTATCCACAGAGGCCATACAAGGTCACTGAGCAATGCAGCAGGAAAGCAACTTAAACGCGACAGACGGACCCGGCAGGGGGTGCAGGCAGCTTTGTCCTGGTGTGAGGTTCAGAGGCAGCAGGAGCAAGCAGGAAGGTTGCTTATTCTGAATTGGTGATTGAATTCCCTGGAAGGAAGGGCGCCAAAGACAACTGGGAGCCCAGGGGCTGGGCCTGGGAACTGCAAGCCCACTGAGGGGCGTTGTTCTGGGCGGATCATCGGCTAACCTGGCTGGAGCATGCTGAGTCCGAGGTGACGTTTTTGGGGTCCAGGTGGCAATTTCCCACAGGCCTGTGTCTTTCCCCGGGCCTAGAACGTTGTCCTGGCCACAGCTTTCTTGAGCAGGGCATCTTCTATCAGTAGCTGGTCTGCGACTAGCTTTTGGGGAGCACTCTCTGGGGCCCGGGGCCTCTCCCCAGCCCCCTCCCAGCATCTTTGGGGAGGCAGGAAGGGTCTGTCGTCCTTCACAGGGATAATCTCTGAGCCGTGTGGCTCAGCTCTTTCTTCTGTGGTCCCAGAGCCTTCTCAGCCAGGGCCCGGGAGCTGTCTCGCACCCCACTCTCCATTAGCTCACTTGCTCCCGAGTGAAAGCTGTTCCTGACTGGCTCTGCACAATACGTTCAACATCTTCATCCCCGCTTTTGCTATTACGTGCTTAAAAGCTGACAGGCTTTGAGCCATTTTGCTTGCCCAAATTGCAGAGACTTTGGTCTTCATGCGTCAAGTCATTTTAATGCTGTCTTTGAAACATAGCTCACACAGGTATCTACTAATAGCCTCCGAGTTGTTAGGAAGTATTTTCTGTCTCAGCTCATTTTTCTTGGGGCTTTTGCATATTGAACCTCACATTAATGGCATTTGCTCCCATTTTAAAATCCGTGCAGGAAGACAGAGTGTGTCACAAATACTTGCTCATCTTTGTTATCTTGCTATGCCGTGGGCCCAGAGAGGGGCTGAGGTGGAGGGCTGGGGGTTCTCACCCTCTTGGCTCCCAGCCCTCCGGCAAGACACGGGGGTGGGCCCGGAGCCCGAGGTCGCCCCCGCAGCCCTCGCTGGTGCTCATCTCTGGTGGGCCCTTTCCAAACGCATCGCACACGCTGGGTAAATTCCTGCCTGGGTTAGCCTGTAGGACTGCTCAGTGCAGATGCAGCGTGGCCCCTGCGATGTGTCTGCCCTGAGGCTGGGGCAGCTTCGATGCAGAGAGGGCCGCCTGCTTCCGCCCGGCCACCAGCCAGCGAAGGTTCGAGCTCTCCAAGGTCTGACCCGTTGTGTGGGGCACACCAGCCACAATCATGATATGGCTCCTGCCCACAGCCCGGTTCCCCTACACTTCTGGATTCGTCCAATCCCTCTTCCCAACCCCCCTGTCTTCTCTCCACCTCTCTGAAGTGGATGGCTTCTCCAGTTCAGCGCCCACACCCTGACCAGGAGTGCATGTCCCCTTGTGGACCCAAGCCTCGAGCACCTTTGGGGTCTTACAGTGCAGAGGCCCCAGTCCCTTGGACATGAAGAGCGTAAGGTCCCAAAGCCCGTTGCTGACTTTACTTTGGCCGCATTCCCTAGTGGGGGGAGGGAGGTTCATTAATTTCCCAAATGCTCAGCGCTTTGGTTCTAGACTTGGAAGGCCACGCTTTGTGCCTTTTCCCTCTGGCCCTGCACACTTTCTTGTTGCTCTGATGACGTCAGCAACAGAGAATGCCCTTCCCAAGTGAGGGACACCAAACCATACTTTAACCCTCTGCTCCTTGGGGCTTTGTCTTTGGTAGGGAATAGCCCCCTGCTGCCTACCCCTTCCCAGGCCAGGGAAGTTCTGCGGGTTGTGGCCGTTCCTCCCGTGATCTCAGGCTTCTCTCTCAGGGTCGAGTCACTGCATTCTTCCAAACTTGTGCTTCAGTTCACTCGTTCTAGATAGTTGTGATGCCTCGATGGCGTCTGGTCCATCCCGAGGACCTTGTCATCTCGTGTTGCGGGCACGGCCCATCCTACCAGTGTGCCGTCTACCCACCAAGCAGGACGCTGCAGCACCACTATGAAGTCAAGTCCTCTCGGTCTTGCAACAGTTTGTAACCAGAGTCTTCTTTACCCTTCGCAGAACTAGTTATTATCTGCGCTTCTCTTTGAATGTCCAGACGAGCTCTGAATGAGCCGAGAGACACCGTTCCGTAGCGCCAGCTGAGCTTGCCTCCGAGTCCCCACTCCACCTGGCGTAGACTAGGGGCTTGGGGGCGGGGACTAGCTCTCAGCCCCAGCAGCCAAACCAACGGAGGTGGAAATGATTTGTTGTCTGGGCCTTGAAATTTCGTTTCTCGGTTCACGTTACAATCAGAACTTCAGGTACTTGGATGTCAAGAAGCAAACGGTGATCATCCCACCAAATTAATTTCAGTGACTCAGTGAGCTGGACGCTGAAATGTAGGTAGGAGTGGTCTCCGAAAAACTTGAAAATAATTACACAAAGCACTTGAAAATTCATGAAAATGGTTTTTAAAAAGCAATAGAATGCCCCATGCCTGTTTTGTTTCATTTTTTCTCACACTCTATTTTCCAAGTTTTTGTTAATGAATAGGTATTTTTGTGATGTCTTTTATATACATGTATAACTTTTATATACATATATAATTTATATATGTATATAAAATTTATATGTAATTGTATGTAATTAATATATATATTTTATATGTATATGTATTTTTTTTTTAACCTTCTTGCATTACTTAGTGGGCATGCGGTTCTGTGGGTGGACTCAGGTTTTGGATGGCTGATGTCGTTTTAGAGCTCTCACTAAGGGAAAACTATTCAGAACCAGAAGGGTCTCTGCGGGGCCTCGGGCAGGGCCAGTGCAGATGCGGGCTGAGAGCTCAAGGCCCCTCCGTCCTTGCGCCTTCCAGAGTGGACGCTAGCCTCCTACCATGAAGGCCGTCGGCGACTACTGTTTACAGCTGCGGAGGACGCGGCCCCTTGCTGTCCCTCCACCCCACAGACGGCAGGACCTCAAACACTGAGAGATGAAGTGAGCCGCGTCTGGGACAGTGGGACAGCCCCATCGTCCCGGGCTCCAGTGTCAGGAACGGTGGCAGTGGCTTGAAACTCGCCCTGACCCTGTTGTGCATGCCTCCCTGTGTGAGCTCACATGCCCAGCTCCGTTCCCTTGTCCCGTGGAGCACGCAGGGCCTCCCAGCGCAGGTCCCACTCCGCGTGCCCCAGCTTGTCCCTTCCCCGCCTGGTCCACATCAACCCACTGACGGACAGGCCTCTTCTTCTCGTCAGATTTATTTTAGAACAGCTTTAGGTTTGCAGAGTTATTGTGAAGATAGAGAATTTCCAAAAGCCCAACACTCAGTTTCCCCTCTCATGAACATCTTCCATCTGTATGGTACGTTTGTCACAGTGAATGACCCAGTACCGACATGTCTGTTATTAACTGAAGTCCGTGCTTTATTCAGATTCGCTCAGTTCTTCACGACTGTCTTTTCTCTGTCCCGGATGGGATCCCGGATGGGTACACCACACCACATCTGTCTCCTCAGGCTCCTCTCAGCAGGCCACTTTCTCAGACATTCCGTTTTGATGGCCTTAACAGTTTTGAGGAGTGCCAGTCAGGTGCTTTGTAGGACATCACTAGGTTGGGATTTGGGGATGTTTTTCTGATGATTAGACCAGCATTCTGGACTTCTAAAAGGAAGAACACAGAGCAAAGTGCCATTCCCGTCCCTTCACATCGGGGGTGAGTGCCATCAACAGGCCTTACCGCTGTTGACGCTGGAGAGGCCTTTTAACCAGTGGGAAGTGCAACTTAACTTGTGCCCAGGCTTAGATTCTCACCTGTCCTGAGTGTGCAGTATCTTCCTAAGAAGCCCAGAGTACTTATATTCAGTGTTTAAACAGCCAGTGTGCGGAAGGAGAGCCTCTCATGAGTGTGGCATGGCTGAGTTTCTTGGAAGCTTTGGGCCAAGACATAGTTGTGCTTCTGGTTCTATGACTAAGCTCTTGACTTGAAAGCTTGAGTACTAACTGTGACCAGTAATGAGAAGTCGGAAGAACAACATGCCTTTATCTGGGAGTTTCTACCCAGGTAGAAAGATCAGACCACGATCCATGGTTCCATCCCCCTGTGTCTCCTTCTCATATGAACAAGAGGATAATCATACCCGCCACAAGATTATTGTGAAGGTTAACTATGTACATATAAAGTCACCCCAGGTGCCCAGGACATGGCAGGTACTTTCGCTGAACAAGTATTGATGGAGCCCCTGCTCTATGTCAGGCACTCTTCTAGGTGCAAAGGATCAAACAGTGAGTAAAATCGATTTAATGGAGTTTATCTTGTGGGTGGCTATCTAAATGGGTGTCATTTATTATGCATATTATTGTTATCATAACCTAAAGCTTACACTTTAGGAGACACAGTATGCAGACTCTTGTAGCCAAAACAGCATCAGAATTCAGAAAATAATAAACGTGCATCTTAAATCTTCCACTTAACTTGCTCTGTAACCTAGGGGAAGTTGTTTTAATGCAAGAATGTTCAAGGCAGGGCGCCTGGGTGGCTCAGTTGGTTAAGCGACTGCCTTCGGCTCAGGTCATGATCCTGGAGTCCCGGGATCGAGTCCCGCATCGGGCTCCCTGCTTGGCAGGGAGTCTGCTTCTCCCTCTGACCCTCCCCCCTCTCATGTGCTCTCTCTGTCTCATTCTCTCTCTCTCAAATAAATAAATAAAATCTTAAAAAAAAAAAAAAATACAAGGCAAAGCATCAGTGAAATCGCGTTTTTCATCTACCAAACATATGATTTAAGACGGTCACAATGCTCAATGCTGGCAATGTTGCGATTAACAGTCACTTTCTAGAAACTTTTTATTATGAAAAGTGTGACACATACACAGAGGTATTCATGCGTTCACTTTTGACACCATCAACATATGACCATATTGGTTTCATTGAGTCCCCACCTTTCATTTTGTTCTGTTTTTGTTTTGCTAGGGTATTTTTAAGGAAATCCCAGACATTATGTCATTTCAACCTTAAGTGATTCAGTAAATAGCTCAACTAAATGACGTCACACACAACAAAATTAATGGCAATCCTTAATATCATCTTATACTCAGTCCATATTTATATGTCCCGAATTGCTTTTTTTATGTGTTTATTTAAATTCTGTTAGTTAACATACAGTGTAATATTAGTTTCAGGTATAGAATTTAGTGATTCATTACTTCCCTACTACACCTGGTGCTCATTAGGACACGTGCCCTCCTTAATGCCCATTATCCAGTTACCCCATCCCCCAGCCCACCTCCCCTCCAGCAACCCCCAGTTTGTTCTCTATATTTAAGAGTGTTTCTTGGTTTTTCTCTTTCCCTGCCCATGATTGTTTGTTTTGTTTCTTAAATTCCACATAGGAATGAAATCATACAGTATTTGTCTTTCTCTGACTGACTTAACTTCACTCAGCATTATGCTCTCTAGCTCTCTCTGTCTTGTTGCAAATGGCAAGATTTCATTCATTTTTATGGCTGAACAAAATTCCATTGCATGTATATACCACTTCTTGTCTATCCATTCATCAGTCAATGGACACTTGGGTTCTTTCCGTAATCTGCCAATTGTAGATAATGCTGCTATAAATATAAACATCGGGGTGCAGCTGCCCCTTTGAATCTGTATTTTTGTATCCTTTGAGTAAATACCTAGCAGTACAATGACTAGATCATAGGGTATTTCTATTTTTAACTTTTTGAGGAAGCTCCATACTGTTTTCCAGAGTGGCTGCACCAGTTTGCATTCTACCAACAGTGCATGAGGGTTCCCCTTTCTCCACATCCTCACCAACACTTGTTATTTCTTACGTTGTTGATTTTAGCCATTGTGAGTGGTGTGAGGTGCTATCTCATTCCAGTTTTGATTTGCAATTCCCTGATGATGAATGATGTTGAGCACCTTTTCATATGTCTGTTGGCCATCTGGTTGTCTTCTTTGGAAAAATGTCTGTTCATGTCTTCTGCTCATTTTTTTAACTGGACTCTTTGTTTTTTGGGTGTTGAGTTTTATAAGTTCTTTATATATATTTTAGATACTAACCCTTTATCAGATATGTCATTTACAAATATCTTCTCCCATTCTGTTGGTTGCCTTTTAGTTTTGTTGATTGTTTCCTTCGCTGTGCAGAAGCTTTTTGTTTTGATGAAGTCCCAATAGTTTATTTTTGCTTTTGTTTCCCTTGCCTCAGGAGACATAGCTAGAAAGAAGTTGCTATGGCCAATTTCAAAGAGGTTACTGCCTGTGTTCTCCTCTAGGATTTTAATGGTTTCCTGTCTCTCATTTAGGTCCTTAATCCATTTTGAATTTATTTTTGTGTAGGGTGTAAGAAAGTGGTTCAGTTTCATTCTTTTGCATGTGGCTGTCCAGTTTTCCCAACACCATTTGTCAAAGAGACTGTCTTTTTCCCACTGGGTATTCTTTCCTGCTTTGTCAAAGATTAGTTGACCACAGAGTTGAGGGTCCATTTCTGGGCTCTCTATTCTGTTCCATTGATCTATGTGTCTGTTTTTGTGGCAGTACCATACTGTCTTGATGATGACAGCTTTGTAATAGAGCTGGAAGTCCGGAATTGTGATGCCACCAGCTTTGCTTTTTTTTTTTTTTTTTTTTTTAGGATTACTTGGCTATTTGGGGTCTTTTCTGGTTC
Organism: Mirounga leonina; assembly: GCF_011800145.1. Lineage (NCBI taxonomy): Eukaryota > Metazoa > Chordata > Mammalia > Carnivora > Phocidae > Mirounga > Mirounga leonina. The sequence goes on from NW_023270763.1 coordinate 3,146,040, forward strand.
CATACAAATTTTAGGACTGTTTATCCCAGCTCTGTGAAAAGTGCTATTGGCATTTTGATAGGGATTGCATTAAATGTGCAGATTGTTTTGGGTAGTATAGACATTTTAATAATATATGTTCTCCCAATCCATGAGCATGGAATGTCTTTCCATTTCTTTGTGTCATCTTCAAATGCTTTTTTAAAAATTGACTTTTCATGGTTGATTCTTTTGAATCCAAATCCAGATCCAAACAAGGTCCATCCATTGCTTTGGTGGTTCTGTCTCTTGATCAACAAGAGCCCCGTGTCCCTTTCCCCTGCTGTCGTCTGGTGCAGAGACCAGGGTGTCTGTCCTGCAGAATGTCCCACACCGATTGCTTCCTTGTGGTCATTTAATTGTTCCTGCATCTCTTTAATTGCCCAGAGACCAGAATGAGTTTGCATCAGCTTTTGGTTCCATGTGTTTTCTTGGATCCCATGTGTGCGTCTGTGTGTGTGGGAATGTCTGCCGCCTGGGTGTTGCTCGGTACTTCCCACTGCCTCTCACAAGGAGACGCTGGAGGCCCAGCTGCTCTTTTAGTGATGTTCAATCTGCTCCCAAGTCTAGGAGGTGGTGGCCTGTAAGGACAGGGGGCATTATTTATACCTCCCTGAGTCTGGGTTTTCCTCTCGTATATACCTCCTCCCCAAGAAGATTCGCGTGGTTACAGCTATGAATTCACGTCCAGACTGCAAGCTGCCACACAGACATCAGGTGTCAGTAATAATTATGGTCCCTCTGGCAATGAAAATTTTCTTTGAAAAAGTCTTTTCCTTCCTCGGATACCTTTAATTGAGAACATGGTAAGGCTCTTTTTTATTGGAAATAAAAAAGCTTCCAGTACATTTGTGACGATTGAAAACCGCCCGCTTTTTCACCAATCGACAGAGCAAAGGAGTGATTAACTCCTCGCGGATTCTGGGCACTTGAAGCCAAGAGAAAGGCCAGTGATGCCCGTGTGGGGTAGAGGTTTGTTTAATAGCCTGGCTGAGGAATACCAAAATTCCTTCGGCTTCGAGATCAGAGGTACAAGAGGCATCCCTGAAGGGGAGGAAAAAAGCTAATGGAAACGTTTATGGGATGGTTTCCTTTATCAAAAGAATCTTCCACATCTCAGCCCCTCCTGTCTGAGGACCAGGAGGAGCGTCTTTTAAAGGGATTTTGCTTACGGATTGTCAGGGACAGACCTGCTCTTTACATTTTAACGGTTCTCAGCAAGGTTGCAGTGCAGAGCCTTGTGAGGGAGCAAATCCTTCCCAAACCACTTTTTTTGTTCCTCTCTTTTTTTAGTACAAATCAGAGGGCCCATGAGATGGATCGGGTTCATTTGTATTAGTTTTCAGTTTAATCTCTCTTCCTGCCAGACCTTTTATCTTCTAGGAGGGAGAGGGAAAAGAATAAGTGGAGTTCTGTAGACGTATCCAGAGGCCTGAGCCGAGCCCCCGGGTACAGGGCAGATTAATAGGCCCTTGTTGCCCAGGCAGATGGGGCCGCAGATCCCGCTGCTCAGGTCACACACTTGGAGGAGCTGTCTACACTCTGAGCGGAACCTGGGAGGGAGGGCATGTGGGGTGGGAGAGGCGGCGTGGGGTGCTCTCTGCCCCCTTCGTGCTGACACGCATCGGCTCTGTCAGCGGACTCGGCCACCGTCTTTTTGAGTTTGCCTCTTTCTGACCTTGGACTCTGTACCTGAATGAGCAGGTGAGCCATTCGCTTACAGACACTGAGGTCTGCAGGAAGAGAGGGATGGAAGATAAGTTTTATTGAGCGCTGCATCAGTCCCACAGGAAGCAGGTGGCCCTCTTGACTTAGAGCAGTCAAGGAGGGAGTCTGCAAAGGGAAGGTCTGCCCAGGTGTGGGTGGAGAGAGACCCCGGGAACCCCAGGGCTGGAGCCAGCTGACTCAGGACACAGAGACAGGGAGCTGCAGTGCCCAGAGAGGGAGGAAGAGCAGGAACATTTGGGTGAAGAATGCGATAGTCCTGGGCCGTCTCCCCATGGGTAAGAAAGAGCCCAGCTCTGCCAGGCAGGTCGTCCCGGAACAGGGTGGGGAGGTAGAGACGGATGAGGGGCAGTGGGAGGGGGACAGGCCCATCCAGCAGGGCCTGGATGCATCAGCTTACTTCTCCTTCAAACCAATGACGGTTTCGGGAGTTCTATGTTATTTCCCCATTTTTTTCTTCCCCATTGAAAAAAAAAGTTTTATTGTGGTAATACATACATAACATAAAACTTAACATCTTAGCCATTCTTAAATGTACAGTTAAGTGGTGTTTAGTACATTCACATTGTGCCACCCATCTCCATTCTCATCTGGCAAAACTAAAACCGTGTATCCATTAAACGTGACTCCCCATCTCCCCCCCCCCCCCCGCCCTGCCCCAGCAGCTACCATTTACCTCTGTGTCTGCGGATCTGACTCCTCCAGGGACCTCAGTGGACCTCAGGGGCCTCATCAGTGGGATCCTACACAACCTGTCTTCTTGTGACTGCCTTATTTTCAAGGTTTAGCCCTGGTGGAGTGTGTGTCAATCTCTTCTTCTTCAAAGCTGAATAATAAAATATTTCGTTGTAGGGCTAGACACATTTTGTTCATCCGTCCATCCATCGATGAACATGGGTTCATAACAAATATCTCTTTGTGACCCTCCTTCCATTTCACTGGGGTATATATTTTGAAGTAGTTCTATTTTTAGTTTCTTGAGGAGCCGCCATATTGGTTTCTGCAGCGTCCACCCCATTTCACATCCCCACCAACTGTGCACGAATGTTCCAGCTTCTCTATACCCTCGCCCACACGTGCCATTTCTGCTTTCTTTATAGTAGTCATCCCCGTGGTTGTGAGGTGGATCTCCCTGTGGTTTTGACTTGCCCCGCCCCCAGCTTTACAGAGGAAGCTCAAACAAAAGTGAACAGCAGTCTACAGGAGAGCGTAGTCAACTGTGACCACTCTGCATCCATTGTCTTCCAAAGGAAAACTGTATCTCCGCTGGAGTGTGGCTTGGCAGGGAGAGGTGCTGCTCCCCACCAGCAGTTACATGGATGCAAGGGAGGGCTCTTGCATCGTCCATGTGGACAAATGGCTCTTTCCTGTAGGGGAGCTGCTTAGCAAACCAGACCACCATGAGCTGTCTGATGCTTCTAGAAGGGTCTCAGACTCCCAGCGCAAAAAAGAGAAATCAGTGTGAGGTTTTTCGTAGTTCACTGGGGATGCACACGTTGCACTTTCAAGGAAACATAAAGAGCAAGGGATCCTCATCAACCATAGATTACCTATATCACTGAAAATCAAAAGCCAAGAACACTGAAATGCCCAGCTGGTGCTGAGGACTGCATTCCCAGAAAGCCGTTTTTGGAAGCAGCTTTATTTGAAATAATTAAAAAGATTCAGCCTTTGTAGCCCAACTGGCATCCTGCTCCAGAGCGGCATAACTTTTTGTCGAGGAATCTAGCTAACAGAGTCCAGCTTCGTTGTAGACGGCTCGGCGTGAGAGCCAACACAAGTTCCCCTTGAGAGGCTCATTTCATCTTGGAGCAGGCTGTGGTTATTTCTTGGTGACTCCTAAGGAAGCAGCGCACATTTCCGATGAGCCCCCGGCACAGACTTGTGAACCCTCATAGTTAGGTCTTTAGGTTTTTGCCAAAGTGGCAGTGATCCGGCGTGTGGAGGGCACCCGTGGCTGGTGTCCTCCGCAATCCGATCGCTGCCCAATGCCATAGTGGAAATCATGGCTCTCCTCTCTCTGACCGTCTCCAGTGTGGGTGAAAGGGATTTGGGCACCACTTCCAAGGAAGAAGACAGACGGTTTGATTTCCACAAGAACCCCTTCCCCCCAATTTCACCTCACCGATAACTTGAAAATGCAGCTCAGGCATCATGACGATTCCAAATGAGAAGTGACAGTGGGTGTTCAAAGTCATTGCCAGGTCTTGTTCATTCCAGGGCATCATTCTACTAAATGATCAGGCCGAAAGCATGTTTCAACTCTGCACCAAAAAAAAAAAAAAAGAAAAAGAAAAAAAAAAATCCCACAAAGGTGTGGGACCCCAGCAGAACCCTCTGAAGCCTTGCAGGCAAGAGCCCATTTGGCTGACAGAGTCGCTCTTCCACACCTGCCGGAAAGCTGGGTGCAAAGATATTCTAAACTAGCTGCGAATTTCATTACGTCTCTCTCCAGCCAAAGCCACTGAGGGGTGTGGTGCTGTAATGGGCCACCACGCAGATGGGTTGCAAAATGCACAGCCCATCTGTCTTTATCATGCTCATTTCCTCTTTTATTAAGATGTTAATGAATATAGTTTTTATTTATCATTTGGTGACATGTGCGGCATCCTTTTCTGGGAGACAAGTCTGCAATCTGCCTCACCGTGTGAGCTGACAGGGAACGCGGGAATGAGGAATATTTTGGTTCTGTTCAAACTGCCACATGCAGGTTGAAGGAAAAGCCACTTTACTTGCTGACAGCAGCGTGAGGACGATGGGCGGTCTTGGGGTTCAGTGCCGGGCCCAGTGGCTACCGGTGGCTAGCCACGTGGCCACGAGCCTTGGTTTCCACTTCTGTGGAATGGGGATAACCACTCCATCTGCCAGGAAAGCAAATGAGAGAACTTATGGAAATGTAGCTTGCATTCCCTTATTATTATTCAGACATGTGCTTGTATGGTTCTGAATTCCTTTTGCTCATTCTTTCAGACTCTCCATGGAAAGTACATCTGTCAAACGTCGGCCCCGAGATGACAGGTGTCACCGTGCGTGGCCTGACTCCAGCTCGCACCTATCAATTCAGGGTGTGTGCCGTGAATCAAGTGGGCAAGGGCCAGTACAGCGCAGAGACAAGCAGGTGTGTGATCGCTCAGCCCGCAGTGGGGACGTGGGGCAGCTTGGGCCCGGAAGCAAGACCAAGCATCCAGTAGGAGGAGGAGGTTGATGGAAGGAATCAACCTCCGTCCCTTAGGAGCGGTGGCAAAAATGTGTGCAGGAGAGACTAGAACGAAGAGAGGAACACGGTCACTTGTGTGTTGGACGCGCTGATTTTCCTTCATTGCTCTGAGGGAAGTTTCTCCGACTTCCGTGGTGCTCGAGCTGCACCAACACAAGGCGTTCCTGAGAGCACAGCCCCCTGTATCCAGGGGGTGAGGTGCTTTGACCGTGTCTTCGTGCCCTCTGTCCACCCGGGCTGCCGGCAGGACAGGAGCTGGTGCTGCCATCTTGGCAGGCGAGCGTCTGGCAGGGCACGGCGTGCTGGGGGTGGTCCTGACCTGGGACCATGGCTTCACCCCATTTCAGTGTGCCCTCCCAACCAACCTGAGCATTCGCTGGGCCCAAATAGTGGAAGAGTTGAGACCTACGTGACTTTTTTCAAAATGTGGGCGTTTGGTATGAGAAATATTGAAAGAGCCAAAGAAAAAAATAATTTGGAAGGTGTCTCAGGCTGTGGGCCGGCAGCCTGGCTCACTCAGGCTTGTAATCCCTTCCCAGAGTGGAGGTGCTGTGGGTTATCCAGACAGAATAAGGTCACCTCCTGTGTCTTCCTGGTTGCTGGCTGGACTGATTCTCTATTATGTTGATTTGCTGTACCTATTTCGTGCATGTCCTTTGAGTTTGATCAGCTGTGTGCTTCGCTTTGTTCATCACTTGATTTTGGTAAATAGTTAGGCTCCAGATTCAGCCAGACAGAGAATGCCAATGGGGACCGTTTGTCTCAGATGCTGATCTCTCTTTCCCTCCCCATATTCTATTTCTAGGTTGATGTTACCTGAAGAGCCGCCCAGTGCTCCGCCAAAGAATATCGTGGCCAGTGGGCGTACCAATCAGTCCATCATGGTCCAGTGGCAGCCACCCCCAGAAACAGAGCACAATGGGGTGCTGCGTGGGTACATCCTCAGGCAAGTAGCCTGTGTTTGGCCATTTTTAGACTGTCGTTATAAAGAGTCAGGGGTCTGTATTGCTGGGATTGCAAACTCAAAGGTCTGTAGGAGCCCAACAGTAATCAAGAGAATCAGGCCAGTGTCCTACTCTAGGGAGTGGTGGGGACTGTGGCAAACAAGCAGCTGTGGGTAGCCTTGCAGGGGCAGCTTCTGCATATCCAACCGTAGCATGTCCATGTGTGTATCAATGGTTGCATTTTGGTAGAAGAATGAAGAGGGATATTCTAAGTCTGCGTCAAGCCATGCTATTCATTCCAAATCTTTCCTTTCTGTTTCAGTTTTTACCAGGGGCATGCATTATTAATAGAATAACTTTTAATTAATAATAATGCAGTTGGTTTCATTGCTGGCCGGTTGTTACCAGGCTAGCTCCTGTGTTCAGTATTGCCAGGTTTTCTAGCGTTTCAAAGAGATTTTTAAAACTCTAGCTTTTTACATGTGATCTCACAGTTTCTAAATGTCGGAAATGAAGTCAGTACGTTTTGAAACACAGAGCAGGCCAAATTCACACCTCCACAGACCAGATAGGGCCCAAAGGGCGGCCCGTTTGCTTCCTCTGCCTTATAAGGGGCAGTCAGGCTTCTAGGAACATTGAGAGGACTCTACAAGAACTTGGCTGGGTTAGAGAAAAGAAATCTGTTTTGCCAAAACTACTGCTAATCTTGAAATTGCACCAAATGTGGTAATTGCAGTGGTTTGTTGATGCCAGTAGGGAACAGGAAAAAGTAAAGCAATATTAAAGGGTATTTATGAAAGCTCTTCTACAGCCACGGACGTATTTGTTCAACGACATGCACTTTGTCTCCCTCCGCAGCCTTATGAGGCAAGAGCCATGGGTGTCCATCACTACCTTCCTCTCAATGCCAGGCCCGTGCCTTTGCTGAGCTTGTGGTCAGCAAATACTGGGTTTTAACAGAGGTCGAAAGGGGCTAAATGTAATGTCTTAGTTACAAAAGTGTAGCTTCTCTAGCTCTGTGCTCTTTGCATACGGAGGACCACTCCTTCCAGTATCTATTGTTGTAATCATCCACTCCTGGTTTAACACACATTTATCCACATGCACGTCATATTAGCCCATCACAACCACTTCACTGCTCTTCCCAAGTCTTCCTCAAGCTTGTGAATTATCCTCTAAACACAAGCTAGATCATTATCTACCTGAAGTGGTTTAAATGTGGCTGTCCCTCAGGGTACATGGAGCTGGAGGACTGGAATCAGCACTTGGGGCCCCTTTGGTCACTCTGCCCCCAAGTGCACTCCCCCCTTTCAACAAGAGACTCTGAACTGGCCCCTTCAGGCAGGGGGCACCTGTGGGCTCGGGGCAGTTCCCAGTTCCCTCCCGAAAACAGGCTGGGGCTTCCCACTGCACACAGGCCCAGATCTCAGATCCCAGAGCTGTCACTCATGTCCCATGCTCGTCAGCTAATGAAAATAGTTTCCTTGCCCTCCCCACCTGGCCCTACACATGCTTGTCATCTCGGCTGCCTCCACCTCGTCTTGAGCACACAGAGAAGGTTCCTCAGGCTCCAGCTGCCAAGTAAGGGCTTTAAAAGTCAACCCACAGAACCAAGCTCGGGGCGAGGACTTTTATAATAAAATCTCTCTGATGTTACAAGGCCCCATCAGGAACTGCACGTTTCTCTATTTTGTGGGATTACCACCGTTAAAAGGATTTTGTGTGATGGTGTTAAGTGCTGGGAGAGAGGGCGTCTGTATTTGTAGGGGTTTAAATCAAGAAAGTCCTAAAACGAGGGTAGCCAAGGCCTGTGAATTTCAAAGTTTTCAGAAATTAAAGACCCATGCCAAAATGAATTTGCTTGGAAACATTTCCGAATAATCCTCCGGTCTGCAAATCAGCTCTGTTTGCAACTGTGTATCCTCCAGGGCTCGAGTGTCTGTGTCAGAGGCACAGCAGAATCCAGGAAGAAACAAAATGGAAATAAATCACTGTTGTGGCTCCAGCTGTAAGAAGTAGTTAGGATGTGTGCGCAGTAATAAAATATTTATAATAATGGGCAGGGTGCTTCTTTGAGAGGAGCATAGGGGTTATGTCCTTTAAAAACATTCTCCTGTTTATTTCCATATAAAAAAATCATTCTGTCTGAGACAGTCTCCCAGGCAACGTATCCCACCAGTCAGAGGACGATGCCCTGCACTTTCCTTTTAATTGTGACCTTCCCAGACATCCTGTGAATATTACAAAAGCACCCTGAGCCACGGGTCAGAATGGACCAACCTGCCTGCTGCAGAAAGGAGGACAGCCCGTTTCCAAGACACGAATCCCGTGGTTTGTTTGGCGTGATTGTATGAACAGGGGTCTAGGAGAGGATGCGGCTTAGTGTCTCGGCTTAGTATCCTTCCTAGCTGCGCAGTGTTTCCAAACCAGAAATAGTTATGGCGGGCTTTACACTGTCACGGCTCTTTGGCACCCATTGTTTCATTTTATTCTTGCGACAACCCTGTGAAAGGCCATTATGATGATGTCATTTTCGGGAGTTAAAAACCAGGGCTCAGAGATGTTAAGACTTCGCTTGAGGCCATGCAGCGTGTCGGTCTTCTTCCCAGCCTAAGCCTTCTGGAGCTGACCTCTTTGCTTTTCCCTGGAATGTGTATTGTGTAGTGCTGGGTCCACACTAATGAGCTCTTCTTAAGCGATCGTGCCCAGCACGCGCCATGTTGGTTGTAAGTGGTCCTGGGCACCATTCACATGCCAGGTGACCCTGGGTGTGGGGCCGATGCTTACCTTCTTCCAAATGGCTAATTGTCTCAGTGCTGTTTATTTTGTAGACAGGGAATTTAAGCGGGAATATCTGGCACGTGGGTTACTCGATGCCAGGCCTCTCCCTGGGGGCCGCCTTGAAGACCATGATGTCATGTAAATGAACCTAACCCCCTGCTTAGGAAGCGCACCCACACTTGCTGGGTGCAGGCAGTTCAGTAAAGGAATACCAATTCAGGAGGTGTCAGAAGTGGATGGACTATGAGGCAAAAATGCGGGGTGAGACATTAGCCTTCGCTTTTGCCCGTCCCTGGCGCCCCGCGCCCCCCGCCCCGCGAGCTGCTGCTTCAGGCAGAAGGAGGCAGGAGGCCTGGAGCCTTCTTGCTGAGCTGCCTGCTCTTGGCCCTGAGTCTTCCCGCCACAGGCCTCGCCTGTATGGTCTGTAGCAACAGGAGCTTTTCCGCCCTTGGAAAATCCGGGTTTTCACCAAGAACCTTTTACTGCCTTCCCCGCACTTCCGTACCGCTCCTGTAGCTGCCGTTCTCTTTGGAGAGCTGTTTTCCCTGGAAGGGCCCGAATCGGGGGGGTTCTTTCTCCCGACGGCAGCAGCCTGGCGCGGGCTTCCCCTTTGTGCACCGGGCCCCTTTGGGGCGTCCCCCTGCCCGGGATGGCGCAGGGAACAGGGCATCCTCCGCAGCCTGCGGTGGGGCTCAGTGTCGGTGGGGAACCGGACCCCAACCCGTCGTCGGGGGTCCCTCGCCCAGGGTCCCCTCCATCTTCACCCTCTCCCCCTCATCAGACAAGGCCGCATCTTCCCGAGGCGAAGAGCTGCTGCTTGGACAGGATTTGGGTGTTTCTGAAGCCGCAGGATGGCCAAGGCAGGTCCTCCCAGCACATGCCCCTCGCTTGGCCCCGGGGAACCAATCCCCTTCTAAAAACAAAATCAGGAAAAGCATTTGCTCTTCCAAATAATGCTACAAAAGTCCTTCACACATGGCAATTTCCTAATTTATACGTTTTCTAAGTCCAGAGTCGTGTTTGTCACTTTTTAAAATAAATACAACTTTAGATTTATGTCTTTGTGGGGGGGAGTGAATTATTCTGTTTATTCTACACGTTGCCTTTTTTAACATCAAGGTAAAGTTGGTCTGTAACCCTGTTACTGTCAGGCGTACACCGTAATAATTCACTCTGTATACACTGCAGAGTAATTGCCCCGGTGAGTCTGGCCACCGCCCGTCACCGTACAGTTAACCCCTTCGCCCATCTCGTCCGGGAAACTCCCCTGCAGAGCAGCCTGTCCTGTAGCAACGGACTAGTACCGGAAGCCACTCGTTCCGGCGCTGGGACCCACGTGAACAAATCTAGAAGCCCAGAGGGAAGAGCAGGCCGAGAAGCTTCTCTGCTTCTCCCCCATTTCAGAGCCGCGGGAGGAGAGCGTTGCTCCCAAGTTGTCCGTTTATGGCAACACCCCGGCAGAAATCATGGCTGGAACTTTCGGCACTAAGTCACTGTGCTCCCCAGACGAGTCACACTTAAAAAGCCGTCACTTTTCCTTAACCGTTTTGCCCAGAGCTTATGATCGCTGTGAGACTCAACGACCCCTTTTTGGAATGGCTGGCTTAGGAAGCCGTGTTGTCTGGGGCTGACCTCTGTCTTCACTCTCGTCTGTTTACCTCGTTTCCCTCCAACTGCACCGAGCGAGTGCGGGTGCGCCCGCTGCCTGGTTCCAGCCGTTTCTCCCTGCTCTGCTGCAGGTACCGCCTGGCAGGCTTGCCGGGAGAACACCAGCAGCGCAACATCACCAGCCCGGAGGTCACCTACTGCCTGGTGACAGAGCTGATCATCTGGACGCAGTACGAGATCCAAGTGGCAGCCTACAACGGGGCGGGCCTGGGCGTCTTCAGCAGGGCCGTGACCGAATACACCCTCCAAGGAGGTAAGCTTGCCTTCCTGCGCGGTGGCCCGGTCTTTGCTGGGGAGCAGGCCACGCTGAGTTTGTCTGGAGCGTGGGAGAAATGAAAAGAAAGGGCCCGAGCCTCTCGGGGGCGATGAGAAGGAAATCCATCACTCACGTTACTCAGTCTCTCTGTTCCTAAACAACAGCTGTACCGTAGAAGGACACAGACAGCATCCGAGCTGCTGTCTTCTGGGTGGTAACGCACCCTTCAGCTAGTGCATGGGCTCTCGGAAAGATCATGCCACCGCCTGTTTCTAAACAGAGCGATGGTGCGATTCACAGTAAAGCTCTCCCTGGAGTCCCAGGCGATACCGCGGATGCTCTTCAAAGAGAGGGCTTATTTAGAATTTTGTGTTTAGTACTGCAGGGTGATTACTGGTAAAGGAATTTACAACTTGGTGCATTTCTTTTTGTTTTGTTTTGTTTTCTTAATTTTTAGTTACACAGCCAAACAATTTACTAAATCCGTAAAAACCCCTCCCCAGGCCCACCCTCCCCAAAATGGCCAGGCAGAATGACATAGAGCCGGTGGGTCCTACCTTCGTAGGCTACGCCCCAACCCCATCATTTTAAGGCTGATCCCCGCTGTGTTCTGGAGGACCTGGGTCTCAGCCGCAGGAAGGCTCGGCAGGAAAAAGTGGACCCTGTCTTGGAGTGGCTGTGCATGCCCACAGCACCCCGATCCTGGTCCGGGGAAGCAATTCCCCCACAAAATGGGCAACTCCTCTCATTCGGCACTTTTAGCCTCTGCCGACTCACAGGTGTGAGTTTATTTGCTTAGGCGTTTTTATTGCCACCAGGCCTTGACCTTTTTCAAATGATAAGGTTTCCAACTGCCCACTTCTCTCCCCAAATCATGTCAGAGACCTAATGTTCCTTGATATTACATACTGTTATATCATCCCTTATCGATTGGCTGTCTGTCATCATCCGTAAGTCCATAAAGCCTCCTTTATAAATGAAGCGTAGTCAGTTCTGCTTCCGCAGGGAAATATTTCACTGGCAGGAATATTTAAAATGCAAGACAGCCAGGAAGTACCCGCTCATCTGCATGTGAGGCTTGATTACTCTTTGGAAAGTGGAGACAGCTGAGCACCTGGACAATTAATGTTTGCTTTACTTCGTCTACTTAATAAAATAACAATAAATTGGGAAATACTTAAAATAATGAATATTGCCATTAACAATTCTCTATTACTGTTAACTGCGACTGCTTCATTTTGGTGCTGGAGCATCTGAGTCCTGTGCCGGGCACGGGGAAGCACATCTCCACCTCGCCAAGAAGGGCTTGCGGACTTAGAGTTTGGCTTTGACTCGGTTGGCACTGGGGAGCCATTGAAGGTTGAGAGCAGTGAGAGGAGCAAAAAGGAGGATGAACCTGTCGGCAGGTGTGCAGGCGAGCTGAGGGGGAGCCCCAGCGGCCACAGGGACTCCAGGCCGAAGGGCAATGATTTGGCCATGAATTGACGGGTTCCCTGCTGAGCTGATGCTGGCCGTGAGGAGGGCGGGCTGGTACGTTTGGGCGCTGCTTCACCGTTTTTAAACTAGCTTTACCTCTGTTCCCGCCAAGAGCCTCTCAACAGCACCCTGTGCGTGGGACTGGGCCTGAGAACCGGAGGGGCCCGCCCCTCCTCGGATTGCTGGCAGGGCACCGGCTCGAACAGGGCAGGCTTGGTTTGCAGCCGCTCCCGCATAAGGGAACTGAACACTGGCCAGCTGGAGCTTGGCTGCTCTGAAACGCCAGGATGCCAGCCTAGGCGGAGGCGGCGGGTGGGCGGGCTCCCACTTCTGGGATGGAAGGACTGACTGGGGATGCTTCTGCTTGGTGCAAGGATTCGCTTTCCTCTGCTAGGTGAGAACATGGCGTCTCAGCTCTCCGTGCAAGTATGGTTCCTGGTATCACTCTTGTTTTAAACTCTGGATGAGCTGACGTCCCTGATTGATGCCCTGTGTGTAGTTTCCGCATCCGTATCTCAGCTTATGCAGCTGGGTCGTCTTCCTTTGTCTGGGCGTTGGGTGGCTGGTGTTGGAGTCCTGAGCCCGGAGCCCCTGCAGGTCTCAGGGGCACCCAGGGGAGTGGTCATAAGTCACATCTTCCCTCCCTGCAGGCATTTCTGCTTCAACGTTGCTCCCTCCTAACCGGCGTGGGCATAGGAAACACGGGCGTCTTTATCCTCCTTCTGGGGGACACGAGCCCTCTCCTCTAGCCATGTTTTAGGCTCTTCCTGATGCTCACATGACTGTAACACCCTGGGGAAAGGACCCCGTGCTTCTGGAATGCAGTGGGTCTTTTCCCGCTGTTTCCAGACCCTGCCGTACACCTCATCCTACACCCAACCCTTGGTCACCTGATACAGCTTCTCAGACTTGGCAACAGCCTCTGAGTCTTCACCAGGAAGCACCGTCCACCCTGACCCTCCTTTGTTTGAGGGGCAAGCCTGAGCCCCAGGATAAGTCAGGGGTGAGACCCTCGTTGACCGCAGCGTTGGGATACTGTCCCTTGGGCGTGCTTGGTGCTTGACAGGTGTTGGCAGGGGAGGCAGCCAGCCCCACGCCTGCCGTGCGCTGCCACTGTGCGGGTCCAGCCCTGCTCCCCGGGAGCGTCACCCCACAGCTGAACAATGGGGAACCAGCTTGTAAATTCTGTCCCTGAATCAATGTTCCCACCCAAGACAGGACACACATAAGAGAGGATTTAGACGTGCAGATGGGAAGAACTGGGGAGTGGGGGCGGGGGACCTGGTCTGGAGCAGGGGCGGAATAAACCAGATAAAAAATGATCTGATTAAAAGGTGAGGCATTAGGAAGAAAAATGGCAACAGCAGGGGCCATGAATAATTTAGGGAGACGATGATGGAGAGCAAGGGTTTGTGAGCTGTCTTCCCACACACGCGCTCACTCACATCTGTCCAGAAACAGCCCTTTCTTGCTAGTCCATCAAGGCCTGACTCCATAGTTGCCACTTACCTGCCTTCAAGAAACACATCCAGCTCTGTGAGCCGCAAGTTCCCCCATTGTAAAATTATAACCTGTAACACCGTCTGCCCGGGCTGTTTCACGGGCGGGTGTGAGAGAAGACAAGGGCAAGGCCTGGAAAGCCCTGAGCTCCTACACAAATACCCGGTTGCTGCGCTGTCCCCATTCCTCCTTCCAGGGCAACGCCGGGCATCTACTTCCTATTTGAATGTTTCTGCAGGGGCAGTTGTACCGAGAGAAACGGGCTCAGTCTCTCTGCCAATAGGAAAACCTCAAGAAGTGATGGGAGCACCTACTGCAGGCCCAGTGTCGCATGATGGGCCACGGCCCGGAGAGTGGGAAAGACACCGGACACGCTGTCAATCCTGGGGACTTGTGGCCTAGCCCGGGAGGGGGACTAACATCTGTGACAGAAGAGCACAAACTACCAACGAAGCCAGCCTCGCTCGGGTGTGGTCGCTCCCCTTCTGTCCACAAGATCCATGTGACGAGCATGCTTCAAAGACTTGCCGGCCGAGAGACTCAGAGGAACCTGCCGTCAATGTGGAAAGGGGCTTTATTGGGATCTACATGGTGGGACAGCAGCAGAGGAGTTAGGGTTCCGCTGTCCACAGTGGTTGGAAATGGGGTCCAGCTGGGAGAAACAGACCCAAAGTAACAGCTGAAACAAAATGGAGGGGTGTTGCTATTTCCTCCCATCAAGAGTGGGCCTTGGGCTGCATGGGGTCTTAGTGGCAGCTCCATGGTCCCCAGAGAGTCAGGCTCCTTCTTTTCGTTTTGCCTTCTTTAGCGTTTGCCTCATGGCTGCGAGCTGGCTACTGGGATGCTGGCTATCAGGCCCACATTCTAGAAGGAGGAAGAGAGAAGGTTATGCCTTGTGGCCAACTATGCAGGTGTGCCCGTCTTTGAAGGACTTTCTTAGAAGTTCCATCTGCTGTTGACTTAAGCTTACAATTCATGGAATATCTCTGTGCCGGGAAGTCTGGTGCTCTTTTGGCTGGATACATTTCTGCCCGTTGCTAAGAAAGAAAGGGGGGACAGATAGTGGAGGGCAGCTAGCTAGCAGTTTCTGCCTTGCTTTCTACCTCGACTCCTGCTGAGGAGTCAAATGCAGAGGATATGCAATTTCTAGACGTAAAATCGTGTGACCTTCTGTCTCACAGCTGGCTACATGCGGAGGGCCTCATGATCCTTTGGAATTGCCCACGTAAGAATTAGCAGATACCAGCCCCACGGTTCCTCGGGGCCTCAGCTCGTGGTCTGTTTGGGTGCCGGCTGAATGTGCTTGTGGCCACTGGGGACCCCTCTCCGTGGGCTTGGGGTGACCCCCGGCTGCTAGTGCTGTGTGTTGGCCAAGCCTGTAGGACTGAGCTGGCCCTTGCAGCTGGAAAGAGAATAATTTCAATGCCTGTATATTAGAGGGGAAGAGAATAGCTCATAAAATTAATTATTTGTCAGCCTAATTTGGAAAACTATTGCAACGTATATGCACATAGTTCTGGAGTCTGTGAGGACTCCACGGGAACAGCAGGAAGCACCCGGGCTTCGGGAAGAATAAAGCTTCCGGCCAGCCCGCCTGATTTTTCCTCCTCCCTTCAGCCAAGCGGCAAGCCTGATCCATCAGGGGAAATGAGATACAGTTTGTCCTGACTTTAATAAGCTCTTTGGATTTAACTCCTCTTGAGAAAGCATCGGAACGCCAAGGAGAGATGGTGCGGCCCAGCCACCATGAGGCGATGTGTGACACGGTGGCCAGTCATTCTCAAAGAGAACTCAGGAACGTCCAGCCTCGGCCTGGGGGACAGAGCCAAGCGCACGCAGGCGGCCCTTGCTGGTGCCCACAGCAGACGCAAAGTGATGGGCAAGCATTGGCCCCGGGGGGCAGGGAGCGCCCGCCTGCTGCTGGGCGCACAGGTTGGCTCTCGAGTGTATTTCCTTCACGGAAGCTCCGGAAGGATGATGAGCTGGTCATCCGTACCTTGAGTTCAACACAATGGGCTGTCGATCGCTGAATTAATTTGAACCTACTATTCACCTGTCACATGGCCCATTTTTCTTTTCAATCCCATTTATTATTGAGATCTATTAAAAATGTCTGGTTTGTCTACTTGGGCTCTTCGCATTCTCAGTGTGGGCTAACACCTTGGACATGTGGGTATTCTTTAATATAAACTTTCTCACCACCCCGGCCCCCGTTCTTCATACACCCCCCTCATCCACCATTCTGCCATTATCCTGTCCGCCAGTCCCATCGAATAGATCTTCTTAGCAGTGCCTCCCTGACCTTTCCTGCTCCAGGCGTTTTAAAATGCGACATATTAACTTACAAATCGAGCAGCAGAACTCTAAGGCAGTCCCAGCCATGTGAACTTTCCAAGGGGGTGAGAGGAAAGGTCCTTCCTGCCACAGGAGCTGCGGCCTAAAATCCGGCTCACATGGAACCCGCTCGTCAAATCTCCATCATGATTCCCCAAAATGAAATGGAAAATAACTTAAATTGACTCAGGAATTTCTTTCAAGACGCTCTGGAAATCAATATGCATTCGGTTGCGAGTGGAAAAAGCCATAGCATGTAAGTTCTTCATAACTAAACGCCCAGTATAATTACAAGCATTTTTCTTACTGCCAATGTCGACGTCAGCAACTTTCCTATCATTTAGGAGGAGGAGAGCACTGTAGTCATCTGAAGCAATGAGGGGTCCAAATCCAACACTGATGCAGTGATTGGTTCCCAAATTCAGGTTTTATTAAAAAACAGTTCAACTCCCCGCCGGAGCCCCATGCAGACACAGTGTGACCATGGGGTTCTCACGTGAGCCTGAGCATGGGATCCTGCCAGAGCATGAGTGTGAGAGATGACCGCCAGATCCTAAAATACGCCCGTGTAGACGAGCAAACTTCCACCCGTTTCTTAACTGTGTTCACAAAGATGCAGATGTTGGTTTTTCTATAAAGGGTCCAAAGACAAATTATACTGTAAGTCATCATTTTGAGCATGCCAAGGTTTTAATTTTTTTCTGGTTTTATTTCTTTGTCATTTTTCTTCCTATAACAGGTATTTTTGTGCTATAATGATTTATTCTGGTTTCAGAACATTACCTTCTAATGAAAGAGAAATATTTCATATTTAAAGAGAGATGAAAAAAAACACTGGGTTATCCACATCTCTAAAACATTAGTAAAAGCTCCTAAATGTTCACTTGGGCTTTGAAAGGTTTTATAGGGGCGCCTGGGTGGCTCAGTCGTTAAGCGTCTGCCTTCGGCTCAGGTCAGGATCCCAGAGTCCTGGGATCGAGCCCCGCATCGGGCTCTCTGCTCAGCGGGAAGCCTGCTTCTCCCTCTCCCACTCACCCTGCTTGTGTTCCCTCTCTCGCTGTGTCTCTCTCTGTCAAATAAATGAAATCTTTAAAAAAAAAAAAAAAGAAAAAGGTTTTCTAAAGTAAGGATTATAAATGAACGCTCTGTTTGCAAGCTTCATTCGCATCTCCTCCTGGGAAACCCTCAATGTGGCATGAATGACATTGCACAAAAGATTGGTTTCTCAATCCTTAAGACTTTCTAGACCTCAGGCTGCACCTACAGAAGAGGATGATGTTGCAGATTCTCCCAGAATCACCCACAACATTAAGTAAGAACTGTACAAAATGATGTGGGATGTTCCATCAGGAATGAGCCCGATTCGGTCTTCTAGAATTTTCAGGGAAGGAAAGGATAGGATAGGAAACTAGCATTTTGGAGGAAGCCACTCTGTATGAGTTTTTGCTGTCCCCTGCTATGCACAAACATGCCATGCCTCACCCTGGTCATCCCCCCGGCAGTCGTGAGAGATTGGTGTTACTGCTCCTATTTCACAGAGAAAGATGGGAGTTCCAAGAGGTAACTCACTTGCCCAAAGTCACATAGCTGGAAGATGCTGGAACTTGTGCTCTTTTCGTCCTGCATGTATCAAACGTGGACAAAAATTACTTCCAGATTTCCGGTGTAGCTTGAATATAGAATAGAAAACAAGCAAGATCTCATCTTACTTATGTTCACACAGCAGGTGGATTTGCAGTGGTTTGTGGACATTTTGGACTGCTGTCTACAGTAGGAAATCTATTTGACAATGAAACCCAGTACACACACACACAGCTGAAACAAAAGATTCATAAACCAGTTGTCACCCTTACACTGTGTGATGTTCTTTGATATTTTCTATCCTATTTCATTCTGTTTCATTCTCCTACTCTTTCACAAACACTAGCTGTGACCACTAAATTGATTTCCTGGTCTGCTAATGCATTTGTGACCTACAGTGTAAAGAACACTGAATTCAAGCGACACGGGGTGCTTGGTTCAGCTGATCTTGCATCCCTTTCAGAAGAGGCTCCCACTGGCCTGTAGGACAAATCAGGGTCTGCAAGGGAGACACCACTGAAGCCCACAGTAAAAACCCGAACAGCGGTCTGAGTGAGGGCATGAGTGGGATGCCCCGCCTGGGTGCAGAGCTAAGATCTGGGGGCTGGAGGAGGGTTCCAGCACCTGGATCTGTGCAGATGACCTCGTGAGTGAGGAGAGCTTCCCAGGGGGAGACTTGCCCTTCAGTTGCCTCTGGAAGACACAAGGAAAAATCAAACCAGTCTTAAGTTGCTATGACCAGCATATTATTTTGTCATGTACAGGACGGTCTTCCCGACAAGCCTGGGAACTCTTCGAGGGTGGGGGCTGTGTCCAATTTGTTTCTGCATCCCCAACTCCAAGCACAATGCCTGATATGTAAATAAACAAGGCATAATTAGATGTCTGATTAAAGACAGATGCTTCTCATTTCTTCTTCAGTCTCCAATGCTATGCCAATTTCATCTCCATATTCAGCATGACGCCCTCCCTTCCCTCCTGCTTCTTCTTACCTCAGAAGCTCCAACAAAAGCCCAGTGCCCACCTGCTCTGCCCCCACACATTGTCCCTCCCTAGCCTAAAAACCGGTCGCAAATGTTTTCTCCTCAATGCCTGACAAAAAAATAGGGGAAAATAAGTTCAGAAAGGGCCGCACAATGCTTTTAAAGTTTTAAAGTATTTTTTTTTATTCAGACCATTAAAAAAAGATACCCAAGCTTATTTGTCCAAGATTTGTTATCCTAATAATGTGTTAGGAATGTTCAATGCAGTGAGAACATTCAGGTGTATTAAAACCACAAGAACCGTAACAACACAAGAACTCATCCACAGCCTGTAACGATCTGGAATTAAAGAGAACACCCGACACACAAATTGTAATATATACATCCATGCAGCAACGTGGAGCCAGTAATTCTTCCAAATAATGAGCTTGCTTCTCCCCTATTTGAAAGGCAGAGACATTTAATTCTGTAGGATCGCCTGGAGAACTAGATGCCCATGAGTCCCCACTAAGTTCTGGATAGACACCGCAGTCCTTAATATTTTAAATCATCCACTTTAAAGCTAATGAAAAACAGAGTGCACAGTTGTGGTGAAGACATAAAGACCCGAGTGCCCCAGTGCAGCGTGGGGGTGCCCTCCAGAAGCTGCTGCCCGGCCCGCGGCTCCATCCCCACCGAATGGGTACAAAGTGAGGAGACCGTTTCCCAGGCAAGGTGGGCCCTGAACAGCCCCACATCAGACTGCCCCCCGGCACCCTGGAGGGCCACGAGAGATGAACTGTTTCTGCAGAGCTCGCTGACTTTCTGGGTTTATCTGCAACAGCTAAGGCAGGGCTACTTTACTGTAATTTCATTCTGTGCTAAGTTCAGCTGATTTCACAGCATCGTCAGGGGGCTGCCCAGCACCGTCAGCCTGGGTTTGCCCCCGTCCGATGGGGGTAAGAAGCAGGGTGCAGAAGGCAATCTTTGTCCTAGCACAGAGGCTCCTGTCCCGGGAGACCCCATGAATTCCTACAGCGTCACTTTGTTCACTTTGTCTGACGTGTTGTGAATCTCCACAACGTCAGATAGCCCTGTGGTCACCGCTGCTTCCTTTAGATTAACAATGACTGTAAACCGATTCTGCCCTTTACGTAGACTGAGTCACGATAGCACAGAATTTACTCAAGGGTGTTACACATAAGCTTTACAGAATCTGCATAATTTTGTTTGAGCACTTGCTTGAGACACGCTCTTTCAGTGCAGAGAACGGCTCAGGAAAAGCGCTCGCCCAGCATCACCTCAGATTCTATGGGTTGTAAATAGCAGTACACATTCCTGGCAGAAAATGGGGGAAAGAGGCTTGTGAGCACCGTGAGCACGGACCCAAGGGGAGCTGCAATCACAATCTTAATCTCCCTGTAGAGACCACACATTTCTAAATCAAGGCAGAGCACAATCCCGTGGAATCGGGTTTTTGGCTGGTGCCACTTGGAGCGCTGAGCTCAGCTGCAGGTGCCTCACAGTGAGGGGCCGTGGGAAAACCAAGGCTTCTCAGAGGAGGGCAGAGCGGGCAGGGCTCCCTAAATCCTGCCCTACGGGAAACAGAGAAACAGGGTGTCTATTTGGCCAGGAGGCGTAAAGCCTAACTGGACACTTTTGTGATTTTCAAATAGTCTAATATGGGCAAGGGACCGTTGTTGACCCAGGAGACAGACGGGAGTCACTGGGCACAAGTCGTGGAAGGCGAGGTTTTAGTGGGGCATAAGGAAAAGCCCCTTTACCGGGCATAGCAGAGGTGCAGGGTAACCGATAGAGCAGGAATGCCGTGTCTGAGAAGCTCTGAGAAGCTTTGGCCACAGTAGCTGATGGGCCACCCATCTGGGTGCTGCGGGTGAGCCCCATGGCCTCGGAGAGCCCTTGCATCTCCTCCTCTGGTCTGCACAACTCAATCTGCACCATCAATAGGGTGCCTGGTCTGGCTCTTCGGGGCACCTGGGTGGCGTAGTCGGTTAATTGTCTGCCTTCGGCTCAGGTCATGATCTCCAGGTCCTGGGATCGAACCCCATGTCCAGCTTCCAGCTCAGCAGGAAGTCTGCTTCTCCCTCTCCCTCTGCCTTTCCCCCCTGCTCATGCTCTCTCTGTCTCTCTCCCTCTCAAATGAATAAACAAAATATTTTTAAGAAATAAAAAAATAAATAAACAGGCTTTCTTGGATAAGTAAATGGATGATTCCAAGTCAGGTCTCCAGCAGGTAATGCATAAGATGAGCCTGCAAGATCTTGACCTCTCAAAAAGCAAAGAAACTATCAAATGCTACGGAGGGCTTGTCAGACTCATGCCCACCTGGAGATTCCCACTAGTTAAAGATAGGAACCTGTGAAAATCAATACCACTAATAATTGCAATGAAGTGAAATGCTTCAAATACATTTCAGTCCATGGATTCATAACAGTATTGTTTTTTAAACCTCATTGGTCACCTTTGGAGAATGTAACAGAAACTATTATATGCTGAATTTGTATAAACCTTCCCAGTCAAAACTCTCAAGATGTATAGGGAGATACTTGACCTTGATTGGTGAACGTCATAGTTTTAATATCTGGTTTTTTTCTTGAGATGGCTCCATTCAGACTGCGTGCAGACTTTTAACCTCTTCAAATACATGGAAGTTACCGTTGACGAGAAAGTATGTGCACAAGTAGCTGGTCACATATTTGAAGATTATCTATTACCTTTTCCCCAGTTAGGAGAAACTTTTTCCTTGCCATTAACTGGAATGCGGATAATTCAACCTCCTTAAATGGCGCTTTACGGGTATAATGTTTCTCTAGGTTAACGGCTTTTCCTTTTATTTCTTTGACAGACATAATGTTGAGTGGTTTTTTGTGATGAGGTGAATGGATTGGATTCTGAGCAAATGTGTTCCGTATCAAGTATTTCAGAATAATGGGTGTTTCTATGAATCTACACAGATGCTGTTGTCAGTCTTAATATTTTGCCTTCAGAGTTCAGACAGCGACTCCTTAGAATTATAAAATCGATCCTATATCACGAGTGCACAGGTAACTCCATAACCAAGCTGAGTTTCTGCTTTGACCCCGTGTGGGTCAGGATGCTTCCACAAGGTCTCGGCAGTTCTCGACCATGTCCACTAGGTGCTCAGAAATGTCCGTTAATGGGGCCCCTGGGTGGTTCAGTCAGTTAAGCATCTGCCTTCGGCTGAGGTTGTGATCTCAGGATCCTGAGATCAAGCCCCGCATTGGGCTCCCTGCTCAGCAGGGAGTCTGCTTCTCCCTCTCCCTCTGCCCTGTCCCCCCTCCACTCGTGTTGTCTCTCACTCGCTCTGCTCCTCTCTCTGAAATAAATAAATAAATACATAAATAATCTTAAAAAAAAAAGAAATGTCATTTAACTAAGCCACCGTTGGTGCCAATAATTCACGCTTCCACAAATCTTCAACGTGACACCCAGTCACCAAAACTAATAACAACAGTGATAACAATAGTGCTTTGTTCAGTTCACACACTCTTGGGAGACTCTTCTTTCCAGAAGTCCAGAGGCTTCCATCTGAAATTGAAATAGGAAACGAGGGGGGCACCTGGGTGACTCAGTCAGTTGAGTGTCTAACTCTTGATTTCGGCTCAGGTCATGATCTCAGGGTCAAGAGATCGAGCCCCACGTTGGGCTCCACACTCGGCGGGGAGTCTGCTTGAGATTCTGTCTCTCCCTCTCCCTCTGCCCCTTGCCCCAACTCATGTGCAAACTCACTCTCTCTAAAATAAATAAATATTAAAAAACAGAAATAGGAAACAGAGAAGTTCCCATTTTCAAGTAATGCTATTAGAAGACCAATGGATGACATGTCAGGTGGTCCACAGACAAACTTAGTTCAGATCATTAAATCCGAAAAGTCTCCATCACGGGTAGATGAATACTGATCGTTCTAACCTCACCTGACATGTGGCATTATCTTCAGTCCCTCAAAAGAAATTCTTTTGTCAAAAGCGTTGCCATTTTTTTGTCTTTCACAAAACAGCAACAACAAAAAAAGGTCTTGGATATTATTAGATTTACCGTTCCGATAGCATCATTTAATGAGGCTTCTGAGGCCACAGGCCACCTCTTACAGAGGGGAACTTCTCTGTGAATAAAACAATGGATTTCTTGAATCTGAGGCTTTTCAGATTGAATTTTTCAGTAAA
Source organism: Mirounga leonina (assembly GCF_011800145.1). Taxonomy (NCBI): domain Eukaryota; kingdom Metazoa; phylum Chordata; class Mammalia; order Carnivora; family Phocidae; genus Mirounga; species Mirounga leonina. The sequence goes on from NW_023270763.1 coordinate 3,168,707, forward strand.
ATCTTTATACCGTTCTGTTGGCTTTGGTATACAAAACTTATAACTGTGTTCTTTGATACCTGATTTATTCCCAATGTCCATTTAGCTTTTGGCCATTTCATCCTTCCTAGCGTGTCTGGTATGGGGTATACTGCGGGCCCCTGTCGCGATCAGTTGCTCGGGGGTGCCTGCCCATCCCCAGCGCTGGCACAGGGCCTGCTCGGGGCTCACTGCTGTGACCCCCCGGGAGCTGCCCGCTGCCTCACCCAGGGCCCCCCTTCCCCACGGCCAGCCTGTGGCTAATGGCGCCGCTGCGGGCGTGGGAAAACCCAGTCCCTCGGCCTCAGGTGAGGACAACTGGAAGGGCTCAGCTGAGGTCTGGCCAGCTGCCCTCTTGCAGAGTGTCTCCTGCGCCGTCCTGACCTCCTCACTTCCTTCTGGGTGCATCTCCTGAGCCTCTGTAGAGCCGATACAGGAAATGGCTCACAAACAGGACGCTCAATCCAACACAGGTGTGCGTTTTTACAACATAAGTATTCTCAGCATTTCTTTTGAAGGAGTCAATCGGAACGTTTTGCTTTATATTATCTTCCCACTAAGTTTGTCCCTGGGTCGTCTGACGTGTTGTCCACACAGCTCCTCACAGTGTTATTCAGAAGGGGTACCTGTCCTAGTTCCCGTGCCCCACTGGTCCCAGACAGGTTGCCAATGTTTCTGCGCCGTCGGGTAACATGAATGATTCCGCAGGTGGGAGGAGGAGTATTGGCTTTAGCTCTCAAGAGTAGCACGTTGTAACCAGCTTCTTGTCCTCGATCTGATATGGTTGTGACCAGACTCATAAATACCCTTCCTTCCTGTTTTATAGCTGCAACCAATTTCCCACTTCTAATCTTTTCTGGGTAGGGTCAATGCTGGTGTGATCTGCCGGGCATCCTCACTTCATCCAATTCCTTTGCCATCGGGTACTGACTTTAGGCAGAAGAAGGAGAAGATGATCTGAGCACGCAAATCTCAATTTCAGATCATTGCCCTGACATTCCCTGGGTAGAAAATTTCTTTTACTATCTGACTTGGTGTACCTGATGACTCCCTTTATTTGGGTTTTTTTTTTTTAATATTTTATTTATTTTGAGAGAGAGAGCATGAGCAGAGGGAGGGGTAGAAGGAGAGGGAGAAGCAGGCTCCCCCCTGAGCAGGGACCCGACTCGGGGCTCAATCCCAGGACCCTGGGATCATGACCTGAGCTGAAGGCAGACGCTTAACTGACTGAGCCTCCCAGGTGCCCCCGATGACTCCCTTTAATCAGAACGTTGTTCATTATGCTGTGGAAGTAAGTCTCTATAAATACAAAATAGAATCAATAATATAGACAAATAATTTTAATAAATATTTATATATTTAAATATAAAGTGCACAGTGGACTGTGGGCCTTAATGACTTCAGAAATCAGCTTTTCAAAAAGTTTTGGTTGCATGCACTCTTAAGAAGTTTTGCAAATGAATTGAGTTGAAAAATCCAAAAAAAGGAAGCATGCACTAGGCAGTATTGACACATTCATTTCGATTTGATTAAAGACCTAAAATTCTGAAAAATTCATGACCTGTGAATATTAATTATGTACTCTCTGATCCCAGATATTTCAAAAAGTCAATTATTTGAAGCTGTAAAACTCTGTAGTCCTCTTTATTAATTTGGTTTATTTAGGTAGCTTATTATTTTAAAACATTTTTATATTTCTAAAACCAAAGATTCGTTTGAAATCCATCAAGAATCAGATCTTGCTGAATTTACATGACTAGCCAGGAAGAAAGGAAGGGAAGGAGGAAGAAGGAAATTTTTAAAAATCATTCATATCTTACCAGGGAACCCCTAGCATCAGGAAATAAGCATAATCGCACATGCCTTCTGTGTATGACCGGGTGAAAATGCTGGCAAATTAATTGAAAAAAAAAAAAAATCCATACACACTTAACAGCAACAACAAAATCCACCGATGATAAGCAACTTGCAACAAACGTAAAAGTGACCTTGGGAGGATGGGCCGGTGGGGATGTCGGGGAGAGCGCCGTTCTGTTTTGCTGCTCTGGGGCCTCCCTGCAGATGCTCCGCGGAAAGCGGGTAACAAGAACTGGATTCGGAAAGCGTCTAGCAAAGTCACGGCTAGTTTTGTGTTTTAAACAGACTTTCGTTTTTAGAGCAGTTTTAAGTTCACAGCAAAACTGAGCAGAGGGTGCAAAGATTTCCCGTGTACCCCACACCCCTCCCTATCACGGCACCCCCACCATCAGCATCGCCCAGCAGAGGGGTCCATCTGTTACAGTCCATGACACATCGCTGGCACCCACAATCCGTAGTTTACATTGGGGTTCACTCTCGGTGCCGTATGCCCTGTGGGTTTTGACGAAAGTGTAATGATATGCGTCCATATGACATCATACGCAATAGTTTCACTGCCCTAAAAAATCCTCTGTGCTCCTCCTATCCCCGCCCCCTTCTCCTGACAGTCACTGATGGACCACCTCCACAGTTTTGCTTTTTCCAGAATGTCTTCTAGTTGGAATCACACACTATGGAGCCCTTTTAAACTGGCTCCTTTCACTTAGCAATATATGATGCACAGGTAAAGCTGTCGAATGTAATTTAACAGTTGTAAACTTTTCGGTGGCTGTGAGCAGCGGTTGATGACAAGGAAGAATTGACGGACATCAGTAACTCTGGTGCTGATGTAAGCCCTCAGAGGCACCTGACAGGGCCTCCCTGCCCTGTGGTGCCTCCTACATGCCCATCCCAAGAAATCCCACCTTCGGCCATTGCTTTATCCTGGCCATAGACTTTCCTATAACGGATCACTTCCTGTTTCTAAAACTGCTCATGTGGCTTCTCCATCCACGCACCTTAGTCATGAGGTGCCTGTGGGTGCTGGGTGCTCATTACAGAGCTCCTTGTCCTTGGCTGGGAGAATCAAGACAGCATTTAAGCTCTGTGGAATTTAAGACTGAGAGCATCCTAGGATTAGTGCAGGGGGAATTATCTAGAAAAAATTTGATTTTTTTTTTTTTAAGCAATGAAAACCACAGAAGAGCATAACACCTGTCACTTTACCAGACCACTTCAAGGCCTGCAGTTAGGGACAAGGAAAGGACTGCACTTTAAATGCTAATTATCTGGGGAGAAAAATGTCCATGGAGGCCTTATTCGGAGCAGTGAGAGGCCCCCACTTCCCTAAGCTCTCCTGTGAAGACTGCAGAGAAGTCCCACCTAGGAGTGAGGCCCTTGCCTTTCCTCACAAGAGGAGGGTTCCACAGCCCTCAATAATTAAGGCCTTTCAGCCTCTGTGGGAAGCACTGTCGAGAAGGATTTCTTGGCTGTAGCTCTTTCTCTCACTCTAGGGAATTCTTAATTCCATCATCTACGTATTTGTGAGTCATTTCCGATGACAATAATTAGGGCGACAAGGTGAAGGATGGCTAGGACAACTGGTGATTTTTTTGGACGAAGCCCCAGGCAGGCGAGAGAGGAACCTGAGTCTCCGAAACCTCCTTCCTGGGACTTTGGGAAGGAACGTGCGTCCAGCTCCATGAGCTTTGAAGCAAGGATGCGGCTGGCAAAGCCATACCTACCTCCTGGTTTTACGTGGCCCCAGGTAATGAGAAGGGAGGACGGAACTGCCTTCTTGGCTGTGTCGGCCCAGCTCCCTGGGGTTTTGCTGAGACGACGGCAAGCGAAGAGACGCGCTGACGTGAGGATGAACAGCCCGACCCAGGAGAGCATCAGCCTCCCGTTACGTTGCACCAAAGCAATGCAGAGATGCAAGACGTCCCGTTAGAGCACTAGGAAATCATTGCTTGATTTAATTTATGCAAAATGCCAAGTTTTTAGAAGCGTTAGATCAGTCTGGTCTTATCTAGAGAATATCACAACGTTGGATGGGAACGTTTTATGGAATTCTAGAGTCAGTAACTGGGCCCACGAGACCCCAGAAGGAAGCCTGCAGAGAGCGATGCATTCCTCTATCCCCATGAGCGCGCCTTCTGGGAGAAAAAGCCCAACACTTCCAAGTCTCCTCCCAGTCGCCCCCCATACTTTTCTTCCCTCTCCCTGAGAGAGTTGGAGGTTTAAGACCAGCAGCGTTCTCTTATACGTCACGGTGCTGTGGGCCGGGAACTGGAGCAGGCCTGAACAGGTGGCTCCTCGGTCCACTGGCAGCTGGGCTGGGGGCAGAGCGGGGGCCATGGATCCACTCACGTCGCGGCCTCAGCAGGGAAAGCTACAAGGCTGGGCTCCCCTGGGACTGCAAGCTGCTGTCAGGGTCCTGGACTTCTTACAGGGCTGCTCGGGGCGCTCCCAGAGAGACTGGTTCCGGAAAATAGAAGCTTCAGGCTCAGCAAGGCCCGGGTGGTATTCTGCAGGTCGGAGTATTCACGGAGCCCACGTGCAAGGGGCCCAGACCCAGACATCACCCCTCAGTGGGAGAAAAGCATCAAAGAGTTTGCAGCAGTTTTTAAAAGCCAGATTTCCTGTGATATAATTTACAGAAAATGATACAAATTCCCTTTTTAGTGTACAGTTGTATATGTTTTGATAGACGCACACCATCCACAATCACAACCGTGATCAAGATAGATGATCTCTATAACCCCCAAGATCCCCCTGTGCTGCCCATCTGTACTCCAGAGCAGTTATATTTTCAGCATGTATTTTTTCTGTTCTTTTATTTGTAAGCTCTTTGTGTCTTCGCCTTTAAAGTGAGATTCTTTTAGACACCACACAGTTGGTCTTGCTTTTCATCCAATAGCCCGTCTTTCATGAATATGTATACTGTTTACATGGTACATGACTTGAAAAATGAGGTTAAAATCTATCATCTTGCCAATTGTTTTCTATTTGTCCCTCTCCTGTTTTCTCCTTTTCTGTACCTTTTTGCCTGCCTGCTTCGGGATTAATTAGGTATTCTTATATTTACATTATTTTCCCCACTCTTGCCTTATTTTAGATCTCTTTTCTAGACTCATTTAGTGATTGCTCTGGAGTTTATAATAAACATCCTTAATGAACGACAGTTTATCTTGAAGTTTATCACATGCGCGGTGTATGAGCCTGGTCAGTGCCTCCGGGGCCTCCTTCCTGTCTCTTGGGCTGTCGGGACCCCTCTCTTCACTCGTACCCACACTACAAGTCCCGATAAAATGCTACATTTGTTGCTTTAAACAGTCAACTATATTTGAGAGTGAATCAAAAATAAGAAAAGAAATATATCCTACCTACCTTCATCTTAACCGGTTCTGGAAATCACCCACTTCCCTGCATAGATCTACAGCTTCAGTGTCCGTCTGATAGCACATTCCTCCAGTGTTTTTCACAGCGTAGTTGTGCCGGGAATGAATTCTCTCTGCCTTCGTCTTCCTGATGACGTCTTTAATGATGCTTCCCTGGGACAAGAACCCTGGGACCATAGATTTTCCCATTAGTCCTTGAAACATGTCACTTCACTGCTCCCGGCTCACTTGGGTTCCGATGAGAAAGCCCTTGTAATTCCCTCCTCTGTGTCTCTGTACTGTTGAACTTGTCTGGGCATCCACAGCCTCCAAACACTCTGCCCTCTGCTCCCGGCCCTCATTCAGCCACTAGCACTTCGTTAGGAATTTGAGCTGAGTTTTCCCTACCAGGCTGTATAGTATCCCCCATCCTGTCTCCTGCTCCATCCCAGGTGAGCCCAGCACTCACATGGTCTCCCCTCCAAGAGGCCCATCTTTTCTCAACATTCCAGACTACTCGGTGGCCCCGTTGACCTCGAATTTCCTACGGGCTCAAGAGAAGTTAAGATTTTGTAGTTAGTTCGGCTTCTTCTTATTCTCGGATGTGACGTTCTTCCCAGCGTTCTACATCCTAGGCACTGTGATCCCCCTGGCCATTTTTTTTTTTTTTTTAATTTGAAAATGCAGAATGGGGAAACGGACCGTTTGCTTGCCGACTTGCAGAGGCAGGGACCGAGGCATATCAGCCAGAGTCCAGAGAGGACGGGAAAAGAGCATGACTTGAAGAGTTCACTTGAGGGGCTTAGGGGAATTTTATGCTTTTTTCACTTCTGCCTAACGAGATGGGCTTTTGAAGAAGAGAATAATGAGAGGCTTAGTCATCTTTAACAGGACCATGCTCTGTCCCCATGTGCTCTGTTCCAGGAGACTGTTGTCTTTATTTCTTTACCTGGAGCCAAAGGATCCTTTTGGCTTCTGTGTCTTATTTTTGAAACAAGCTCCTAAAGAACAAGGACCTTCTTTTTCAGGGAGTTGGATGTCACAGCCCGTGGGCTGGTCCCCTCCTTCGGGGCCACAGAGGTCCTTGTCCTCTAACAGCTAGCCATGTCACATCACCGCCTTTTTCAAAACACTTTGGATTCCCCATGGCCCACCATGTACGTTACCAACCACCGTGTTTGGCGTAGGAGACAGTGCCCAACGTGACCCACCCACCTCCTCAGCCCAGCTGCCCACGTGTGCCCCGTGTCCAGCCGTGCTCACTCTTTCTCATGGTACTCCAGGGTTCTATAACACCGGGCCTTACTCCATCTTCCCAATGGAGAAGGCCTTTTGCAAGGCCCTTCCCTCTTCAGACATCTGCCCTTTCTTCCAGAACTAGTGCAGGTACCTCCTGACTGCAGCCTTCTGTGCTTTCCTCGGGCAGATTCGGCTGCTGTCCTGGGCGTCCACTGCTCCAGAGAGCGATGTGCCTGTTTCGGTTACATGAGTATCTCCCCAAGATCATGACTTCTGGAAGGCAGGCCATTTGGCAAGCGTATAGCTGGTCAATAACAGAAAGACAAAATGGTGGTCCCTGTAACAGACAAAGAGAAATTTGGCCTCCAAATGAGTGAACAATCCATGTGGGAGGGGATGCTTTTTTTTTTTTTTTCCATATGGAGGATAAATGGTCTTGAAACATAGTGGTACCTAATGGGAGAGGGGGTCTCTCAATGAAACCTTGCCTGGATCTCAAACCCTGAGTAACTGAGAAACAAACCAGAGAAAGCTCTCATTAACTATTTACCTGGGGATTCCTGGGAAAGCCTCACCCGTGGAATGTGATGATCCAGTCCACTTTTCTGCCAATGCCTTAAAGAATTCTCCAGCAGAAAATGAGAAATAGCCCCAGTTCTTTTTCTTTGTAATGCCACTATTAGCTTCCAGAAACATTCATCACACTTCCCTGTTCTGAATGCCATAATGGCCTGTGAATCATGAGTGGCAGCTAAGAGTTTCTTTCTCATCTCTTCTCCCTACTGGGCCTCCTACCATTTGTTTTGCTGTCTTCCACGACGGCCTTGGAACAGTGCCTACTGCGCCCCCACAGAACGTGCAGACGGAAGCTGTGAATTCCACAACCATCCAGTTCCTCTGGAACCCTCCACCTCAGCAGTTCATCAATGGCATCAACCAGGGATACAAGGTACACAGACTTAGTTCAGAGTCCTGGGTGGCTATCCTGGTCTGTCATGGTCTTGTGACCAATGAGAAGGCTGCCCACTCCTCATTTCATGGAGAACCCATTGTATCAAGTTACCGAGTGTATTGGCTTTGGTGGTGGGGGTGGGGGTCACCATTTATCCAAGGTCTTATCTGCTCTACTGGTTCAGAAACTCACATTATTAGTTTTCAAGTGGGTGGTTCATATGTAACAGAGCAATTTCTTTTGAGAAAAGCCATCCATTTAAAAATTAGCAGTGGAAAACCTATCTCCGTTGATTGGAATCAGCATTTGTACAAACCACATCTTCCTGGAGAGGAGTCCTCTCAGAAGAGCCCAGCCTTAGAACAAAGGGCGCTAGATCAAGGGAATGATATTTCTATCAAGTAAAGATATTTACTCCCTCCCCATCTCAACTTCGAGGAGAGTTCTGTTCATAGAACCAAGACCATTGAATTCAGGGCACCTACCTGGCCTGAATTAGAGACACAGATTCCCACTATGCAACTGCCCTCTGTTCTTAGCTACCAGGATATGTGAGCTTCACGGATGTATTTGGATGCAATTTCCAAAAGTGAGGTCCATCCTGCTTTCTAGATCAGTGTCTGGTTGGACTTGGGGTCCCACCTTGATTTTACCTACAGCATAGTCACTAATGTCCTACAATAGCAGGTAAACTCAGGGGAGATCTTAATGGAGAAAGGACTCCATGTGGTCTGCTTGAATTCTTGGTAATTTCAGATTCCAAGAGTATTATTTCCTTAGACACTTGGTTCACTTTTTTTTTTCCCATTTGGATTCAACTTACAGAAACCCTTTTTTGTTTTCACTAGAAAGGCAGATGCAGCTAGAAATTCGCCCTGCCTTTTCTTTTCCTTTTAGACTCCCCAGAGGAATCTACACTCAGAAGCTTTTTTGAAAGAAAATCATATTGATCAACCAAGATGATTTTGCCTCCTTGACTTTCCTGTCAAATCTTATTGGCAAGACCAGAGCATTCATTCGATGGCTCAGTGTCGGTTTGATCTATATAAAAATACACTTTGTGTCCCACAGCATATCAACCTTCAAACCTAATTAACCCTGGAAATATTTGGTGTCAAAGGAATTAAAAGTCACACTCGTACATAATGTTGCCCTAACATTAAAACAGCTGCCCTTGGAAAGTGTATATGTACTATATTTCTTTAAAATTGTAATTGACCTCCTAAAATTCTTTTCAGAAAACTAGTGTGACATAAATTGTAAATAATTAAGATTCCTTCCCATGGAATCAGAGGCTTCTCTTTGCGGCAGAGTAGGTGCTAGCTAAAAAAAAATCTGTGTTCATGTTTCGTTGATATTTGCATTTATGTTTTATTATACTGATTAAGTCAAATAAAGATGGTGTTGTGTTTATTGCTTAGTGTTAAAAAACATTACGCTCTGCAACATCTTTAGGTGAGGAGAAAGTGAAGTTTTGAGGAGTATCTGTTATTCCAACATGGGTCAGAGTAGATATTTATATATACATGTATAAAATTATATATACATGTACATATTTGTGTTCAATTATCTGTGAGATATACTTTCAACTCCATATTTTTAAGTGGGATCATGAAATGTAGGATTTATGGAGTTTCTTAATCACGACTTTGCTTTCTTTGAAGATATATTAATCACAAAATAAAAATCCTGATACAGACTCAAGAGTGAAGGTGTGCAGTTAAAAAGGATCTCTTTCTCAACCTGTCCCATCGCAGCTCCTCGCGTGGCCAGCTGAGGTCCCTGAGGCCACCACTATGGTCACCATTGCACCAGATTTCCACGGAGTCCACCATGGGTATATAACGAACCTGCAGAAGTTCACTGCTTACTTCACCTCAGTTCTGTGTTTCACCACTCCGGGGGATGGGCCTCCAAGCACGCCTCAGCTCGTATGGACTCACGAAGACAGTGAGTACTCCTCCACCATGTGTCTTCTCAACAGTCACAAGTCAGGTGTCAGGGAGGTCCAGACCACCGTCATATCCCGTGCTGGGTGGGGGCCTAGGAGGGTCATCAGGAATGTCCGTGTCTTCAGAGTGTTTGCAGTCTGCGCACCCTGGGGAGATAAGTCAGTGGGAAGTGTTGGTAATGAGCAGTGGAAGGTGGTCCCTGGAACTGGAAGCCAGGCTAGCGGAAAGAGTTCAGAGGGCCAGAGAAACAGTCTAGTCTTAGCCATGTGGTCCACCTGTGGTCTTGCTGGACTTCTCTTCCCCCACATTTCAACTTCCAGTCCCCTTACCTTCTTCTTTTTTTTTTTTTGTTCCAGTATTCTTTTTTTTTAATTTAAATTCAGTTAATTAACATATAATGTATTATTGGTTGCAGAGGTAGAGGTTAGTGATTCATCAGTCTTATATAACACCCAGTGCTCATGACATCACATGCCCTCCTTAATGTCCATCACCCAGTTACCCCATCCCCCACCCCTTCCCCTCAGCAACTCTCTTGATCATATGATCAAGAGTCTCTTACCATTTGTCTCCCTCTCTGATTCCATCTTGTTTTATTTTTCCCCTCCCTTCCCCTATGCTCCTCTGTTTTGTTTCTTAAATTCCACATATGAGTGAGATCATATTGATAATTGTCTTTCTCTGATCTGACTTATTTCGCTCGGCAAAATACCCTCTAGTTCCATCCACATTGTTGCAAATGTCAAGATTTCAAATTTTTTGATAGCTGAGTAGTATTCCATTGTATATATATATACTACATCTTCTTTATCCATTCATCTGTTGATGGACATCTGGGCTCTTCCCATAGTTTGGTTATTGTGGACATTGCTGCTATAAACATTGGGGTGCAGGTGCCCCTTCAGATCACTACATTTGTATCTTTGGGGTAAATCCCTAGTAGTGCAATTGCTGGGTCATAGGGTAGCTCTATTTCCAACTTTGGAGGAACCTCCATACTGTTTTCCAGAGTGGCTGCACCAGCTTGCATTCCCACCAACCGTGTAGGAGGGTTCCCCTTTCTCCGCATCCTCACCAACATCTGTCATTTCCTGACTTGTTACTTTTAGCAATTCTGACTGGTGTGAGGTGGTATCTCATTGTGGTTTTGATTTGTATTTCCCTGATACTGAGTGACGTTGGGCATTTTTTCATGTGTCTGTTGGCCATTTGGATGTCTTCTTTGGAGAAATGTCTGTTCACATCTTCTGCCTGTTTCATGATTGGATTATTTGTTCTTTGGGTGTTGAGTGGATAAGTTCTTTATAGATTTTGGATACTAGCCCTTTATCTGATAAGACATTTGCAAATATCTTCTTCCATTCTGTTGGTTGTTGTTTGGTTTTATGGACTGTTTCCTTTGTAGTGCAAAAGTTTTTTATCTTGAAGTCCCAATAGTTCATTTTTGCCCTTGCTTCCCTTGCCTTTGGTGATGTGTCTAGGAAGAAGTTGCTGTGGCTGAGGTCGAAGAGGTTGCTGCCTGTGTTCTCCTTGAGGATTTTGATGGATTCCTGTCTCACATTTAGGTCTTTCATCCATTTTGAGTCTATTTTTGTGTATGGTGTAAGGAAATGGTCCAGTTTCATTCTTCTGCATGTGGCTGTCCAGTTTTCCCAACACCACTTGTTGAAGAGCCTTTTTCCATTGGACATTCTTTCCTGCTTTCTCAAAGATTAGAGTTGACCATAATGTTGAAGGTCCATTTCTGGGTTTTCTATTCTGTTCTATTGATCTATGTGTCTATTTTTGTGCCAGTACCATACTGTCTTGATGATTACAGCTTTGTAATAGAGCTTGAAGTCCAGAATTGTGATGTCCCCAGCTTTGGTTTTCTTTTTCAACATTCCTCTGGCTATTTGGGGTCTTTTCTGGTTCCATACAAATTTTAGGATTATTTGTTCCAGCTCTGTGAAAAGAGTTGATGGTACTTTGATTGGGACTGCACTGAATGTATAGATTGCTCTAGGTAGCATAGACATTTTAACAATATTTGTTCTTCCAGTCCATGAGCATGGGACGTTCTTCCATTTCTTTGTGTCTTCCTCAATTTCTTTCATGAGTGTTCTATAGCTTTCTGAGTACAGATCCTTTGCCTCTTTGCTTAGGTGTATTCCTAGGTATCTTACGGTTTTGGGTGCAGTTATAAATGGGATCACCTCAATTTCTCTTTCTTCTGTCTCATTGTTAGTGTATAGGAATGCAACTGATTTCTGTGCATTGATTTTATATCCTGCCACTTTGTTGAATTCCTATATGAGTTCTAGCAATTTTGGGGTGGAGTCTTTTGGGTTTTCCACATACAGTATCATGTCATCTGCAAACAGTGAGAGCTTGACTTCTTCTTTGCAGATTCGGATACTTTTATTTATTTATTTATTTTTTGTCTGATTGCTAAGGCTAGGACTTCTAGTACTATGTGGCACAACAGTGGTGATAGTGGACATCCCTGCCGTGTTCCTGACCTTAGGGGACAAGCTCTCAGTTTTTCCCCATTGAGAATGATACTCGCTGTGGGCTTTTTGTATATGGCTTTTATTATATTGAGATATGTTCCCTCTATCCCTACACTGTGAAGAGTTTTAATCAAGGAAAGATGCTGTACCTTGTCAAATGCTTTTTCTGCATCTATTGAGAGGACCATATGGTTCTTCTCCTTTCTTTTATTCATGTAGTGTATCATGTTGATTGATTTGAGGATGTTGAACCACCCCCTGCAGCTCAGGAATAAATCCCACTTGGTCGTGGTGAATAATCCTTTTAATGTACTGTTGGATCCTATTCACTAGTATTTTGGTGAGAATTTTGGCATCCATGTTTATCAGGCATATTGGTCTGTAATTCTCCTTTTATCGTGGGGTCTTTATCTGGTTTGGGGATCAAGGTAACGCTGGCCTCATAGAAAGAGTTTGGAAGTTTTCCTTCCATTTCTATTTTTTGAAACAGCTTCAGAAGAATAGATACTAATTTTTCTTTAAATGTTTGGTAGAATTCCCTTGGGAAGCCATCCAGCCCTGGACACTTGTTTGTTGGGAGATTTTTGATTACTGCTTCAACTTCCTTGCTGGTTATGGGTCTGTTCAGGTTTTCTATTTCTTCCTGTTTCAGTTTTGGTAGTTTATACATCTCTAGGAATGCATCCATTTCTTCCAGGTTGCCTAATTTGTTGGCATATAGTTGCTCATAATATGTTCTTATAATATGTTCTTATAATATAATATGTTCTTATTGTTTGTATTTCTTTGGTGTTGGTTGTGGTCTCTCCTCTTTCATTCATGATTTTATTTATTTGGGTCCTTTCTCTTTTCTTTTTGATAAGTCTGGCCAGGGGTTTATCAATCTTATTAATTCTTTCAAAGAACCAGCTCCTAGTTTCGTTGATCTGTTCTACTGTTCTTTTGGTTTCTATTTCACTGGTTTCTGCTCTGATCTTTATTAATACTCTTCTCCTGCTGGGTTTAGGCTTTATTTGCTGTTCTTTCTCCAGCTCCTTTAGGTGTAGGGTTAGGTTGTGTACTTGAGACCTTTCTTGTTTCTTGAGAAAGGCTTGTAGTGCTATATACTTCCCTCTTAGGACCATCTTTGCTGCATCCCAAAGGTTTTGAACAGTTGTGTTTTCATTTTCATTTGTTTCCATGAATTTTTTAAATTCTTCTTTAATTTCCTGGTTGACCCATTCATTCTTTAGTAGGATGATCTTTAGCCTCCATGTATTTGAGTTTTTTTCCAAATTTCCTCTTGTGACTGAGTTCCAGTTTCAAAGCATTGTGGTCTTAAATATGCAGGGAATGATTCCAGTCTTTTGATAGTGGTTGAGACCTGATTTGTATCCCGGTATGTGATCTCTTCTGGAGAATGTTCCATGTGTACTTGAGAAGAATGTGTATTCTGTTGCTCTAGGATGGAATGCTCTGTATATATCTGTGAAATCCATCTGATCCAGTGTGTCATTCAAAGCCCTTGTTTCTTTGTTCATCTTCTGCTTAGATGATCTGTCCATTGCAGTGAGTGGGGTGTTAAAGTCCCCTACTATTATTGTATAATTATCAATGTGTTTCTTTAATCTTGTTATTAATTGGTTTATGTAATTGGCTGCTCCCATGTTAGGGGCATAAATATTTACAATTGTTAGTTATTCTTGTTGGATAGATGCTTTAATTATGATAGTGTCCTTCCTCATCTTTTATTACAGTCTTTGGTTTAAAATCTAATTTGTCTAATATAAGGATTGCTCCCTGGCTTTCTTTTGATGTCTGTTAGCATGGTAAATGGTTTTCCACCCCCTTTCTTTCAATCTGGAGGTGTCTTTGGGTCCAAAATGTGTCTCTTGCAGACAACATATCAATGGGTCTTGCTTTTTTTTTTTTTAAGATTTTATTTTTATTTATTTGACAGAGAGAGACACAGCGAGAGAGGGACCACAAGCAGGGGGAGTGGGAGAGGGAGAAGCAGACTCCCCGTGGAGCAGGGAGCCCAATGCAGGGCTCGATTCCAGGACCCTGGGATCATGATCTGAGCCGAAGGCAGACGCTTAATGACTGAGCCACCCAGGCGCCCTGGGTCTTGCTTTTTTATACAATCTGATACCCTGTGTCTTTTGACTGGGGGTATTTAGCCCATTTATATTCAGAGTAACTATTGAAAGATAGGAATTTAGTGCCATTGTATTACCTGTAAAGTCACTGTTTCTGTATATTGTCTCTGTTCCTTTCTGGTCGATGTTACTTTGGGGCTCTCTCTTCACTTAAAGGATCCCCTTTAATATTTCTTGCAGGACTTGTGTAGTCACAAATTCTTTTAGTTTCTGTTTGTCCTGGGAGCTTTTTATCTCTCCTTTTATTTTGAATGACATCCTTGCTGGATCAAGTATTCTTGGCTGCATGTTTTTCTCATTTAGCACCCTGAATATATCATGCCAGTCCTTTCTGGCCTGTCAGGTCTCTGTGGATAGATCTGCTGCCAGTCTAATGTTTCTACCCTTTTATGTTACAGACCTCTTGTCCCGAGCTGCTTTCAGGATTTTCTCTTTGTCTCTGAGATTTGCAAGCTTCACTATTATATGTCGAGGTGTTGACCTATTTTTATTGATTTTGAGGGGGGTTCTCTGTGCCTCCTGAACTTGAATGCCTGTTTCCCTCACCAGATTATGTACATTCTCTGCTATAATTTACTCCAATATACCTTCTTCCCCCCCTTTCTCTTCTTCTGAGATCCCCATTATTCTAATATTGTTTCACTTTATGGTATCATTTATCTCTTGAATTCTCCCCTCGTGATCCAGTAGTTGTTTATCTCTTTTTCTCAGCTTCTTTGTTCTCCATCATTTGGTCTTCTATATCACTAATTCTCCCTTCTGCCTCTGTTGTAGTTAGAGCCTCCATTTTTTATTACACTTCATTAATAGCCTTTTTGATTTTGACTTGGTTAGATTTTATTTCTCCAGAAAAGGATTCTCTAGTGTCTTCTATGCTTTATTCAAGCCAAGCTAGTATCTGTATAATCGTCATCCTGAACTCTAGTCCTAACATCTTACTTATGTCCATACTGATTAGGTCCTTGGCAGTCAGTACTGCCTCTTGTTCTCTTTTTTGAGGTGAGTTTTTCCATCTTGTCATTCTGTCCAGAGAAGAATTACATGAACGAGAGAACAAAATACTAAAACGGCAACAATGACCCCAGAGAAATACACACTAAACAAATCAGAAGAGACCCAAAACAAAAAACCAAACAAAAAAAAGAGAATATAACCAGACAGGTGAACAGAACAGAACAATACACTGGATCTTTTGTGTATTTTGGTCTGTTTATTAGAAGAAACTGCATCCCAAAATTGTGAAGAAAGAAAAACATATATATACACACAGACACACACACACACACAAATAAAATTAAATACAATGAAAGGGTAGAATGTAAGTGTAAAAATGAAAATTAAAAAAGATTTTTAAAAAAGAGTTGATAAAATAAGACATTGTTTAAAAAAGGAAAGAGAAAAAAAATAAAATTGAAAGACTAAAGAGTTGTGGGGAAAAAATCATGAATTCTGTATACTATTTTCCCCCTAGTGCTGGATTTTGCAGTTCTCACTGATCTGTAAAGTTGGTCTTGGCTAGATGTTCTTGCTGATCTTCTGGGGTGAGGGGCCTATTGCGCTGATTCCCAAGTGTCTTGGCCTGAGGAGGAATTGCACCGCCCTTGATGGGGCCAGGTTAAATAATTTGCTCTGGATTGCTCTAGGTGGCTTTTGTTCTCTGAAGGCTTTTCGTGCCATTCTAGAGGATGAGAATGAAAATGACATCTTCCAAATCTCTGGCCCCGGAGCCAAAAGCTTGGGGCCCCACTCCTTAGTGAGCCCTCAGGGAAAAGCAGCCAATCCCTCCTCTCTCCCTGGTCTCTAGCCCCACTCCAAGCATTTCTATCTCAGGCACATGACCCTGCTTTGCGTCTCCAAACCCTGCAGACTCCTGCAGTGCTCACCCGCCCCACTCCTCCCTGGGGGGAGAGGGGGAGGGTCTTGCCGAGGTCCTGCCGCTTGGTGGGCCCCTGCTTGGAGAGCAGTCACCCGACTGTGCCACAGTTCACAGTATATGTCAATCCCGAGCTGAGAGCCCAATCCTGGGCTCGCTGATTGCAGCCAGCTTCCCTGCTCTGATGCCTGGGAGCTCTGCCACACTCAGGCACCCCCAGTCTTCCTGGGACCCTGGGGATCCTGAGACCACACTGTCCCACCTAGGGTTCTGCCCCACTTTGTTGCCTGAGCACCTTTCAGGTAGCAATGTCCTTCACTGGAGCAGACTTCTAAAAGTTCTGATTTTGTGCTCCACTGCTCTGTCACTTTCCAGTGCTGGCTGACGGAGGCTCCCTCCCCCTATGGTTTATCTTCCGATATATTGCCTCGGATTCACTTCTCCACATCTCCTACTTTGCAGAAAGAGTCGCCTTTTTATTTGTAGAATTGCAACTATTCTTTTCTTACATGTCCGGTTGTGTTCGCAGGTATTCAGAATGATTTGATAGAAATCTAGCTGAATTCCTGGGACCAGACGAAACTAAGATCTCCCACTCCTCCGCCATCTTGCCAGATCCCTTACCTTCTTCTTGAATGCCCTGTCAGGCCTCCTGGCTGTGCCTTCCCTGACCCTCCCCAGGGCGGTTCAACCCAACCCCTCTGAGCACCTTCACTTGGCATGGTCCCCATCTGCTCAGTTCAGACCACCTCCTTCTCTGCCCTCAGGCCAGCTGACACCTGTGGAAAACATTATGTAGTGAAGCTCTCTGAGAAAATGACCACAGATGTGCACCAACACTTGAATATGGGAAGGTTCATTGCATTTATTTGTAACTGGAAAAAAAGAAAGAAAAACATGCAAATGTTCCACAGGGGTGTAATTTTAAAAATTACGGAATGACAGTATACTAAATATTTTGTCATTATTAAAAAGTTTTTAGAGAAAATAGTCATGATCTAGTTGTTAGGTGAAAAAAATAATATACGAAACTATAGGAGATCCAAATTTTATAAAAACACACTTGTATAAAACTAAATGAGATGACAAAAAACCTTGAAAGAAACATGTCACACTTCTGACAGTTGTTATATCTATGTGGTGTGATCATGCGTATTTTCTACATTTTTGTTTGGATTTTGCCACATATTCTCATTTCTACAGTGGGTATGTATTCTCTTTATAAGGAGAATTGAAACTAGTATATGTTTAAAAAAAAGTCACCCGGGGCTGCCACTTGCCTGTCCTCCAGCTTCCTCCTGTCCCGGCCACGGGGCTCTGGGTGTGGCCGGCCTCCTGTACCACTGAGGGTGCCGTGGCCCAGCCTGCCCTGCTCCCCAAGGCCTCGGCTTCACTGTACTCACCAAGGTGGCATTTATAGAGGTCAAGGCCGTCCAAGATGGGATTCCTCCCCCTCTGCTCCCATATCAGGGTCCCTCTGTTCTCACCCCAGTTCCTCTCTCGGAGGATGAAGAGTCTGACCGGTTGTCAGCCCACAAATACGCTCAGATCTCCCTCATCCGAAAGTGGCAACTCCGCGCCCACCCCGGCATGTTGAGTACCTGGTGAGCTCACTTCCTTCTCGGAGAAGCTATTCCTTGGACCCCTAACCTCTCACACTCCCCGTAATGCTTAGCAGCCGCTCTCACCCCACCCCTGGACTGTGAGCACCTTACCAAACATACAGTTTTGTCAGCTGCTGCGACTGCATTGGGTGATACTATCGTGTGGTTTTTCTTTTTATCGAGTTGTTGATACAGCGGATTGATTTTCAAATGTTGAACCAGCCTTGCACACTTGGAAGAAATCCCACTTGGTCCTAGTTCGTAATTATTGTTTACATTGTTGGATTTTTTTTGCTAATACTTTGTGGGTGATTTTTTGCATCCAGGTTGATGAGAGATATTGGTCTGCAGTTTTATTTTCCTGGACTTACTGTCTGTCTGGTGTAGTGTCAGGGTAATGCTGGTCTCATAAAGTAAGTTTGGAAGTGCTCCCCCTCTTCTGCTTCCTTTCCTTCTTTTTTTTTCTTAACAATTTATTTATTTATTTGAGAGAGAAAGTGCATGAGCAGGGCGGGGGGCAGAGGGAGAGAGAATCCTAAGCAGACTCCGCACTGAACACAGAGCACAGCGCAGGGTTCGATCTCACGAGATCATGACCTGAGCTGAAACCAAGAGTCAGATGCTCAACCGACTGAGCCACCCAGGCACCCCAGCCCCCCTTTGGCTTTCTAGAAGAGATTGTGTAAAACTGGTGTCAATCCTTCTTTAAATGTTTGGTGGCATTTTCCAGTGAAATCCTCTAGGCCTGGGTATTTCTTTTGGGAGGGACATTTTAATTATAAAATCAGTGTCTCCAGTAGTCATTATACTGTTCTGTTGTCTGCTTAATCTTGGTTGAGTGTTGGCAGTCTGTGATTTTTCAGGGAACCGATACCCTCAGGTGTCGAGTGTGCATGTAACGTTGCTGGCAGTAATCCCTGCGTATCGTCCCGTGGCTGGAGGAGATGTCCCCATCTTTCTTGTTTCATCCCTGATATTGCTGATCTCTTTTTCTATTTCTGCCATTCTTCCTAGAGATTTGTCAGTTTTATTGATTTTTTTTTTTTTTTTTGGAGGAACCAGCTTCTTATTTCATTGAGCTTTCTCTGTTGTTTTCTGATTTTCAGTTTCATTGATTTTTGCTGCTAATATTTCCTTCCTTCTGCTGTCTTTGGGTTTACTTTTTGGTCTTCCTTTTTTAATTTCTTGAGGTAGGTACTTAAACTATTGATTTGAGGCCTGTCCTCATTTCGTTTATAAACAGTGCCATAAATTTTCCTCTCCACGTATTTTGACATATTGTGTTTCATTTTCACTCAGTTCTTTTATTCCCTTTGAGACTTCCTGTTTGGCCCATGAATTTAGAATTGTGCTAGTTAGTTTGAAGATTTTCCTCTTGTCTTTCTGCTACTGATTTCTCGCCTGATTCCAGTATGGTCAGAGAGTACACTGTACAATTTCAATTCCTTTAAGTTTACTGAAGTTTGCTTTATGGCCCAGCACATGCTCAGTCTTGGCGAATGTTTCATGAGCGCTTGAGAGGAATAATGTGTATTCTGCTGTGAAACCGGCTTTTCAATTATAAATTGTATATACCACCCCCAAAAATAGTTCAGGATTAAAGGAGAAGGTTGATGAAGTTTAGGTTTTCCATTTTTAAAGAAAAAAAATGTGTGCCTATCTTATCAAGTCTTGTTCCTACTGTGATAATATTACAATTAAACGTTGATTGATTGGTCCATTCATCATCTGTCCATGCAGAAATGCGTATGCACGCTTCTATCCAGGTGTCTTTGGAGCGCCTACTGTGTGCGAGGTAGGCAGCTGGGTGTTGAAAGGGTTGCAGAGATAAGTAAGCAGAGCCTCTGCCTGTACAGCTTCTCCCCTAGTCAGATGTGAGGGACGTGGCTGAGGCCAGTGCCCCCGAGAAGGGAGGTCTGGAGAAGGGGCTGTAGCCGCCCAGCGAAGAGCATCTGGTCAAGGAGCATCAGGTGTCAGGTAAGTCTTGTAGAGGAGGCAGCAGCTCAGCTGGGTCCTGACCAATGAGACTTCCATGCAGAGAATAGCTGAGGGCATTCCAGGTGGGAGGAACAGCGTCCGTGGCGGCAAAGAGAGTACACAAGTGTGAGACAGTACGAGCGAGGTGTTGGGCGAGGCTGTGGTGCAGCTTGTGGGGGTTGGGGAGGGGATGAGCTCCAGAAAACAAGAGTCGGAAGAGTCTCAACTGCTAAGAGCTCCAGGAAACAAG
>NW_023270763.1:3188427-3387723 GCF_011800145.1 Mirounga leonina
GCTAAGAGCTCCAGGAAACAAGAGTCGGAAGAGTCTCAACTGCTAAGTCCAGGCACTTGGACAGACCCACAGAAGGTTCTCCATGAGGGGTGTTATTTGAATCAATCCGTGTTTCAGAAGTTCTGTCTGGGGTTTGTGAGGATGCACTGGAGGTAAAGGTGAAGGAAGCTGGGAAGAAGGCACAAGATTAAGAGAGCCCACACCCATGCTGTGGGGACAGTGGTAAGGGGAGATGGATCCTGAAGACATGTCACAGGGAATTTGGAGGCTCATTAATAGAGGGGTGGAAGGAATTATCTACGATGACTCAACGTGCTTTGGTTGATGTGACTGTGTAGTGGTGATGCCAGCAGTCGAAGTGTGGGACACGGTCTCGGGTGAGGATGCTCCGCCGACTGGGGATGCACTCGGTGTGCAGTGGCTGTGGGGCGTCTGGGCCCGGGTGCCTGAAGTGGGTTGGGGGTTCCTAACAATTTGCGATTGGGATCTTACTTTCCAGGAAAGGGTTAGGGAAGGTAATTGAATATGTGGTCTAACCCCAGATGGAAATATCTGAAATCCGTTCCACCTCAGGGTGTCTGAGCTCCAAGGTCCCCAGCAGTTAAAGCCCCCTAAGCAGATGAAGTCGCTGTAGGGATCAGGTGGGCAGCATAGGACAAGGGGGCTAAGAGAAGGGTGACGCTGGTGGGCTCTGGGCCAGTCGTGTGGGACTGAGGGTGCAGAGGGGCTGCGCAGGGGGCCCGCGCGGGGTCTCGGAGGAGGAAGGAGTCTGGCTTGGATGAAGGGTACTTTCTGCACTCATCTGTAGGAAGGCTCAACCCAGCCCCCTTACATGTGTAGATAGGGTGGGGAAAGCAGTACTAGGGGACAAATGTTACAGCACCCCCCTTATGCACATACCTCTTCATTATGTGGACGTTTTCCTCTGTTTCATTTATTCAAAGAAGAGGCCAGGGCAACACCTCTGCTCAAGCCACAGCCTGGTCCAAGTGGATATCAGACTTCACTTTTCAGAGGATGTTTATTAAAAATACAAAATGGCAGAAGAAGGTAACTCCTTCCAAAGAAAAGAGAGAAGACTCCTGGCTGAATTCTTTGCTTAAAAAAAAAAAAAAAAAAAATCCCAGTTGTTGCCAGTTAAGCAAGCAGACAGACATGGTGGGGAGACATCCGTTAAGCTCCGTGGCCAGGAAACAGAACCTTAAGTGCATTTTTGCCCACCATTAGTAGGTAAAAAGAGAAACTGGAAATTTCTTTCTTGGGAATTGAGAAAACTGGAAGTGATGTCATCTTTTTAGAATTTTTCTAACAGAGTCACCATTTTTTAGTAGCTGGGGAGCCTACTGATGCTGTTCAGAGCATGGACTATGTCACGGCAAGGTTGAGGGAGGGCAGATGGCTTGGCCCGGCGGGTGCTGGAGGCATGGCCCCCCCGTGCTCCCTGGCTGAGGTACCTCCCTTGGCTCCGCATCCCGCAGGCCTCCTTTTCCAAAGCTCTGACGTGATACGGGGCAAGAACTCGGAGGTGGCGTGGGGAGGGCGGGCAACCAGTAAAGAGGAAACAAAATATAAATTTTAAGCCTAGACGTTGTCAGCTGGTTCCAGCAGAGCTAGAGGACAGCACATTTGGGCAGGAATCCAAGCAGCAGAAACACTGAGAATATAAAAGGAGCAAAAAGATTTCTTTGCTGCTCTATCAATGGAAAAAAGAGCAAGTCTGTTCAAAAATCCACCAGAATGTCTTTCTGGAAACTCAAACCTGGAGGAGGATGAGCTGGATTCGACAGCCATTCTATGTGACCATCTCCCCCGCTCAGAGAGTGGCCTTTGTCGGTGTTTGAGCTCATCCATAAAACATCTTGAAAGTTTCACCCAGATGAGTGTATTTGCTGAGGCTGTTTCCATCTTTTTTTTTTTTTTTTTTTAATCAGAAGTTGTGTTAGGAGGCTTTGTCCAGGTACCAGCTGAGAAGCAGGTACTGAATCCGCCATCTGGGCAAGCGAGGCCGACAGAACAGGGGTGAGGCTTCTCTGCGGGGATGCCCCCAACTCTGCTCTTGGGCAGGACAACCGACACCCTTGTCTTCATGGTCTCCGATTTTAAGCTTGAAATATTACATTGTGGTATGTGATTAAAAAGATCTCGGTGTAGCACATTCAGGGCCCGAGCAGGGAGTCACGAGGCAGGGGCAGCTCAGGAGGAGGCTGGTGTCCCCGCTGGGCATGGGGCATGTGCTTAATCGGTCTCTGCTGAGCAAGTGGGTCCCTTGGCTCCTCTCCCTCTCCTTCTGTTCCTCCTTTGTCTCTGATTCTGGCCCCGCAATCCTCCCCTCCTTCCTCCCTGACTCGGTCAAGTGCAGTCTCTGGGGTTGGGCACGGGGAGGGGGAGGCCTGTGGGTCCTTGCAGAGGAAGCAGAGCAAACCTGAGCCAGCAGCCCCACTAGCTGCAGGAAATGGCTGGCTGACCCACACCCGGCTCCGTCAGCGGTGGAGCCCATCTCTGTCCCTTCCCTCGCCCCCATCCCCAGGCCATCCCAGACTCCAGCCTCCCGTAAAGCACTTCCTTTTCCCTCTGCACCCCCCAGGCCCACCCCCACAGAGTGGGAAGGAAGCAGCCCTATGAGAGGGCCTGCAAGCAGGGGCTCCGCGTCCTCACTGACCTGGCCTGGCCTTGCAAGCCACAGCTGCAAGCGGTCGAGGGGTCCGGGCAGGAGGCTCGTCAGGGCCCCTGGAGCTGAATATCCGTGACCTTGGACTGCTCACCTCACGGTGGGCCTCTCAGACTTTTACTCTGGTGCTTTCCAAAGTGGCAGACATTTCCTCTGAGAAATGACTTTGTGTTGGGTTAGTAAGACAACTAGGAACTAAGAGTAGCAGCTAACGTCCGGGGACAGGCCTCCAACCCAGCAGCTCCTTGTTAAAGCACAACGCCGTGCCTCTGCCCTCCTGCGTCACAGAGAACCGCCGCGCACAAAGAAACTCCTGGCAAAGGAGCGCATTCTTGCTGGATCTTTCTCACAGCGCCGGCCCCGTGGAGCCCCTCGGGGGGAGCAGGGCGGGGAGCCTGGAGCTCTGGGTTGGGTCTGCAGGTGTCACCCTGCAGCCAGGGGTAGGCAGGCCTGGCTGCACAGGGCAGGGACCCCACACCAGCCAGACGCTCACTGCGAGGCGTGCCCGGGGACGCTGGGCGCTAGCCACTGCTTTTCAGGACCCAGCCAGCCTGCTTGCTCTCATTAGAGTAGATCAAGCAGAAGGAGGTGTGTATAAGTCTCTTGCCTGTCTTTGGTTCTCCGCATGGCTGGGATGCGGCTGATAAAACAATTTATGTGCCCAGAACCAGGATGCCTTCTGCACCTCGAACTCCCTCCCCTCTTCTGGGTTTTTACTGGCATTTCCTTCGAGTCAGTCCTGCGGGCCCCAGCCCAGGCTCCCACTTCCCTTCCCTGGTTAGAACTTTCCGCACACATCTGACCCAAAGAAAAAGGGGCTCTTGTATTAACGGGTGACTTTATTTTTGATTGCTAGAACCAGGAGCTGTAGGACATCTGAGTTTCACGGAGATTCTGGACACATCCCTCAAGGTCAGCTGGCAGGAGCCTCTGGAGAAGAATGGTATCATTACAGGTTAGTATTCCTGTCTCGGAAAAAGGAAAAACAAGCTGGCCCCAACAAGGGACATGGGCATTGCTGCAAACAGCCCAGCTGGCTGGGGCCACGGGCACCAGAGGCCTCTGGGAGGTGGACACGTCTGCTTGGCTGTTGGCAGAGGGCTCAGTCACCACACCCGGCACCGTGCCCCTGGGACCCCACCTCCTGCAGGGCATGTCGCTGCATGGGCTGTGGCCTCCGAGTCTTATCTTAACAAACCTCGAAAGCCTTTGTTCAGGGAGAATCCGCATTTCATGGCACATCCCCTCACACGCACCGTCCCTCACGGTTCTCTTAGCAACACGGCAAGGTCTGTGCCCATATCATGACCCATTGGCAGAGGAAGCTGAGGCCCGGAGAGGCCCGCCTTCAGCACGCATGCGTCGGATGCCAACCGGGTGCAGACCCCGCACTGAAATGCTGCCGATCTGGCAGTGGCCAGGTCCCTCCCCGCCTAAACCAGGGCGCCACAGCGGAGCCTGGGTGTCCTGGCTCCGGCGCCCCTAATCCTCCACCCAGTGCCCCCTGGGACCCGAGGTGAGGACAGCCAGCCTGCCAGGCGCCCAGACTCCTCTCGGGCTGCAGGTGTCTCTTGTGGGGCTTTGATGATTTTTTTCAAACAGAAGAGCTTTAACCTTTCAGATTAAAGCTTAATTTAAGTCTTGGTTTGAAAAACAAAATTCTGGGTGGCTTTGGTCTCAGGGGAAGGTGGGAGCCTCACCTTGCTTCCCAGGCCCTCCATTTCTTCATGGGGCTGCAGGGACGAGGCAGCAGGGCCACGGCCGCCAGTGGCCCCATCTGTTTCGAGAACGTTACTTGAAATGTCAAGCCAGCCGCTCGGTGTGGGACATGTAGTTTGTGGCAGGCGCTCTCTGGGACTTCCTGCAACACCTCCCGTCACGTCCGGGGCTTCTGCCTCTGCCCTCTAAGCCTGGACCCTGAGGCTACAGGGGGACCCAGCTCCTGAGCGAGTCGCATCCATCCTGCTTGTGAGTCTGCTCGGAGCCTGGGCCACGTTCCTTGTCCCTCGCCCCACCACCCACAGAAGCCTGTGGGAGCCCACCCACACTAGCAGGTGCCCCAGGGAGACCAGCAGTGAGGTCTGTCCCCCCTGCCTGGCCTCGGGGCTCAGGGCCCCTTCCCCCGCCGTGTCCAGGCAGCAGCAGTTTGTTTTTCCAAACAACCACGAAGCACCTCCTACAACCCCCGTCTGAGACCGGGGGTGGTGCTGTCCCACGGCCCCATGGCCAGCAGGGGACCAGGCCAGCACAGGGATTCGAGTGTCCGTGTTCTGGCCTCTACATCCTCAGTGTGCTGGCAGTGGGGTTCGAACCGTGCTCCTAACCCCAGAGCAGAAAGAGGTTCCCATCTTCCTGGGCTCACAGCCTCTCACCAAGTCTCTCAAGATACCAGGGCCAAAGAAGCCCTTCACAGCTGTTTTGGAGGTCACTTGGTGCAAACACCTGATTTATACGCTAACAACACCTGTTTGAAATGAACTGAAAGAAAAAAACATTTGTATTTCCTTCTTCAAGCTAATAGGATGTGTGTTCCTGATGTTCCTGATTGGATCAGGCTCTGCCCACCTTCCTGAATGTGGGATCGGAGTGGACCCCACCACCTTAATTTCCCACATCAGTCTTCATGCTGTACCTGCTCCTATCTCACAGAAACCACCAGAAACTCAGCTTCACAAAGACAGGATGTGTCCCAGACGGGTGCATGGCACACCCTGACCCTGACCTTGGGAACAGCTCAAGCTCGAGCTCCCCGTCGTCCTCTGGGGACACAGGCGGGAGGTGCCCAGCATCACTGTGTCCCCGTGCTGTTTTTGGGGCTCCAGGCAGTGTCCCCTCCTGGTGCCAACGCCCCCTGCTTTTTGTCCACAAAACACCCATAGTCTTCTGTGCTCGGCCAGAGCCCCCTACAGACCACGCCCCAGAGGTCACCCTGCTCTGAAGCCGCCTGTGCCCCTAACTTTTAACCAGAGTACGTGTGTGGGTCTGGGTCAGCCTTCAGAGCTAATGCTTTGAAATACCCATGGTGAACGATAATGTAACTCTGGGAAGGGGGAGCCGCTGCTGGAACGGGACCGCAGGGCCCAGGACGTGTGTTCGGGACCCACGGTGAACGACAATGTAACTCCGGGAAGGGGGGGCCGCTGCTGGAACGGGACCGCAGGGCCCAGGACGTGTGTTCAGGACCCACGGTGAACGACAATGTAACTCCGGGAAGGGGGGGCCGCTGCTGGAACGGGACCGCAGGACCCAGGACGTGTGTTCAGGACCCACGGTGAACGACAGTGTAACTCCGGGAAGGGGGGGCCGCTGCTGGAACGGGACCGCAGGGCCCAGGACGTGTGTTCCGCAGTCAGCACAGGATCTCCAGTGTGAGTACGTACAATCACAGAGGGCTCCCGCTGCCCGCAGCAGAGGGACCGAATACGGTGGGGGATGGGCAGAGAAGAGAGCCTGTTGCGCTCGACTTGGCTTTAAGCCATACAGAGGGAGGACAAAGGAAGCCAGGCAGTGCCAGGGAAAAGAGAAAAACAAAACACCAAAAGCGCAAAATGGGAGGCTGCCCTTGGAAGCAGAGTCTCCAGCAGAGCCCTTGGGGACCAGTAGGTCCTGTGGCGGGAACGAGGGTTGCGCTCACCATCCCTTTCAGAAGCGGAGCATCCGGCTGCCTGCTCCACCCGTGGGTGTCCCGCCGGCCGAGCCTCAGAAGCCTGGCTAGGGCTCCTGGGTAGACGTATGCACACGGAGACTTCCCTTCCTTCAGATACACGTGTGGTCCTTCGAGAACACACCCACACCTCACTCCTGCTGCAAATCTTTGGGGAAGCCCACGGGCGCACGTCCTCCCCGAGCAGGGCCAGCATTTCCCGGCTGAGCGGTGTTTGCCAATACTCCAATTTATGATCCTCTGTTCTCGCCAGCTAATAGGCCTTAATGAACTCATTTTCGTATTCTATTTAAACAAATCCGTGTCGTTACAAGCAGCAGCCTATAGTCTATGTGGAGCTTGGCCTCCTGACGGCCACCCGCCGGGGTCCCCCTCCCTCCCAGCAGCCGCACGGTCCCCATCTTGCTTGGTCTGGCCTGTGCTGTCGCCTTTTCCAAGTGTACTATGAAGTGTGCCCGGGGTCCCAGGAGCTCTGGGGGAGGCTGCGGAGGAAGAGGGCCTACGGGAGCTGAACCCACCAGCAGTGGTTTCCTGGGCTTCAGTGCTCGTCCATCCAGCCACCTCCCCGGTGACCCCTGCCCTCAGGGAGGCATTCGCTCGGCCCCCACACACGGGTCAGCACCCCCCACGGACGGGGCCCCAGGCGGGGCGTGCCGGCACACCACAGTCTATCCCAGGCTCCAGGCGGCGTATCTCATGGAGGAGCAGAAGGAAAGCCTGGTCTATGGGCAAAGCCGGCCTCGGAAAACCATGGAATGTCCTTCCGGAGGCTCCTTGTTAATGCAGCTGCTGTTGGAGAGGCTGCAGGGCAGACGGCCTGGCGTGGTCCTCCGCATGGGGCGCTGGGTGGTCTAGACACCTGGGGGACGCCGTTCCCTATCAGCCACAAGGCACAGTGAGCAGCGCCGGGCCTCCCTGTCAGGTCGGGGCCAGAAAGAGAGGGCGCCCCGAGCAGGGGCATCCGGTCCGCCGAGCGAATTGCCCATTGCGCTTGATGTGAATTCCAGCATCTTCCACTCTCCCTGCGTAAACTCTGATTTATGAGGGCCAGGATGCAGACGGACAGCTTGTGATTGGATGTACTGCTCTCTTGTAGAGAATTTACTTCAGATCAACAGAAAATTATTTCTGAAGCTCCCGCGGTCGTTAGTCTCGGTTAGGCCGCATTCGGAGCAGGTAGGACACCCGCCCGCTGAAGGCGCCCGGCGCCGGCTAGGCCCCTTCCACCTCCGCTGGAGCAGGCGAAACGTTCCTGGGGCCAGAGCTGCCATGCCCTGCGCCCCACGCCGCCCCCCAAGGAGCAGTGCAGGAACCCGAGCGCCCCTCCACCCGCCACAGCCCCTGCTTTCTGTCCATCCCTGTGCGGCAAGCCTCCCGCACCGTTCCCCGCCATGCGTCCGGGCCCCGCTTTCTTGCCGCGGGGGCTTTGCTTGTGTCTTGTCTGCGTCCACAATGCCAGCCCACCCACAAGCCTGACGTAACAGACCCCAGCAACGCTGCCCTGCCGTGGATGCTGGAAGCGCTGGATTTGGGATCCAGGTTGCCGTGACGAGCCACATGCTGTGTTTTCGTAAATTTTTATCAAGAACAGCTTTTAAACAAATAAAATTGTCTGGCAGACAAGCTTGGAACATAAAACAAAGCCCTGTCCTCCTGTACGTTCAGGGAAGACTCCGAGGATCAAACCGTTCAGCGACGTAGCAGGTGTGACCCACCGAGGTTGGGGGCAGTCAAGTGCGCTCGCGCACATCGGCACTTCAGAGAGAAGGCTGTGGGCGGAGGCTCTGTGGGGAAGCGTGGAGCCCAGGCCGACCCTAGAAACCCCTGCCAGCTTCCAGCAAGTTCATGAACCTCTCTGCACCTTCGTGTTCTCCACTGCAAACGGGGTTAGTGACTTGGAAGTTCTGCTGTGAGGACCGAATGAACTAATGTAGGTAACATGCTCAGAACACCACAGGAACATTGGGAACACTCTGGGTGCTTGAAGCTATAGATACTCATTGCCCAGAAGGCTTGATTTTTAATTGTGCCATTAGATCCAAAATTCTGAATTAACAAAATGAAAAGAATGATTGGTCTGGTGCACTGAGGAGGGGGGAGCCTGGATGTGGGGTGTGGGGAGGGCGAGGAGGGAGTCTGAGGTCCGGAGGGAGCAGGGCAGTGGGCTGTCCACCAGCCCGAGCACCGTGTGAGAGAGGCGAAGTCTGGGGGCGCCCACGGCCCAGATGGGCTGCGTGGAGCACAGGGGCCTGGGTGGAGACCAGGAGGTAATGGGGGAGATGCCGCGTACGCGGAGGCAGCCATAGCCAGTGCCCCTCTGCTGCCCTCGTTGGATGTCTGGTCGGCACCGCCCAGCCTGTGGGCTGTGGGACTGCAGACGGGCAGCAGCTTCTGACATTAATCTTTTTTTCAAAATATTAAATTCCCGAGATGCTCTCTAAATTCTTGTTTACCTGCAAGCACAAGTTTCTAACCATATTTATTGCTTTCATCACAATGAGCTTTAAGACGCCTCTTGGTGCTTCGGTATCCCTGAGTTTATTGACTGGGAAGAAGGAAGAGCAAAAGCATTTTGAGCTGTTCCCCTTGCCTTGGGACCCGCGAGCACCTTCCATCACTGTCTCCCGCTTTAGGAGACTCTCTGCCGGGTCTCTAACCACATCAACTCCCTTCCATGGGGTTGATTCAGGATCTTGCTGGGTTTTTTTTCTCTGAGCCTAAAGTTGCGGTGGAATCCGAGGCTGAATAAATTGTGGTCCCGAGGCCCCACTGGACTGAACAGAGACCAGGGGAAAATCACATTTTGCCAGGAAAACGGGAGGTTCAGAAAGTGGGGATGCAGCAGAACTCAGGCACTCAGGCAGAGAGGGATTTTTTGGGAAAGCACTTTGCGCGGGAGAGAGCGTCTATCAATCATTTCAGGAGGGAAAAAGTGGCACTGTTTCCACAAATTAGTGGCAAGCCAGGAGCAAGCTCCTGATTTAGAATAGTGTATAATGAAAATACCAGCGTATAAAAATGGAAATATTGATGACATGTACCCACAGTTTAACACGAGGTGAAATCAGGCACCGCAGGCTGGCAGCCATCACTCCTCTTTCCTCAAGCCAGCTCGGGTGCTGGGGGGCGGGGGGACAGGGACCCCATGGACGGAGGAGGGGCCTGGCCCGGAGTCTCGTGTGGGCAGGGCAGCGGGTTCCCGCCCGGCTTCAGCACACCTGCTGTTTCAGATCGTCCATGGCAACAGCAGCATCCGGACGGCCCAACTCACCCTGAGTTCTCGCTCCCCAGGCTACCAGGTTTCCTGGGAGGTGTACGGTCGGAACAGCTCCCGGCTCACCCACACCCTCAGTAACACGACTCACGAGTACAAAATCAG
This sequence comes from Mirounga leonina, assembly GCF_011800145.1. Classification (NCBI taxonomy): domain Eukaryota; kingdom Metazoa; phylum Chordata; class Mammalia; order Carnivora; family Phocidae; genus Mirounga; species Mirounga leonina. The sequence goes on from NW_023270763.1 coordinate 3,198,139, forward strand.
AGGATTGTCGTCACTCACCACCTACACCATTGATGTGGCCGCTGTCACCGCCGCGGGGACTGGCCTGGCCACCTCGTCCACCATTTCTTCTGGAGTGCCGCCAGGTCAGTAAAACCCTCTAAGTGCAGGGCACTCCAAGGTTGCTGGTGCTCTGGGTGGATGGCAGCCCTGTGTGCGGGCCCGGGGTCCTTCCGAAGAGGGGTGTCCGCTTCCTGCAGGGGCAGTGGGGTGACGAGTGGACCGTGACCCAATGTGGGCCTTGTCCTCCAGCGTCTGCAGCTGGGGTGTGGACTGGAGGGATGTGTCCCAGGGAGCAAGCTGGCCCCGAGCTCCTGCCCTGCAGGGAGATGGTTGGGATATTAAAACCAAGAACAGGAAGCATAAAGCTTTATTCACTCAGCAAAACACTGGAGTTGTGGTTTGCGATAAGACAAGGGAGTAGGAGGAGGTGGGAGGCAAGGGATCTTACAGACAGAGGGAGGCAGATGCGTCCCTGCGGGCTGGGGAGGGCGTTCGGCTGGTGATCCCTGCTGTCCTGTCCTTTTTGAAATTCAGATTATCTTCCTAAATGTGCAGCTCACTCATTTCAGCCTCGGAGCTCTGCACTCAACTCTTTTCTCTCTGATTTTAAAATTTATGTTTAAAATAAGTGTTTTTCCTGGGAATTCACAAATACGAGGGAATGTGAGGAAGTATTGTGGGGTGCCTCTGGGTTCACTTCTCTCATTAAAGCTGCGGGTCTCTTGCTCTTTAAAAGATGTCAGTTTGCCTCATGCGGGTTGGTCTTTGAGGATAAGGCCCTGAAGCTCCCTCCGAAATCAGCACTTCGTCCTATAATGCCCTCCACCTCCAGACCCATGTTCAGAGCCCAACTGTTCTCTTGGACGGGATGCAAGCACATAAAACGCATACAGTAAAGAAGGGAATCAGCACAGGGATGAGTGTGTGCCCCTCACAGGGACCGCGTCTGGAGAGAGCCGGGCAGTCCTCCGAGTTGTGTGTGGTGTCAGAGGAGGAGGCATGGTACCTCCTCCCCCTGAGCAGGGTGACCTCATAGGACACTTTCTACACCCCAGTCGCCACCTGCCCTGCCCACCGGGGAGGTGTCCCACAGCAATCCTCTGTCCCCGATCAGCGGTCACCACGCCCTGCCCCTGAGGCAGCAGTGGGGCGCCGTCCCCCACAGCAGCATCCCAGGGGCCCCTCATAAAGCACACTGCTGGGCCCCCCAGTGTGGGATTTGCCTCCGGAGCGGGTTCTTGGGCGTGCAGGTGCTGCTCACTGGGGACCACACTTTGAGGCAATCTGGTGTTTCTTAAAGGCATTGACAAGATATGTTTACTTTTTTAAAGAAAGAGGTTTTTGGCTTACGGGAAGATTTGTTTATTCTGTGTAAACAGCCCGTTCCCACAGCACACATTTAAAACCTTGCTAACACTCTAGGGGTGCTTGGGTGGCTCGGTGGACTGGCCGTCCGACTCTTGATTCTGGCTAGGGTCACGATCTCAGGCCTGCGTCGGGCTCCGGGCTGAGCGTGGAGCCTGCTGGGGATTCTCTCTGCTTCTCCCTCTGCCCCTCCCTGCTCGTGTGCGCTCTCTCTCTGAAAAAAACAACACTACTAACGCTCTAATAACTAGTGGTGGTGGCCTGATGCGGGACTTGTTGGAACTGTCCCTGAGAGGCCGACAGTAACGCGGGGAGCGCCGCCACGTGTGAGCAGGTTTCCCGGGACGGCATGGGCTCCGTGTAGCCGCAGCGGGGAGCAGGCGGGCGCCCCTCCGGAGGCACCACAGAGTGAGAACTCGAGGGCAGAGGGCCCCGCTGTGCCAAGCACACCCTGAAGAGCTAAGGTGAGGGAAGCTGTGGAGAGGCCGCTGCTTTCCCAGAGGTCAGGTCACCCGTAGCCGGGGATGGATCCCAGGGCGCCCTGCGAGTTCGCGGGAAGCCAGCGCGCAACGACCGTCTCTCTGGAGGGCCGTATCCCGCTGGCCATGCTTGAACCCCACATCCGTTAATGTCTGGAACACCACTGAGAGAAGCCAGTGAGCAGAGACAAAGAGTCACTGTCCTTCGATTTCAACATTTTCTGCTTCAGATTCACTACACGAGATGTGGGAAGGCCCCTTGAGATTAGGGTTGATTAGCCCCGTGCAAGTCTGGGTTTCCAGCACCCCCCCACCCCCGGTTCGGGCAGACCAGGAGGCGTCCCTCAGACACCGTGCAGGAAGCACGTGGCTCCCGCTTCCGGCTCGAGGTCCCTCTCCCTTCCTTCCATCCCACTGTCTAGAGTAGCTGGTGTTGCCCAGTAAGACAAGAGGCTGCATTTCAGACTCGTGGCATTTCACTTCCGAGCGGGGCAGGCTGTTTGGGGGGGGAGGGGGCAGCCTGCCGTAGGTCTGTACTCGGTGAATGGGCTGCAGCCCCAGCTAACCTCCCAGGATGGGAGCCCATCAGAACCCCCTCCCCGCCATTCACTTGCAGGAGCAGCTGAACTCAGGCAGAGCGGGGAGAGCTCCGCTCCTTCACCTCAATGTGGTTGTCTTAGAAACCAGACCCGGGGCCTAGGACTCAGGCACCTGCTGTCTCCCGCACGCCCCACTCTGTTTCCCCGGCATCACGGTCATCGCCGAGGGGAGGGTGGACATTTGGTCATGTTCTTTTCGGAGCCTGGAAGAATCACATCCGTTCATCCTTTTTTCTTTCAACGAGTGTCTATTAATTACCTGCTGTGCATGGAGGTGAGTAAGTCCTGACCTTCAGAGAGGATCATCCAGAGGCCACATGAATATGTGTCCTCATCCCACTTCCGAGGCATGGGGCCTGATGTGCGGCCCCTGAACGTAAGGATAGTGCGGGGGTCATGTTCCCGGGGAAGCGGTGCTTCTCACTTACGTGGTTTTGAAAACAAATCCAGGTATTTTGAAACCATTTACTCGCCGACGTGTTTGGTGCATTTCCTAAGCTGTCAGAACTTGCATCTCCATGTCTTGTCTCTCCTTTGTCTCTAGAGCTCCCTGGCGCCCCGTCCAATTTGGTCATTTCCAACATCAGCCCCCGCTCAGCCACACTCCAGTTCCGACCAGGTTACGACGGGAAGACCTCCATCTCCAGGTGGATCGTCGAGGGTCAGGTATGCTCTCCTCGGAGGGATGGCGGGGTTTCCAGAGTCGGGGCCTGTGCGTGGGAGGCAGGGGACCGATGTGTCTGCAGAATGGCTGGTCGGGGGCACAGTGGCTCCCGGGACAGGGGTTTGGAGGATGAGAGCCAGAGACTGGAGACAATGGGCTACTGGGGGAGGGATGTGGAAAGGGAAGAGAGACAGGATGTTAGGCTGTGGTCTGAATGGACCTTAAAAGGAGTGATAAGAGGGCTTCACATTCGAGTTTTGGCTCCAACTAGGTACCCAAATTGCATAGCATAGTTGATTTATTTCTTTTGAATTCCGTACAACAATAAGCTACCAAATGTACAAATAAGATGATTTTTTGGTACAACTCGTCTATCCTGTGAGGGAGTGCATCCGCAACACGTAGAGAGCATGTTTGTGCCCAAGACTCTTCCAGGCAGTATGCGAAAAGGAGGAATTTCTGTCTTGGGAGAAAAGAACGCACATCACAGTCGAGGACCAGCAGGGAGGCCCGAGGGCTGGAGCCAGTGTGGGGAAGAGTGGGGGGCACTGGGCTCGAGGAGCCCCGGGCACACATCCCACAGGGTCCCGGACACGGGGTTCCCTGGGACTGGGGAGCACCATGCAAGCCACAGTTCCAGTTCCAACAAGAGCAGGAAATAAAAAGCTAAAGAAACAAACTCTGGTTGTAGAAAGTGTCAGAATAGTTCTTGTGTCTAGTAAAATCCCAGTGACTTTCATCGCTGTGCTTGTATTCTGTTGTAAGACAACTCACTCTCAGAAATCGGCCATAAATTAGGGAACCAAGTCCACACACATCCTCAAAACATTCATTAAGCCACAATTTCTGAAAGCGGATGCAGGAATCTGAAAGTGCAAACCAGCTGGTTGGGGCACATCGATAGAAGGGGCTGGGACATCTGTTTCCTTCGGAAAAAATCAACAGCACATCCCTACCTCACATCAAGTTGAAAACAGGTCCCCAGGGAATGAAAACCAAAATGATAAAAGTGAACTTTAAGACGCATAGAGGAGAATACAGGAGAAAAATCACTTTATCTCATGAGAACCAATTCTAGCGCCTCAAGGTCCATCAGACATAGCTGGGCAGGGAATACAGAAGCATGTGGTGCCGTCCACGGCATCATGACTCCATGCCCCATGAACGCCAAAGACGCAGGTCTGCAAGCTTCAGACCCGCGTGTGAGGCTCGGCCGGGAGGCAGTGACGTGGAAACACCAACATCTTGGTGACTTCCCCAAACGGGGGCTTTCCTTCGTGCCTCCGGGGCCAGCCGGGAGCGCACTACTTCTGTGTGGACTCTGTTTACCAGAACTCCGTCGCGAGCCTTCCTTCCCTCTTTCCCTCCTTCCTTCCCACCTTCCCTCCTTCCTTCCTTCCCTCCTTCCCTCCCTCCCTCCCTCCTTCCTTCTTCCTCCCTCCCTCCTTCCCTCCCTCCCTTATCCCTGCTATCTCTTTTCCTGAATTATCAATATGAGAGTATAGTTTTTAGAAATATATTCAGTGCCTTTCCATCACCTGCAGTCATTATTCTTTGTGAACCTAACCTCGGCCCATCTTGGCCAGTGGGTAGCCCTCCATGTTCTGGGCTTGCTGACATGGAGATACCAATCTTTGATGATTTCGTACACAGCAAGATGTCCCGGGATCGTCCTGTGCCTTCCTGCCCCACAGCTCAAGCTCAGAGGGAGTCATTCCCATCTGGTTTTGTTTAGTGTCAGATGGTGTTTAAAGACCAGAGTCTGGGCACTGAGGGTGGGGAAAGGGTGCTCATTGCCTCAAGCGGGTCATTCTAGACCTTTCCAGGGGACAGAGAAAGGAAGCATCATGAGTCCATGCTGGTTTTCCTGTCAAACTTAAGATTACTTTAACTTGGGATTTACCGTTGAAATACCTTTTTTCTAAAATTGTGTTTTTAGAAATATTAACATCATTACTTAGGTTCTTCTCCTACTCTTGTACAGAGAGTTTCACAATGGTAATTTCAATGGTACTCCTCACAATAAGACTACTGAATGCAGTGTCTAAGTGTTTGTCCCTGGGCTGTATTAAGCTATAGATGTGCATTCAAAGTATGGAGTTCTAAATTGTTTTCTCTGTGTGGTTATATTACTAACTTCATACAAAACTGGGTTCATTCATTTCAGAGTTGGGTTTCGTTCTGTCTTTTGCTTCCATTTTTTAATGGCTGCTTTCTTGAAAAACCATTTTACTTTAAAAAATTGTTAAAATGCCTGAAATTTAATTCATTTTCCAATATGTAACTCATTCACATGAGCTCAAAGTCAAAACCATAAAACAGGTCTATTCAGAAACATTCCTGTTCCTCTTTCCCCCTTTACCCTGTGGTCTCTGTCCCCCAAAGGCCCCATATTAGGTTTTCAGTTTGCCCTTTCTTGTTTTTGGCAACATAAGCAAATACACACGTTTGTGTTCCCTGCTTGTCGCTCAGAACGCAGCACCCAGCTCTCTTCGCCGCGTCCTGAAGACCCTGCGTGTCCTGCAGGCAGATCTTCCTCATCCCTTCCCGCAGACGCAGTCCTCCCCGTGCCCACGTGCCAGGGCTCGCCCAGCGGTGCACACCCCTTTTCTTTCTGCCGGCATAAATGACCAAAACCTTAGCGTCTCAAACAGCCCTATTGCACTGTCACAAGGCCAACATGGGCTTCCTGGGCTTCGGGTGTTGGGAGGACTCTGTCCCTGTGGAGGCTCTAGAGGAGGATCGCTGGTCTTGCTCATTCACGTGTTGTCAGAATTCACCCCCTCATGGTTCTAGAACCAAGCTGCTCGTCACCATCCCCAGCATCCATGGCCACCATGTTCCTTGGCCCGTGGCCCCATTTCCTGCACCCCCTGAGCCGGCAGTGACAGGTCCAGTCCTCCTCGGGCTTCGATTCCTCCTCCTCCTCCTTCCATCTCCTGTCTGTGACCACCCTCCCGCCTCCCTCTCGGCCACTGGTAAGGACTCAGGTGATTAGACCGGACCCACACAGATAATCCAGGATAATCTCCCTATTTCAAAGCTCTTAACCGTAATCATATCTACAAAGTCTGGTAACATACTCACAGGTCCCAGGAATTAGGGTGTGGCGTTCCCAGGTGGGGGCATTATTCTGCATTATTGTCTTTAGCCTTTTGCATAATCATCTTGAATCTTTGGGATGGATTCCTGGGAGTGGGATCAGTAGATCGGACAATGAATGTCTATGTAGATTCTCTAGACGTTACCAAATCCCTCTGCTGTAAGTGGTAACATACTGTACTCTCACCAGCAATATATATGAATTTTTGCCATGACAAAAAAAAATACAAGTCTAATTTATCAGTCATTTCTTGCATGCTTTTGGGTTGTCAGTCACAGAAAGGTTTTCCCCACACTTGGATTATAAAGGAGTTCACCTAACATCCTACTACCACTGTTAAAGTCGCTTTTTTGCATTTAGCTCCGCAACCATTTGGAATTTGTCCTTATATGTGGAGTGAGGTATGAATCCATTTTTGTAATTTTGCAAATAGCTCTGTGATTATCCCAAAGCCATTTAATAAAAAGTCCCGTTTTTTTTTTTTTTCTCCTGCTGATTTATAATATTAAATTCCCATATGCACTTGGGTTTATTTCTGAACTTTTTATTCAGTTGTATTAGTCTGGCCATTCATGTGCTAATGCCACATGGTTTAATTATAGAGGCTTTAAAATGTGTTTTCATATCTGGTAAGGTCTTCCTGACCCTCACCCTCGCACACACGTGCACCCCTGCCCTTGCCGTGTTTAGGACTTTTCTGGCTACTCTTGTTGATGTCTTAGGATGGTGAGTCTTCTATCCAGGAACATGACACATATATGCTTTTCCGTGTTTAAATATACTTTTGTCAGCTGTTTTCTTCTTGGCAAAAGCACTGGGCTATCTATTCCTACCTCACTCTGCTCTGAAAAATGCAGGAAATGTCAGGGGCAATCAGCGTGCCTTGAAAACTGTGGTAGAAGGAGTGTGGGCTTTGCCTCAGGCAGACTCGTGCCCCCTTTTCCTCACCGCCCTCTTTCCCTGCTCTGGGATCCTGGACGTATTTCTTTCTTTTTTTTTTTTTTAAGATTTTATTTGTTTATTTGACAGAGAGAGAGAGCAAAGCAGAGGGAGCAGCAGGTAGAGAGAGAGGGAGAAGCAGGCTTCCCAACGAGTGGGGAGCCCAGACAAGGGGCTCGATCCCAGGACCCTGAGATCATGACCTGAGCCAAAGGCAGACGCTTAACCAACTGAGCCACCCAGGCACCCCCTGTATGTATTTCTTAAGTTCTTTATGAGCCTTAATCTCCTCATCTGTGAAATGGGGTCAGTGGTACTTTTTGCAAGATCGCCATGAAGATTAATTAATGTGTGTGTAATTTTAGTTACATTTTCTGACATTCTGCTGACATACAGGATCACAACTGATTTTTTAATATTTCTCTTCTTCAAGGGGTGCCTGGGTGGCTCAATCGTTAAGCGTCTGCCTTCGGCTCAGGTCATGATCCCAGGGTCCTGGGATCGAGCCCTGCATTGGGCTCCCTGCTCCGCGGGAAGCCTGCTTCTCCCTCTCTCCCTCCCCCTGCTTGTGTTCCCTCTCTCGCTGTCTCTCTCTCTGTCAAATAAATAAATAAAATCTTTAAAAAAAAAAAAAAATTCTCTTCTTCGAATGACTGACACTAAGCTGCCTCTTAGCCTTGTGGGATGGGGTCGTAGCCAGAAAACTCTTGAGAATTCTCTTCTTACTTTATTGATTCTACCCTAGTTTTCTACAAAGAAGTCCTATCATCCATTAATAGTGACAGCTTTGTGTCTTCTTCTGAAATCCTCTGTTTCTCTTTTTTCGTTTTTTTTTTTTTAATTTATTTATTCTGTAGTCTTGGTGGGAGGGCGAGGTCCTCCCATAGCATATTGAACTGGAGCAGTGATAGAACAGTGGTTGTTTTATTAATAACTTTCAAGAAATTCTGTTAAGGTTTTATCAATTATGACATTTACAACATTTATAGTATTTTTTTTGCTTTTATAGCTAGGCTGTATCGGGTTAAGACAACTCTTTTCTAAATCCTGGTTTGCTAGAAGTTGGTTTTTTTTTTTAGGATTTAAAATCATTAATGTTTATTTTTATCAAAATATTACTTTGCGTCTGTTGAGTCGTTCATGGTTTTTCTTCCATCGTCTGTTGGTAAGATGATGTATGTTGATATCCTAATGTTTCAACCATTGCAGTGTTCCTAGGATAAACACAGCTTGATCACGATGGCTCTTTTGTTTAGTTTGGAGCTGAGATTGTTGTATTCATGTTTGTAAGTGAACTTGGCCTTTTCTGGTTGTTTGTTTGACTTTTAAGATCAATAGTTTATTTTCTCACCCGTTCTCATAAGCAAAGATTTGATTGCCCTCTAGGCGGGGTGAGAAGTGGGGCTGCTAACACAGAACTTGGACCCAGACTGGGAGCCTCGAGGGCATCTTCCCAAGGCGCTCTGGGTTTCCCAATCCTGGCTGAGCCTTAGCAAGTGAGGCGGGGATGGGGCTTTGCCCTGTGGGTGTAAACTTCCAGGTGGCACAGTGGATTAAAGAGCTACAGTCCCTGTTGTGCTGGTCCCGCCGTAGGGACTCTGAGTGGGACGCAGTGATCTGGCCTCTCCATGTCTGTGACCCCAGTTCCCCAGGGGAGCATGGTCTGGGCAGGCTCCGTGCCCTTCCCCAGGGGTTATGCTCCCCCAGTTCTGTCTGAGAGTGTCCTGTGTGGTGAAGGTCCTCGGTGCCGTGCCTACAACCAATGACACAGACTCGCCGGGTGTGCGCCCCAGGCTTCTGTGCTCACCACCAGCTCAGCTTGTAGCCATCAGTTAAAGGTCCTAGCTGGGGTTTGAGATTACCCGGAAGTTCATGTTTGCCTTCACCTCGAAAGTATTTCAAAACTACAGAAAAGTTGTAAGAATACTAGAGAGCTCCCTTCACTCAGAGACCCCATACAAGTTTGTCAGTTGGCCCAGTGTATCCTCAGTGGGAAGAGAATCCAGCCCAGGATGATGCTGCCCCTGGTTGTCACGTCTCTCCAGTCTCCTTCAACCTGGCCTAGTTCCCTGGCCGGTCCTCAATTTCGTGACCTTACCGATTTTGAGGGTTATAGGCCATTCATTTCCTAGAAGACCCCTCAATTTGCATTTGTAAATTTCATTATGATTAGAGCGAGGTCATCCATTTTTTGATCAGAATGTCACAGAAGTGATGTTGAGTTCTTCCCACTGCATCCTGTTGGGTTGAAGAAGACATCGACAGGTCCCATGACTGGTGGAGTGAATTTAGCAATTAAGATGGCATCTGCTTGGTGTCCCCACCATAGAGCTGCTTTCCTCCCCTTCACGGTTAGTAAGTATTCTGTGGGGAGGGAGGTTGAGATTCTGTGAAAATCTCATTCCCCTTCCCACTCGCACCCACTAGTTTTGTCTTACACTGAAATTTCTTGCCGGAATTAATTAGTACAATGAGGGCACCAAATAGCAACCTTTCTAACTCAATCATTTCTTCTGTGTTTATTGATTGGACTTTTACTGTAGGAGACAGTTTTTCTCTTCCCATTTACTTATTCATTTATTTGTTGACATCAGGGTAGACTCATGGTTTCCTACCTTACTTAACAGATTCTAATCCACTGCTCTCATTACTTCCGTCCTTGCCCTGGCTCTCCTGCATTTGGCCAGTGGGAGGCCCTTCCACCTGGTTTTCGTATTTTCCTCTCATGTCTCCATTGCTCTAAGCACACCCTTGCTTTCTGGCACAAGGTATTCTAGGCTTATCTTCCCCTTTCTTCTCTGTGTCCAGCCATTTCTCCAAGGAACTTTGGGTCCTTTCAGTGCAGAGTGGCATTTAGAAAGCAAGATCTGGGCACTAGATGTGCTCACTGCCACTGGATGTCCAGGCCTCCTCCAGTGCGTGGAGCTAGGAAATACGCACCCTCAGGCGCACACGTGTCTCCACCTCGGTCAATTTCTGTATCTATCTACATACGCTGAAAATCACTAGTTCACACCAGCACCCCCAAGTACACTTTAGTACCACCTGTTTATTCAAGCTGCCCCTTTCCACGTTTACACTAGCCTTTCTCTGGCTCCCACTAACCTCGGTTATGTATTTATTTGCCAAATCCCCCTGTATGTGGGCAGTCCTCCCATGAGTGGGCTGCCACCTGCTTGGACCCCTTTGCCCAGGTCCTGACCCTGCCTCCCCCCACCAGCTGCCCTAAAAATTGTAACATGCAAATGTAAGCTATCAAAATTTTAAGTTAATCATTGTCTTAATTCCGAGCCAGTGATACTTGTTATTATGTCCCTATTTCAAGTCCACTGTGTTTCTCTCTATGCCCAGAGGCCGTGATTATTATGAACATCTTCTCGCACAGGCAGTGCCCACTTAGATTTCGTGGTGGGTTTGGCCACAGCTTCACTTCCCACTTACATCAGCCTCGAGATATGTCCCTTGTTCCCAGTGCTTGGCCAGGCTTCTGAGAAGACATCTCTCGTACCCTAGCCAGCACCGCTCTGGCTTTGGCGGGAGGCTGACCTTAAAGGTTATCTTGTCTGCCATATTGCTCGAACTGGAAGTCCCTTACAAATATTCTCTCCGAGGTATTTTAAAATTAACTCAGCAAGTCTAAAAATTCTGGTAGTGGCGCAGATTCAAAACCCAAAGAGAATATTCCCGCCTGAAGCTCATTATCTGGATGATTTGTGTTTAAATGTTCCTAGAGATTAAGTATTAATCTATAAACAGAAGCTCTGTTCCAAAGCCCAGAAGGTAAGGATTGTAGACTTTTCCTGGCCTCCTTAGGACAGAGTCATGGCCAAGAAGAAGACAGAAGACAAGCCATGGACATTTTTTTTTTTTTTTTTTTTTTTTTTGCTGGCGAGAGAGAGAATGAGAGACAGAGAGCATGAGAGGGAGGAGGGTCAGAGGGAGAAGCGGACTCCCTGCTGAGCAGGGAGCCCGATGCGGATCTCGATCCCGGGACTCCAGGATCATGACCTGAGCCGAAGGCAGTCGCTTAACCAACTGAGCCACCCAGGCGCCCCAAGCCATGGACATTTTACCGCTTGGTGTGCTGGGAGCCCCCAGCTGCTTCTGTCACAGGGCTGGCGTGCCCTTCTCCAGTGTCTGCTTGGCCACGTGAAAGAGATGCCCTTTTCCTCAAACTTCTGGACTGACTCCATCAACAGACCGCTACCCTGGTTTCTGTTTTCCTAATCCATTCAGTTTGGGCTGAACACGTTGGACCGGTTTTCAATCATATACTAAGTTATCCCAAGAAAATTTCATGATGATGTGGCAAAGGTTAGCGTGAATATCCTTTTTTTTTCTTTTGGCCAAACCAATCCTGCTTTTTTTTTTTTTTTTTTTTGCAACCTGTTCCTGCTAACCTCGAAGGCATATTGCAGAGGGCATGCCTTTAAAAATTAATAAAGGGTCGTCTCTTTAAATGCCTTGGCAGACACTCCACTGCTAGTTTTCTACAAACTCCGGGTGGAATATACTCCAACCCACCCATGTCACCTGCCAACGCTCACACGGCCTCCTCCAGGGGAAGAGCAGGTCTGCAGCCCCTCTTCTCACTCCTACTGCCAGGACTCTGGCCATGAGATCTTTCAGGAAACCCCATTCCCACCCCTCTCCTTGCTGCGTCCTGGGCACTCACCACCTTCCATGGACCACTGTCCAACTCGTCCCCCAGGAAAGGCCACAGACAAGTTCCCCAAGGCTACCAGGTGAACAGTCAGTGACATGAGGACAGATGGCACAGCCATTGGGGTCAGAGAGACGGGACCTTGAACCCGAGCTCCGCCGCATCCCAGCTGGACGGACACAGGCAGGCCGCCCAGCTCAGGCTCTTTGGCAGTGAAGCAGGGATATTAATACCCGCTCTGAAGGGTTGCTAGAGAACTAGAACACTTCGTCATATTTACTTATCTAAGATGGGCACACCTCTGCTTTCTCTGGGCATGAGGCACTTTACAAATGAAATCCCCTCTAGTACCTGCCATCCCTCTGGGCCGCAAGGGCTGTGTCCCCGGCCTCCGTGTGTACTGTCCACCCTTGTCGAGTTCCCCCCGTGAAGCCTCTCTTCAGCTCACTGACTACTTCTCCGAGAACATCTCGGTGGGTTCCATGGTTGAGGCAGGCTCCAACTTTCCTAAACTCAGAGCAGCAGGGCCCTTGAGACTGCCACTGGGATAGGTGAAACCTCTGGAACATTCCTCGCCTAATTCTCTTGGGATGGATGCAAGCGGAACCCAGGCTTTCTCTGCCAACGAGACTGCAGCGTTCCCTTGCCTAGCCTCTTGCCCTGTGCCTGACCGCGGGCCAGAGTTCAGAGAGGAGTAAGAGGCCGGAGCACCAGGTCCAGTGAGGAGTCGGCCATGCCATGACTCATCACACTGAGAATAGGGGGTGATTTCAGAGTGAGCCTGGGGTGCTTGCAGAACTCGGGAAGGAGGGACCACCCTGGTTCGGGGGGTGGTGGAGGCCCAGGAAGGAGATGGCGTCTGCGCCCCATCTCCAGGAGCCATGAACATCGGTCGGGGCAGGCACCAGCCGAGCGGCCTTCCAGGTGTGAGGATTTGGCTCCTACCAAACACTTAGTGGCAGGATAGCAGTATTTTCTTCCCTTTGATCCACTTCTCAATCACATCATCTTTGCAGAAAAGTTCCTTTAAATTCTGACTGCTTTGAAATCACACCAGGGAGGTTGTATTACTCAGTGCTACCTCCAGTGAGTTAGGGAAGGAAAGACCCCAGTCCTTGGAGGAGCACGTTGCCAGGCCCTGCAGTAGGCCGATGCCCAGACGTGGGTTAAAGTTCTAGAGAACAGCTTTTAAAGGTATTTCTGGCTCACTAATGCTTTGTGTAATTAGTCACCTTTGACTGTAGCGTGAGCAAAACCTCTCTTCCCTCATTTTTATGGTGCACGTAGAAGGGGAGAATGCAAATGTTTTCTGTGTTCATTTGCCACTCCTGTTTGCCTTCCTGGTCCCTCTGTAAACCCCTGCTGTCTGCAGCCATTCGCTGTGCTCTAATAGCCAAAATAACATCTAGTCTTCTCTAAAGGCTGCTTCGAGCAGCTTTCCTGTAATGAAGATGCTGGTGGTACAGATAAAACTGTTTCCATTCCGAAAATGGGAAGGGGAAAAAAAGCCCACTTACTGCTTGTTTGTGCATAATAGTACCATTTTCCTAAAAGGACCTGTTTTAGAGAGTGTTACGGGCTAATAAAATAAAGCACCAGTCTGCCGACCACGGTCTCGGTAACTACAGAGCAGTGGGGATGGAGCAGGTGGGGGCGCCAGGTGGCCCCCGTGTCCACGGCGTTCCTAGAAGTCGAGCTGCCGAGAGACGTTCTCTGTTTCCCAGGGCACTTCCTGCGGAGGGACCGGATTGCGCGGGCTGATGAATGGACTGCCAGGCTTTGTTTTCTTTCCCCTGTGCTGGGTGCTCACAGGCCGTCCCCTAACCTGCCCGAGCCACGGCCTCTGGCAGTGAACTTCTCCCAGCGGTGAGCTGCAGAGAAAACATCCAGGTGGACCAGTACATCTCCTTTCTCTTCTCACACGTAGAAGCCCCTACAACCTGAGTGTTTCCCTTCATGCCCAGGTTCCCGGAGCTTTAAAAGCCAAGCATGCTGCCCAAGAATTCTAGAACCATGGCTCCCCTCCTCCACTCCCTTCAGCCTCCGTTCTGCACCTTCGTCCACTCCCTGTGTCCCAGTCCTAGCTGTGCTCGTCCTGTGCCAACCTAGAGCCTCGGGGAAAAGCAGCCGTGCCTCTGATGAAGAGGGAGACTTTACAGGGGGGAGCAAATGGCTGTAGGCCTTGGAAGAGGCTGTAGTTATGAAGACCTTGCAGGTGAAAGTAGGAGGTGTGCACATTCAGCTCCCCTAAAACTATGGCCCGAAACTGTCCCCTTGCCTGTATACTATTTTCGGTGACTTCTTACCCTCTAGAAGTCCATCACAGTGTTAAAGAGCAAATTTGGGAATGTGGAGGCCGAGAGATCTGAGGTTTTTTGCAGTAAGATACTCAAAGCTGCAGCTTTGCCCTTGACCTTTGCAGGATGGGTGGGACCAGCAAGGGCCCCTGGGGTCTATTCAGCCCCAAGCAAGGCTGGAGAGGGACAGGCCAACCGGCAAAGCACAGAGCCAAAAAGCGGGACCCTGGGCACGTTTGTGAGGAGCCGGCCTCCAGGCTGTGGGTGTAGGAGGGTCCGTGGGCGCCGGCTGGCTGGCAGAGGGCAAAGACCACACACACCGGGACGCATAGTGGGAAGAACGGTGCGTCGAAAGCTCTAGTGTGGGATTCACACATATTAAGCACTTAATAAATGGAAGCTCATAATAAAAATAATAAAGTCAAGGCAAGCATTTGAGGAAAGGCTGCATTCCTGGGGAGGCCTGTGGGGAGGATGCAGGGCCACACCCTGAAACACCCGGGCCCAGGCCAGCTCAGGGCTGGAGGTGCTCTGGGTCAGAGAGCCAAGGTGGGCTGAGTACCCCGTGATGGGAGGGTATGCAGTTTGGGAAGAGGCCCAAGCTCCCGGGGCTGGAAGCCAGCCCAGCTCGAGCGCCCAGAGTGTCAGCTGAGAGTCAAGCTGCCGGTACTTAGAACTCACTCGTGCGGAACCCAAATCCCACAGCTTGAAAAATGTCAAGTCCAGCTCTCCTTGGCCTCCATTGTCCTGGTACAAATTAGGCCGTGAATGGCAAGGGGCATCCCCAGCAGCACTTTGGGCTCCAAGGCTTTACCTGGCCTGGAGGGTGTGGGCCAGCCCATGTGTGCAGAGGAATCACCCTTCCCACCCTGCACCCACTGCCTCCAGCATGGCCTGGCAGCGCGGCCTGGGCCCCCTGCTCAGTGAAGTCCCACCTTCTCGGGAAGCAGCCGAGCCAGGAAGGCCAAGAGCTGCTCGCACTCTCCACTTTGTCACAGAAACACTCTTCTCCACTGGTTACGTGGTCACAGAGCCTGGTGAGCCCGGGACCTCATCTGTCTTGTTCCGGGCGCTCCCCTCTGGCCCAGAACAGGGCCTGCTATGTGGAAGGAGAGTGCCCGGGGAAGCCTGTTGCCTGTTGGGGGTGTGCGTCACGGCACAAACTCTAGGGACAGAGTTCCCATGCTTTCAAAGCGTTTCCTGTCCTGATTTAACCGTCCATCTGCCACTATCACCTCTGACGTTCGAAAGGCTTTCCAGTGTGTTCTGTCTCCTGCAGGGACAGAGACCGACGTTTTTTGCCTCATTGCTTCAAGATCTGCAGGTGGGGACTTCTGATCACTAATTCTGTCTCCCCTTTCCCGCATCTCGGAAGGAGGTTAGGGCTGTGGGTGGTCCTCTTCATCAGTATCTGTCAGCATCTCAACTGTCATGAACTCTGACTGTAGTTGAATTTCTTTGTCATACTAGGAAGAAAAAGAGTGACATTATTTCTGAATAGCCTGTCGAGTATGCAGAGGAGGACTGTCACCGACTCTTTGGCTCTTTCAACGATGACGCAGTCAGCTGGATAAAAGGGACAGCACCTCTGCCTAAGCGTTTGGGCGCCGCAACGTACATGCTCGGATATTTCAAAATGTTTAGCGTTAGCTTGATTGTCCATAACACCCTAACAGTGACTTTTCTCTTTTATTTCTTGACCAGCATGGGAAATCTATACAAGATGAACGGTTTGAACTGGTCTTCTTGTTCATTAGTCTATCACATCCTTTTAGGTCCTGTTACGGGACTTTTAAAAATGCCACAGAGCAGAAAATATCATATGTAGGTAGGACCGAGGGAAACGTTTACCACAAATGTCATTTTCAGGAAATAGAGGTCAACATATAGCTAAGTCACAACTGTCAAACCAAAATAAGTGTCATGAGAGAAAGGTTTTCCTATTCTTTTTGAGGACCGCACAAAATCTTTCATCCTAATTCTCTTGTTGGGGTTTTAGGTTCACCCATCTTTCATTTTTCCGATCGTCTGGTTTCGTATTTGTTTCATTCAGTCACCCATTCACCCAGTAAACATTTATTAAGCACCTGCTGTGTCACAGGTTTTGGGTCTCGTGCCCAATGCTAGATTATAAAGACCTCAGAGCCTCCCAGCCTGGGGGACGTGGGAGGGACGGCTGACCTGTAATCTGGTCGACACAGATGAGACCTGCTGCTGAGAGGGAACCCGAAAGCAAATGGGGGCCTGGCCGGAGTGGCCAAGGAAGGCTCCCATGGAGGCGAGGTTGCCACGGGGCATGGCAGGGTGAGCAGGACTCCAGTGGGGAGGAGGGCATGCGAGCAGGGAGCACGGCAGCATGATGGCGGAGTCGGGAAGTCGCGTGGCTCCTATTGTTTCAGAACCTAAACTTTGTTTTTATTTAGGTTTGTTGAGGTCAACAGGTCGGGAGATGACTCACTGAAAATCTAGTCCTACTCACAATTCCAAGAGGAAGGGGCTCAGGATTTCACGCAGGGAAGCACCAGGGCTGGTCAGGAGGCAGAGGGAGGCCACACTGTGGGCGAGAGTCTTCTCATGGTTTCCCCAGGAAGGTACGGGCGAGGCGGGGTGAGCAGGCTCGAGATCAGCTAGTTTGAGTAATTCCAGTGGCCGTAGGGCATAATGGCTATTTGTCTGGTCCCTGGCCCTGGGGGATTAGGGCAGGGGGACAGTGACCCATAGCAGGAGAGCCCTGCGGAGGAGGGGTTACGGAGTGGGCTCTGGATTGGCGGTCTGCATTTGCAAGGTGCATCACAGGCGAGTTGTGGGCTGAGTTCCTCCTTGGGGGCAGCTCCTGCAGGGTCAGCAGAGCCCCAGACGTCAGGGATCAGATACAGAACCTGGAAGTGTGGCTGGTGCACCTGCGGGGAAGGCGGGGTGGCTGCAGAGGGGGATGTGTATGAGCAGGCAGGACGGGAGATGGGAAGACGAGCTGGAGCTGCTAGGAACGGCCTGGTTAGTTTCTGTCTAAAAGTGTCCATGGGAAAGCACCCCCGGATGTAGGAGCACGGTGCCATGCATCAGGGTGTCCCATGCCCTTCACACGCCCCGTCCCATCAGAGTCTCCTGCTGATGTTTGGGGGACATCATTGCTGTCCTCACTCTGCAGGCAAGGCTGAGGTCCTGGCATCACAAAGCAGGCGGCAGGTAGCAGGCGGTTCTCACGGCCTCGTGCCTGTCCCACCACCCCGCTTGGACCCCACTCCGAGCATGACAGGGCCCAAGTCCTCACTGTCATTTCAGCATCTTGGGAAGCCACACAGGGAGGTGTGGGCGTTCCTGTTTGTCCTTGAGAGGGGTTGGATCTGATGGGAGAGAAGGGACAGACGCAGAGGAGACCACCTGCACTTCAGAGATAAGCAGGGGTAGGTGCTAGGGAGAGTGGCTCATCATCCCCACAGCGGCTGGGCACTGAGGGAGGGAGGGCCCCCCAGCCTCAAGGCAGCCATGCTCACAACCCGGGCTCCTGGACAGGGACTGTCTCTAGAAGGATATTTCGGGTGGGGATGCATTTGGGGATGGCGTGTAAAGTGGGGGAGACCTGGGGAGCCCAGAGGATGTGAGACAGGGAGGACAGTCGGCAGCCCTGAACCTTTGGTCTTTTGCAAGCAAGTGCTCTCTTCTGTTCTTAATTCACTGAGCGAGACTATCAGAATCGTTCAAGCAACAGGTCAGGAGCTTCTAAACCAGGGTCCCATCACTGCAGTCAAGCGGCTGTGAGAGGTGGTGGGGGCCACCAGCTCGGCGCGGCATGGTGCGGGAGGGAGCGGGACGGGGAAGCAGCTCTGGGTTTTCCATCCTCGCTGACAGAGGGCCGCAGCATCAGGACCAGGTGGCAGGAACCGGGGAGGGGTGCGTCCTGGCAGGGAGAGAGCAGGGGCTGTTGCAGGCCAGTGGGGTCTGAGGCACTAGCTGAGATGGCCAGGACTTAGAAACATCCACCTGGTGGTCAGTAGGAGTGAAGGTCACACACAAGGCTCTGAGCCATCGGCCAAGGGTCGCCAAACGCTAGGAGGAAGGAGAGCGATGCCTAGGGAGACAGAGGAGGAGGGCCAGGACAGACCCAGCGGCAGATTTCTTTTCGGGGTCACTGGAGGCAAAGAAGGAACCAGAGAGGAGACAGCTGGAAGGCCAGAGGAGGCCAGGAGAACCCGATGTTCTTGACGCACCCCCATGGTAGAAGACCCAACAGTCATTTCCCAATCCTCCTGCGTCTGAAGATGGAAAGAAGGTTAAACAGTTAGGAAAGAATAAATAAATAACCAGTAACGGGAGGGAGGGCTGGGGAACGAGGCTCAGGCTGTTGCAAAGCATGAACCCTCCTTGGTCAAGTGCATGGACAAGCCCCCACCCCCACCCCAATGACTCGTCAGGGCTGCAGACTGCGGACGTTTGGGGAACTGGCCTTGGGCCTTGCTCAGGCCTGAGCCCCTTCCCAGTCGGGCATGACCTGCCCACAGTGCCGTGCAGAGAGGCCCCGTCTGTCCCCCGTCCTCGCTGGGGGGCTTCATTTGGCGGGGGCGCCAGGGACAGCACTCAGAAGGAGAGGGGACTCGGTAACTGTGCAAGTTGCTTGACTCGCAAGTTTTCCTGCTGACACCAGAGTTTCAGCCGGCAGGGTGCACTTGGCTTGGCAGGGTTCCATGGAATGAATTCTTGGAGAGTCTTTTTTCCCTCTCCTAGCTCTGGATGAAAGGAGAGCTGCCTCCTCCCGCCCGCCCGGCTCCGTCCTCCCTCCTTCCTGGCACAGATGCGGGTTCCTGCGCCCCCTCTCCATCTGCTGTTTCCTTTCATAGAAGGAGGTTAATGACCATCCTCTGAGTAGCCGTTTACCTTGTGGCCACTGGGGCCTCGGCAGGGTGTTGGAGGTCCTGCCCAGTGAAGGTGGCCTCTCCCCGACTCCTCAGAGGCCCTGCTGACCGCAGAGGCTTTCCTAGGACAGACAAGTCCAGCTCTGGTGGAAAAACGCACTTGGCAATGGTAGGGGGGCGGTCTGGGACCCCCAGGTATTAAATTAGCACCTGTGTCCAAAGGAGCCCAGCCTCCCAGCCAGACACGGAGGCAGATGTGCTCATCAGAGCCTCCGGGAGGAACATGGGCAGGGCAGCAAGTCCTGGTGCTTTAGGAAGGACAGCAGCTCCCTAATGGGTCCTAACGACCACCTCCTGATGAGCGGCATTTGAAATGTGTGGCATTTCTGCTTCTGTATTAAGTATTGTAAAGTGCTGTTTGTTAGCTTTAAAGGAAGCAGCAGAAGAAAAAAACCCGTCAAAATCCCAGCTTCCCTATGGAGCTCTGATTTGTTTCATCTTTAAAGAGCTCTGTCACACTGCATGTCCGGCGCATCATTAGTGAACAGCCGGTTACTTCTAGAACACTTGGAAGTGATGGTTTTGAAATCTGACTAGAGAGCCGGGGAGCCCAGCAAGTGTTAAAAGACTTCTGTTTCTCACTGAAAAGAATTCTGGTCTCTTTAGATCAAAATGTAAGCCTTTTATTACAAAAACTTAAGCACCACCCCATCCACCCGTCAGGGGTCCGTAAGTAAAATTACCTTTTCAGTAATCTCCTGCTTTTGGAGCTCAATGCAAGACAACCCATTTTCAATACTGATTTTGAAACCGTGGACTGCAGATTTGCTTGTGTGTGGAGCCAATAGCCTGAGCTGGACCCTGGGGGAGATGCCGGGGTAGGGAGGGGAGTAGGACCCCCGAAACTGCCTGGGGGCTCACATGCAGACAAAAGGGAGAACACACGTGGCAGGACACCTGGGAAGTGAGGCAGAGGGAGCACTGTGTGTCATGTTGGTGAAACTCCGCCGCAGGCATCGGCAAACTTGTCCTGTGAAGAGCCAGAGAGTTAATCCTTCAGGCCTTCGGGCAGGTGGTCTCTGCTGCAACCACACGGCTCTGCTGTGGGAGCATGGAAATAGCCATTGGCGGTACACAAACCGAGTGTGGCCATGTTCCAATAAAACTTTATTTAAAACAAGAGGAGGTGGGCCAGATTTGGCCCTTGGGCCGTAGCGTGCTGACTCCTGTACCAGGGCCTGATTTCATAAGCCTGCCTACAGCTCATCTGTCTTAAGGACTATAGCTGTGTTTGTCTTACTATTTATGATTCGGCCCGGGCTCTGTGAAGTTAGACGTGAGCTTAGAGAAGATGGAAAGCCGCAAGCCCAGAGGTTATGATCGCTGTGCTCTCGTAACTGGCTTTACTAATATTTTGGCCACCTTGTCGCAGTGTCCTCATCCGCAGACTCCACGTACTTCGAGTCTGGTTTTCTCTGAACCAGTTCCAGGACCTTGCTGGTTCCCTCATCCATGAGCAAAAGGAATCTTTGACACGTACATGTATTTGTAGGAGAGTCATGTCTTCAAGGGAATGCAACAGGTGGGAGGAGTGCTGTATGTCAGGTGCACAGAAGATGCCCCGACAGTGCAGAATTAGCAGCCCGGTGGGAGGAAGGCGGGGGCGCTGGGGCTGTGGTTCATGGAAGCTTCCCAGATGCTCAGCAGATTCCAGAGGAGCTCACCAGCTGCAAGGACAGGAGCAGGAGGGGGGGCGCGCTTTAGAGAGCGGGCAGAGCGATTGCGAGGTATGGGTGTTTGAGGCTGAGTGATGCCTCCAGGTAATGACAGGCTGGCTTTGCAGGGAGAAGTGGCAAGAAGAGCCAAATGGAGCCATGCGGCACCTACCTGGGCTCACTGCTCCTTTGGCACTCATCCAAATCCAGGTTTTTAAAAAAGACAGAGCACTCCCTGAGAAGGTAGGGAAGTGTGACCTTGGGGGTCCCCGCCCATTCGTCCTAGCCGGACAGCTGGAGGCTGCACTCAGCCAGCTACCACCTTCTCAGAAGGCACATAGGGGCTGGCAGAGGTGAGCACGGCCACAGGGCCCTGGAGCTCCGGAAGGGGAGACGTCCCCGCTTAGAGGCCCTCCAGTGGACAGCGTTCTTCCCCGGGGAGGCTAAGTAGGAGCCGTCATCCTGCCGGCGCCCCACGTCCTGGCGGTGGAGCTATGGGCCAGCATTCCGAGAGAACCACACTAGCCTGCGGCGGCCCGCGACTACCCTGGCCTGCCTTTGCAATGCCCGTGGATGCTCCGCCGGAGACCCGGGAAGGAGGCCCTGCCCGCTCTCCACCCATCTTCGCAGGAACGTGGATGGAACGGGCTTGGAACCTGGTGCAGCTGACTGCTGCTGACCCCACCGAGGCCGCGTGCTGAGCCCTGTCAACCACGGTGGCTGCGTGGCCAGGGGCAGGGCAGCCACCCGGACAGCGGATGAATGCGCCTAGGCCAGGCCAGCGAGGCAACCAGGCAGATGGAATGCAAACATGGCGGGTTCAAGGCCAGGCGCCTGCCGCCACCTGCCGTGCTTTCTTAGCCTGGGGCATTCCTCTGCACCAGGAGCTCAGACAAAGCCCCCACAGTTGGAGGGGTGGGGCTGGGGCACCAGGAGGGGCGGGGGAGGAGTGGCTTTGCAGAAGCAGAGGGAACGCCACAGTTGGGCCTGGGGATTTGGCCAAAAGTCGGCACTGACCATGCATGTTTCCCCCACACGTGCAGACACGGAAGGACACGAATGCACCGCGGCAGCACGGGGAGCCACGGTGCCCGATGGCGGTGAGCAGGTGCCCGCGGCCAGCACCTGCCTCCGTCGCTCGGTGCCGTGGACACCCTGCTCGCCAGCGCCTTCCGTGGCGTGTCGGCCTGGGATCCATCCACTGGTAAATAAAAGGTCTTGAACTGATTGCCCTGAAACTGAAGTCATCTCTTCTTCCTTTTTTCTTTCTTCCTCCTTTCCCACCCCCCGCCCAAACTTGCCTTCCAAGAAATAATACTGGCTCTCTGGTTCGGTCTCCCAGGGGTCCCTTTCACCGAGAGGAGCTCACCTGTCACCAGGGGCTCAGAAACCACCAAACCCTCCTGTGAGGCCCCGATCGAGGGGGCCTGATGCTCCGTACAATTCACCCAGATTGTTAGCATTTTGGCTTTAAGGCATTCATAAATCTTGTTAACATCTAGAACGGTGCTAACTGAGCAGAGCACGGTCCCAGCCCCGCTGCTGCTGGAGGCCCGGAAGGCGTCCGTGAGCCATGCAGAGCCGCGAGGGACCCTCCGAGTCGCTGTGCAGCTGCAGCTTCCTCTGGAGTGAAAGCACCGGGGTCCCGACTCCCTCCAGCCCTGCGGGTCCTGTCAACTCCCCCACCCTTCATCCCACAAGATGCCTGCTGCGTGGGCCGGACACTGAGCTACATACAAGCAGGCCTCCCGCGGGGACGTTAGCATGCCCCCTGACGTCACATCCGCGGGGGTACTCACCTCTGTTTGCCCGGCAGCGTTGCATGGACCCAGGCCGTGGTCTTCCCCTGCTGGTCCTCTTGCACTTCACGGGCACAGTGGAGGCAGGTGGCCGCCGTGGGCCCTGGGGGCACGTACTGCTGTCTGTGGCCATAGCTTATCTAACCTGGGTTAGCCTAGACCCTCCCATTCTCCAAGACAAGGGTTCTGTGCCATCCCCGCATCTAGCCTCGATCTACGTCTGCTTTCTCCCTCTTTCATTCCTGTCTCTGAAGTGAGGGTCTGCAGGCTCCGGTGGGGGCCCCAGTGCTGAGGACCGGAGGAGGCTGGCCGCACTGGGTGCAGGCGTCCTGGAGGCTGTCCACCCTGCTCCCAGCTGTGGAAACTGCTTCATCTTCTCCTGATTTCACTGCCCCCTTCAACTGTCTCGCTGCTTTGCTGACTCTGGGCTACTCGTTGATTCTGATCTCCGGGTCTTCACCAAATGTTTCTGGCCAGTCGTCCCACATTTTAACACTTTATTTATTTATTTGACAGAGAGAGAGAGCACAAGCAGGGGGAGAGGGAGTAGGAGAAGCAGACTCCCCGCTGAGCAGGGATCCCGACGTGGGGCTTGACCTCAGGGCTCCAGGATCATGACCTGAGCCGAAGGCAGACGCTTAACTGACTGAGCCACCCAAGCGCCCCTTAACACTTTTTTTTAAGTGAGGTGAAATTCATATAACGTAAACTTAACCGTTCTAAAGTGCACAGCTCACAAGTTAGTGCGTCCACGATGTCGTGCAACCACCGCCTCCACCCAGTTCCCGAACATTTTCATCACCCCAGAAGGAAATGCCGTACCATTAAGCAGTGACACCCCTATCCCTCCTCCTTCAGCCCCTGGCACCCACCCATCTGCGTTCTGACTCTGTGGATTTACCTATTCTGTAAATTTTATAAAGTGGAATCGTTATAAACATGGCCTTTGGGGTCTGGCTTCTTTCACTTAGCATCGTGTTTTCGAGGTTCGCCCACGTTGTAGGTTCCTTTGTACAGCTGACTAGTGTTCCCCTGTGTGGACACACCGTGGTGTTCATCTGTGCGACCCCTGGCCGGCCTTCGTGTGGCCCTGCGCTTTGGCTGTTGTGAAGAGAGCTGCCGTGAAAACGTGCTCTCGCATGCTCACTAGAGGACCAGCTTCCGGGTCATTCCGGCATCCACCTGGGCGTGGAATCGCTGGCCCATAGGCTCATTCTACATTTCACTTCTTGAGGAACTGCCAAACTGTTTCCATGTTTTCAACGTAGAGTATTTAGAGCCTCGAGTTTGCATTTAGCTTTCTGGAGGAGGTGGGCCACACAGCTCTGTGTCCGCTTGGCCCCCTCCACGCCCTCCTAGACCTTTCTCCAGTTTTCCAAGACTTCAAATTCTTGTGCTGTCCTCCAGCCACCTGGCTACTTGCCTACCAGTCTCTCTGCAAGCTTAATGAGCACATTTCTGCACTGTCATCTGACACATTTATGAAGCATTAAGAGCAGAGGGCCCTCAGCTGACCCACCTCACCCCAACTTGTTTGGCCTGAAACCCCCTCTGTGCTCCCAGCCTTCTCTCCACTGGGTCCCCCAGAGCCACACAGGCTGCACAAGGCCGAGTGTTCCTGGCACAGGGATGTGGAAACCTGTGTGGGAGAATTAGGGCTTTCCTGGCTGGCATGCGGTCGTGGTGTCTCCCCTCATGGCTCTCTTGACTTGGCCTGCTGGTCTGGCTCCCAGGGCAGTGGCCAGTCCTTCTCTGCGCAAGTCCTGTGCTGGTTCTTTGGTGTGTGTTTGGGACAGAAGTGGGCAGGGCGGGAACAGGGAGAGACTGAGTCCCCCCAGTCAGTGTGTGGTGGAAATGGCTCTGGACCCTAAGTGGGATCCTGGCCAAGTCTTCTCTCTGGGCTTCTCTTTGAGTCCTCACCTGTCAGCCAGGAGGAAGGACAGGATGGCATGGGGAGGTCCCTTCCCACAGTTGGCTAGCCCTGGGAGTTTTGTTCCCAGAGACTTCATCTTCCAGATCCTGACCTTGGCGGGAATAGCAGGAGCCATATCTCCAGGGCTTAGCTGACGGTGTGTGTGCAAGATCCAATTATCTGCCCATGTGGGAGACACGGCGTGGGTCTGCCCAGCCCGACACGCACCGGGCAGCCACATATCCTGTAAATGGCATCCTCCACACCACAGCTCATCCATCCCATCTGAGGATCGTCTTTCCCACAGGTTGGAGCCATTGGTGATGAGGAGGAGTGGGTCAGCCTCTACGAGGAGGAGAATGAGCCCGATGCCCAGACGCTGGAGATCCCAAACCTCACACCCTACACTCATTACAGGTGAGAGCAGCAGGTGATAAACCACCACAGGAGGAAGGCTAGCAACGCCAACAAGTGGCTTCAGCCCGCAAGAGCAAAACCCAGTTACATGCATGTGATTGAGACATTTCCAAGGGGCAATAACAGTACATTGAACCTTAGGAGCAAGATACATGGCTGAGTATTATTCCCAGAAAGAGTTTATCCCCGATGCTGAATGGCTCCTGCCATCAACACCAGCGGCAATTGCTCACTCTTACATTAGGCTCAATACCAAGAGCCACGGGCAGCTGAGATGTGCGGCCTTTCCTCACAAACTCCACGACCACTTGGGACTATCAACATGCTGTGTGTAAACAGAGCAGCCGTCCTGGGACCGTCCTCTGCTTCCCCCTTCCAGTACCCAGGAATTGTGGGGCTCACTAATCAAGCACTTAACATGCCATGTAACGTTTCGCTTCTTGATCCTGAAACCTATCCAGGCAGTAAATCCTTGGCCTTAAGAAAGGCTAGCATGATCAGAAGCCATTAGAGATGTTATAACTTCCCATAAGATCATTGACCAAGATGAAATTTCCAGGTATCGCCAGATGTTGTTTGATAATGTCATTGTTCATAAGATTGGGGAGTAAAAGACTAAGAATGACTAATTCAGAGAGTAAAAGGTGACCTTACATCTTCATGAAGAACATTTTTTTTTTGGTATAATACTGACGTTAGAGCCTTTTAAAACAAAGCCTAATGAGAGCTGCAGTTCAGACATCCTCCCTGAGATCAGAGCAGATGAATCAAGACACCATACACTCATTTGCAGAGAAAAATATTTCTCAAAAAAAAAAAAAAAAAAAAAACGAGCTGCAGGGCCTCCAGGCTTACCCTGTGAAGCTGGTAGCAGCTGTCTCATTGCGTCCAAGGTCAGAAACTGTGACTAGAGACCCCCGTCCTCTTCCAGCCTCTGTGGTGAATATGCGTGTGTGCTCAGGGCATGTTTCCTGGGTGGAAGTTCACTCCAAGTAATTGTACAAATAAATAAAGGAGAGAGAACTGAAAACATTAACCGAGTCTCTAGAGCACGCCCACCCCACCCTCATTTTATAGGTAAGGAAATGGGGGCAAGTCTGATTTGCCTCAGGTCTCAGTTACCAATGGGGTCAGAGTCCCAGGGTGTGGGTTCTGGGGCCAGTGCTCCTCCCCTGAGCCAACAGAGAATAGGGTGCAGACACCCATGCTCATTGAAACAACCAGACTCTTCAAGGTCATTTGGCACCTCAACTGCTAATCCCCCGACCTTACCCTAAACACGAATCAGCCAATGGCATCAGATGACACGGATTTCTGGCCATGTAACCCATTCCATTATGCTTTGCTTGGGATTTTAAAATCTTTGCGTTGGAACAAATTTACCATTCTTTGGAGGTTTTGGGGGAAAGGGCCAAATATGCAATTTGCATTTTTCATGAAAGCAGGTGGAAAGAGGGCGTCCTTGGGCAACAGCCTTTACAACACAGATGGACACATAGCGGAACCTTCTGAGAAGGTGGTGGGTTTTTGTTCTTTCCTGTAGAATAACTGTGTCCACGGTTTTACCTCTAGATTTCGCATGAGGCAGGTGAACATTGTCGGTACCAGCCCCTTCAGCCAGTCATCCCGGGTCATCCAGACCCTGCAGGCCCCCCCTGATGTGGCTCCCACCAGCATCACCGTGCGAACGGCCAGTGAGACCAGCCTGTGGCTCCGCTGGGTGGTGAGTTGGGGGCCGGAAGTGGGCTGCAGGGACAGTCGCCTTGACTATCCAGGTCTGCATGTGAAGCCAGAGCTTAGTGATGTCTTAGTCGTGGCTTTGTCCTAGTCCAAGCTAATCTCTCTGTTAAACTAGAAAGTATTGCATTTTACAGTTGGTGTTGGGTCGCAGACCAGCCCAGGTGACCCTGTTAATGAGCAGCATTACTCACTGGCTTCTTGGAACAGAGGAATATTCTTTGGGGGAGGGAAGCCAGTGTGCCACAGGGTGGACCTGTAAGTCCTTAAGCTGGGTCAACACGGAGCCAGCACTCAATGTTTGTAGGAGAGCCAGCTTGATACTTATTCAGAACATTTCCCCCACAAAATTAAGCCAAAATGTATTAAAAGAAATTATGTTTAGCCCAAGTTACTGACATGATTTCATTTAATTAACAGAGGAAAAGTTCCAGGGAACCACGTGGTAAAGGTTCTAAGACTATTCCTCCTGGAAAATATTTTCCATGGACTTGGTCTGCTAAGACAGGCTGATGCTTTGGGACCTTGACAGGTGGCAGTTCTGAGATGCAGGCTCACCACACGTGTCTTTGCTTCCAGCCGCTGCCTGATTCCCAGTACAACGGGAACCCCGAGTCGGTGGGCTACAGGATTAAGTACTGGCGCCCCGACCTCCAGGCCCAGGCACTGGCACAAGTCATCAACGACCGGCTGGAGAGAGAGTTTACCATCGAGGGGCTGGAGGAGTGGACAGAGTACGAGCTCCAGATGCAGGCATTCAACGCCATCGGGGCTGGGCCCTGGAGCGAGGCAGTGCGGGGCTGCACACGGGAGTCAGGTGAGGTGGAGGCTCAGCCCCAACCTGAGTCTCCCTGGAGATGGGGCTCCGTGTCCCCCAGTCCCCATGTCGCAGCTCATTGGCTCTGTCCCCGCTGTGTCTATGCCGACACTTTCCTAACCCAGTAATTAGGTCAACCTTGATGGTAATTTCAGGAAAACATCATTAGAGTCCATGCCACTAATTTGAAATTAATCGTGGGTCTTACCAGGGGCTGGACTCGTGGTACTATCTTTTAAATTAGGTGTAATTTCACAATCAGTGATAATAAGCAAGGGTGTATAGAGATTCTAAGGGAGATCTTTATAACACAAGGCACTCAGGACCTCCTCTTGACAAAGTAGTGTGTGGGACGGGTTAAGATCATCTCCCCTGCACTAACAAATATCCCCTCAAAGGTTCGATTGCTTTGACACAGTAGAGCTTCATTTCTCATTCATCACCGAGCAGGATGGGTGTCCTGTTCAGTGGGTGGCTCTCTTCCTCTTGATTCAAGGACCCAGGCTCTGCTGTGCTATAGGCCCAATCCTTGTCTGTGCCCAGCTACCCAAGGAAGAAGAAAGAACAGAGAGTGGGCACCCTGCTCCCTAACACTGTCCAGAAATGACACACATCCATCCATGCAGAGCCACCAGGCTTGGGGTTACTGCTGGTGGCCAGGGAGGAAAGGAAAAGTACTAAATACTTTGGGTCAGTACTCGGTAGCCTGGGCTGCAGTCTGGTAAGGACCAGTGTGTTCCCCTGATCTGCTGGGCTTTGCGGGCTGACCTGTGGTTTGGGGGACCCCTGCTAGCCTGGTTTGAGTTTGTGGAGTGACAAAGAGGGCTCCTGTCACGTTTAAAGATGCAATGGGACACAGACCAGTTCTTTCCACCTGGTCTGAAATGGCGAGGTTGTCTCCTAAAGAGAAGGAAGCGTACTGCTCCCCTTCCAAGAGGACCAATACTTGAAGAGAGGTTTCCCAGAGTAGCTGGGGCTGCCTCAGATGCCTTCCTGGCTTTCTTTCAAGCTGTAAATTTTATGTATGGTGATTAACATAACAAAATAAAATTTAAAAAAAGAAAGAAAAGATTGAGACACTACATTCAGCTTGTGGCTGTGCGATCACATGGATTTTTAAAAAGCTCTATTCAGTCTCTGAGTCTTTGTGACAAAGAAGAGGACTGGAAACATTCTAAGAGGACCATTCTAACCCCAGTAATAGGCAGAGCGAGAAAATATTTTTTAAAACAACTTTGCTGTAACTAACTAGAAAATTATGGACAAAATATCATCTTTTGAGATTCAGAATTTATTAATGTCCTCATAAGAAAAGCAGAGAAAATCCCCAGATGTCAGATGCACACAGGGACTGAAACAATAGTGCTGAGCTGGTGCTGAGGCTGCCCTGGGGGGTTGGCATGGGGTGGGGGTGTGGGCATCCATCCTGGGAGCTTCAGGACTCACGACATGGTGCCCATCCAGGGACAGAAGGTTCAGCCACGAGTCTGCGCAAGGCGGGGAGTTAGAATCAAGGCCTTTGCACACACAGACAAGGCTCCTGAATGCTGTACCCTCGTTGAAAAGGGAGACTGGAAATCTCTGCCCAGGGAAGTTTGTCTGTGTCCGTCTGTCTACCCGGACTCTGAATAGGAAAAAAAAATGTAACTCTAAGTCCTGTGCCCAGCTCAGGTTTGGGTTCTGAATTTACTCTGTCTGGTCCAGCAACTCCTAGAAAAGAACTTAATGTAAAACTTGGTTCCAGACACCAAAGTATAAGCAACAAAAGAAAAACTTGGACTTCATTAACACGAAAACCTTTGTGCTTCAAAGAATACCATAAAGTAAAACAAACAAAGAAAACAACAACAATGAAAAGCAGTCCCCCAATCATAGACGGTATTTGCAAATTATCTGATAAGGGACCCATATCCAGGATGTATATAAAAAAAAAACTCTCACAACTCCACAGTAAAAAGACAACCCAGTTAAAAACTGGACAAAGGATCTGAACAGACATTGCTCCAAAGAAGACATACAAACGGTCGTTAAGCACTTGAAAGGGTGCTCAGCATTATTCACTGCCAGGGAAATGAAAACACCACAGTGAGATACTAGTTCACACCCCTAAGGCGGGTAAAATAAAACTGAAAAACAAGTTGGACAATAACAGGTGTTAAGTGATATTAAAATAAGTATGGTTCAGATATTGAACACTTTGTATATCATTGGAAGACCATGAAGAGCATCCTCACTGACCAGAAAATCTTCTTACCCCAGGGGAAATAGTGATCCACTCCTCCTGAAAGATTACGTATTATACCCCAATAAATGATTTCACTGTCCTCTAAAAACAACAAAATTTTTTTAAAACACAAAAAAAAGGAAAAAAGAAAGAAACATGGTTCTAGGCCAGACTTTCTGGGCAACAAAGAAGAAAACATCACTGGAGAGATATTGCCACAGCCAACTTGTCCCAAATAAAAATCAGCTTTTAAAAGATGAACTCACAACTTTCAAACACACAAGGAAATACTCTGCCATGAGTAAAAATAAGATCTTCCTCAGGTAGGTAGGTAGGAAGGAAGGAAGGAAAGAAGGAAGGAATGGAGGGAGAAAGGAAGGGAGGAAATTGGGCTCCGATTGCTTTAAAATACATACTAGTATGAAAGAGAAAATGTAATAAGTATATTAAAAATTATTAAAGACTTCCAGTTATAAAATGATAACTTCTGAGTAATCTTATGTATAGCATAGTTATTATAGTTAATAATACTGTATTATATGCTTGAAAGTTGCTAAGAGAGTAGATCTTAAATGTTCTCACTACAAGAAAGGAACAATAACTTTGTGACTGATGGAGGTGTTAGCTAATGTTATGGTGGTAGCCTCTTTGCAGTACATACGTGCCTCAAATCAACATGTTGTACACGTTAATCTTATACAATGTGGTGTATCAATTATATTCCGATAAGAGCTGGAA
Organism: Mirounga leonina; assembly: GCF_011800145.1. Lineage (NCBI taxonomy): Eukaryota > Metazoa > Chordata > Mammalia > Carnivora > Phocidae > Mirounga > Mirounga leonina. Next base: position 3,228,478 of record NW_023270763.1, read on the forward strand.
TAAATATAAAATAAGACTGTAGTCTTAAATTATGAAAAGAACACATTAAAACTTTAGGTAAAGATTCAGATGCCACTTTGAAAGCACTTTTTAAGAAAAACAAATAGGACACAGCCACTGAAAATAAAACACTACCATTAGGTGAAAAGTAGTTTAGACACAGCTAAAGAGAGACTTCCTAAACCGGAAGCTAGATATGAGTAAATAACTTAAAATACAGCACAAAGACACAGAGACTGAAAACATGGTAGAGAGGTTAAAAGACATAAAGAATAGAATGAGAAGGTCCAGCATGTATCTAATAAAAACTCAGAGGGGAAGGAGGGAGTAGATGAGAACAAGAAAATATGGAGAGATAATAGCCTTGAAGCTTCAGAATTGATACTTTATCAGACTGAAGAAAAGTGAATCCTATGCAGAATAAATAGAATAAATCCACACCAAAATGCATTATGCTGCAACTGTAGAGCCTGAAAGCCAAAGAGAAAATCTTAAAAACACTTGGAGGGAAGGCATCTTACCTACAGAAGGCAAGACGATTTGAAGCTGGCTTCCCAAGAACAGTGGAGGCTAGAAGACGCTGGAACAATGGAATCATGATGGAATGAGAATAATGTTGAAGGAGCTGAGAGGCAGTAACTGTTAACCTCAAGTGTTACACTCAGTTAAATTGCTTTTCAAGGATTTTGTTCAGAAAACTGTAAGCTAAATGACGTGTAAGGATGAATAAAATGTAATAAAAATGGAAAATAATACTGTTTTGTTAAGTTTCCGAAGAATGCTCTCAAAAGACAAGGTAAAGCCATGGCAAAATTGCTGAGGTGAGACTATATTTTTGTAAAACTCTGTCAGCTGCTGCAAGCTCCCTTTGCAGTGGTCAGGAGAATGCTGAGGAGACCACTCTGTGTGTCAACTCACCCAGATGCTTTCTTCTAGCTCTGTTCCCTTCAGACAATCTTGTGTCCCCTCCTACCCGATAACTCTGAGGAGACTCTCTTGAACAATACTGTTTGTTTTTGTAGGCATTTCTGTTTTAGTTAATATTGAGGTGCGGCTTTGGTATCAAAAAAAAAAGGCATAATGGGTTTGTTTTCATCTTGGTTGACAAAACGAACACAAACATAGGTACGCACGACTAAAGGAGAATCATAGGCAGCCCCTGGAACTAACTGCATCGATTCCAGGATTGCCTCATTCATCATTGGCCTGTTGAGAAGATTTCTGGTCTAGAAATTTTTCTTGCAATATAAGTTCTCCTTTATGCTCTCACATCCTTTCTTATTTTGAGGGTTCTGGCTTATAGAAAATTATTTTTTAGTTTTTAATGGGATGTTTGTTCAATTAGAAGAGATTTGGTTCCTCAGGTGTTTTCATCACAAATTGAATAATAGGGTTATTGATCTTCATTTCAAGATGAGATGACTTAGACTTCAGACATTTTTTTATATTCTTTTTTTTTTAAGATTTTTATTTATTTATTGAGAGAGATAGTGATAGAGAGAGAGCATGAGAGGGGGAGAGTCAGAGGGAGAGGCAGACTCCCCGCTGAGCACGGAGTCTGATGCGGGACTCGATCCCGGGACTCCAGGATCATGACCTGAGCCGAAGGCAGTCGCTTAACCAACTGAGCCACCCAGGCGCCCCTAGACTTCAGACATTTTTAATGCTGGAAAAGTGGGCCCCTGGGGACCCCTCTTAGGCTGATCTCTCCCCCAAGAGTACTGGTGCTCAGACATTGGTCCCCCCAACCTGGGGCATTCTTTGGCACCCCTTCCAATGTTGCTGGTCCTTTGGGGCTTCGGCATCTCCCCCCTCTGAACAGTGTTTCCAGAACCTCCTGCTGGGGGCAGCCCCTCACTTCTGACCAGCAGGCCCCTCCCCATTGCAGCAGTGTCGATGTCTTACCTTCCCCCGTCCAGCAGAGGACTCGCCCCTCCCAAGAACAGATCCTTCCAGGCACTGCTCAACCCTTGGGGGTGGGTAGGAGAGGGTGCAGGGGTTGCAAGGCCCAGTGGTGGAATGCAGCTGATGGAGAGGGAAGAAGGGGAGGGAGCTGATGGGGAGAATAAAACTGCAGACCCGTATCTCATGGAGATGGCCACATGTGGGTACTCATGTACGGCACAGTCATGGGCATACGGAAAGCCGATGTGGGAAGCACAGAGCAGAATATTTTGAACCAGGCTGAAATGACATTTCCCATTTTGAAGTACGATCTAACTGGCTTCGTGACATCCTATGACTTATTATGATATAAGGATAAGTGAGGCCCTAAACATCAAAAGACTGAGCAGTGAGGAATCCTGTAGAGGAGAGAGAGCAAACGAAGGAAAAGAGAAGCGTTTTAATTGGGATTGTTCTTCATGAAAGGGAATCTCTGGGACTGTCCCCAAACACAAGATGGCAGGTTGGAAAGGGAGTTTAATCTACCTCAAAACAGATAATGGGTGAGATTTTTCTTTTTTAACCAAATCTTAAAAACATAGCTATTTTGGGGCACCTGGGTGGCTCAGATGGTTAAGCATCTGCCTTCGGCTCAGGTCATGATCCCAGGGTCCTGGGATCGAGTCCCACATCGGGCTCCCAGCTCAGCGGGGAGCCTGCTTCTCCCTCTGACCCTCTCCCCTCTCATGCTGTTTCTCTCTCGCTCGCTCTCTAAAAAATAAATAAAAATCTTAAAAAAAAAAAAATAGATATTTTGTAACTAAATGGCAGATTGGATCCTGGTGGGATCTGAATCCACTGACACTATAATCCGGAATGTGTCCATTTTCTGTGGCTCCGTCCTTGGAGACCCCGCCGAGCTCTCGGCACCATGTCCGGGTCACCCCCCTCGCCAGGGGGCCTTCCTTCTTCGGGGGTGTGGGTGCCCTTCAGGAAGGGGATGCACATACTACCACACCCTCGAAAATCAGTATTATTTGTACGTCCGTAGTGAGGACTGAGCACTCACGGTGTCAAAGGTGGGCCCGCAGGAAACGGTTACGGATTGGAGAGGCGGACACGTTGTGTTGCTATGACAGTGGCCCCTCTCTGTACCGGGAGGGACAGTTCTTAGAACACAGCACTGCAGAAGTGGGCACGCGGCGCCTTCGCAGTTCTCATCTGACTCTAAATAAAGTCAGATAAATTGTAGGCTTGCCTGTTCTTCGAGTGGTTGTGACTTTTAAGTCACAGTCGAATCAAGGCAGCAGTGTATGCCTTGTTTCTTGAATATAATAAGCATATGTGTGAGCGATGTCCTGGTGACTGGCATGGCGGGAGCCCCGTCGGGCACAGAGAACATGAGTGGGCCCTGCGGGAGCCGCCACCAGAAGGCACGGGGGACGTGGGGAGGCGTGGGTGGCAAGCACGCTTCCCTTAGAGGGCTGAGTAAGCTTGAAATTATAAAGATTCTTTTTTGTGACACTTAGCTGCTCAGATAAATTAAAACTGTTTTGTTGAACGACTGACCAACCGTGTGAATGACTCTCGACTGACATATTTGGGAAGAAAAAGTGTATCTAGCAGGTGTGGGCTGACTGGCATTATCTCTCTAAAAGTATAAGGAAGATCCCTGAACCCTTATGCCAACAGGCACAAACAGGTGACTCTTCTGTTCTGGGGACACGCCCGGTGACCTCCACTGGCAGCCAGTCTAACGCCTGGGTTCTGTAGATGGTCGATGTGGTGGGTAGAGGGGGACAGGACCGCCACTGGGCCGTGGAGGCCAGGGAAGTCAGCCAGTCTTGGGGCTGGAGCTGAGGTCTTTGCCCCCAGGAGGCCTCCATGACTCCACTCTCTGGGGACCAGAAGGTGCCAAGTCCTGCCCACCCCCCCAGGCTCTGTGTTCCCTCAGCAACGTGCCCTCTCAGGCTTTCCTTGGTTTCTCCCCTCGGCCTCTGTCTACAGGAACCACTGGTTGCCGTGGTGATCTGGCCAAGCTGCCAGATAAGGTAACAGCGCTTCTAGGACCTACGTGAATCCTGGAGCTTTTTTCCTTAAATACAGTATTAGTTTCCCACGGCCGCCATAACAAAGCACCCCAGACTGGGGGCTTAAAACAGCCCAGATTGACTCTCTTACCGTTCTGAAGGCCAGAAGTTCGACACCAAGGTGTCGGCAGGACCACGCTCCTCTGCAGACGCTGGGGAAGGATCTGCTCCAGCGCCCTGTCCCAGCTCCCTGTGGCTTCTGGGCTCGTGGCCGTGTCCCTCCAGACTTCCTTATGGCAGTCTCCCTACGGCTGTCTGTCTCTTCCTGTTGTGTTCTTAGAAGGACACTGGTCGTACTGGATTAGCTGCCCTACTCCAGTGTGGCCTCATCTAACCAATGACATCTGCAATGACCCTAGTTCCAAATAAGGTCACATTCGGACCTACCAGGGGTTAGGACTTCAGTGTATGGAAGCCGAGGGGGGCAGGGGGGAGGAGGGGGACACAATTCAACCCATAATGAAGACCAAATCCCTTCAGTGAAGAAAATCCAGGAAGCAAATGTCGGAGAGCAGCGTTATTGTGCAAAACCCCGTTACTTTGTATATTCAGAGTAAATGAGTGAGCTAGCCACCAGCAACCGCTTGGCTAGGAGGAAAGAGTGCTTGTGTGAATGAATGAATGTCGAGGGGGTCTATGGATGGAGGGTGGAGAGAGCCCCCGTGAGCGGAGCGTCCCTGCTTCTGAGGTGCACGTGAAGGCACCCCTCCTTCCATTCACAGAGCCCCAGTGGGACTGCAGAGGGAAAGGGAGTGGACACCGTGGGTGCTGGGTGCTTGGCAGCCTTTCGCCCACCCTCCTCCCGCAGGGAAGGGAGCTTATGGTGTCACTGTCTCACCTTCTTCAGAACAGAGAGCTGCTGATCGCCTGCTCATTGCAAAGCCCAGTGCTGGGCACGGGATGGGGGAGAGAGAAGACAGGCTCGAGGAGGGGTGGGCTGCACTTGACCATTTCACAGATGGGACAATCAAGGCCCAGAGGAGTAGAGCAGCTTCCCCAGGTCACACAGCTCGGGATTCTCATTGAGTCTGGTCTTGCTCCAGAGCCCGTGAGCCTGTTGCTTCCCTGTGAACACCTCAAGGCCTCCCAGCTTCAAGTGGTGATTTTGTCGCTTACTAGGGATGCGGGCAGGCTGTGTGACCGCTCAGAGCCTCCATTCCCTCCTCTGCGGAGTGATCCCTCCCACTCTGAATGCCAGAGTCCTACCCCATATTACTCTCCATGAAACCCAGTGGACTTGCAGCATTCCTCCTGTTCGACCATGGAGGCTCTGGAGGGTCGTGGGTGGTTTGACCTTCAGGCCACAGCCGACAGGTTCCTTGTGCGCCGTGCCTATCTGCGAACACTGCATCCCCTGACTTTGCTGGGGAACTCTGGATCTATCTTTTCCATCTGAGTAAAGTTTAAATGGGTTCACAGGGAAATTCTCAAAGCAAATCGAGATGATCTAGAATATAAAGGCTTGCTTGTAAAGCTTGACTCTTGTCCTTATATGCATTCTATCCGAACCACTGCAAACATATAAGACAAATTAAAATAAGTTCAGTGACATACATAAACAGAAGAGAGTAAAAACATCATCTTACACATACACAGGTCAAGAACTGCACAACTTGCCTGCACAGGCCCATCGCATTGAAAAAAAAAACCGGAATGTATGGAGAGTCCTCCAGCCTTGATCTCTCCATCTGCAGAAAGGGGCCAATAACCCCTGCATCTCCGGGCTGTTGTGGCTATTAGATGGGACTGTGGTTCCGAAGACCCCTAGCACAGGATGTGTACTCAGCACCTAGGAAATCTTTCCTCCCCTCCCCTTCATGTGAATGATAATGTCCCCTCCTCTCTCCTGCACCTCTGGCCCCTCTCAAAATACCACGTTTAGAGACGTCACTGAACTGGTGTCTGAGAGTGAGGATTTCCCATTTGCGATCAAAGTCTGGAGCTCCCATAAGTTAATATAAAAACAGACCAAGTAGATTTTCTTGCTGGGTAGACTCAGGTAAAATTGAGCTCCTAAATACCCTGGATTTGTGGAATTTGTTGCTAATATTAAAGAGATTTACATTTCTGTTATACCTCTGCAGGCTTAATCTGATCACACCAAAATGCTCAGAGTTCGTTGCTCTTTCAAGGACAACTTGATTGGGTAAAAATTGAACCTTTATTTATAGAAGACTTTGAACTTTGGGTACCAATCTGTCTTACTCATCCTTCGCAGTTCCTTCAGCCGCCCCTGAAAACGTGTCCGCTGAGGCCGTCAGCTCCACCCAGATCTTACTGACGTGGGCTTCCGTGCCCGAACAGGACCAGAACGGGCTCATCCTGGGCTACAAGGTGCGTGTCGGGGGTGCCCGTCCAGTGCATAGGCTGTGCAGGCATGCTGCGTGTCACCCCCAGACCAAGGAGCGCAGAGCGCCGTCCAGACCTGCAGCACCCCCCATCCACAGCACAGTTGTGATGGTCACACCTGTCGTTTCCTCTAAACTGCATTCCCATCCGGGGACGAGGCCTGGGTACAACCTCCTAACAGAGGCACGAACAAGGCACGGCTAGGAGCCGGCTGCTTAAACTCGAGCCTCTGCTTCCCGGCTTGCACAGCACGAGTGATCGTGGTGCCTGGCTCTGAGGCTGGTCTGAGGAGGAAGGGGGTTTGGTTTTGTGAGATGCGCTTTGCTCCGAGCGCGTGCTGAGTCGGTGTTCTTGGCTACCCACGTGCGCGCAGGCACGCCAGCATCCTGGGCAGTCCGGGGCAGTGGCGGCAGCAGGCGGGGGCGAGCGCCTTCCTGCCTCTCCGGGAGCCCCTGCCGGGTTCGGTCTTACCTGCACTTACCCACCTGTGCTCGGTTCCATCCCCTCCCCCCAGCAGCAGGATGGATTTTCCTGGATGTGACCAGCAGGGCCTCCCCCGTCTGTTACACCTGCACAGCCTTCGGGCACAGGAACCCCAGGCTTTCTGTGGGTTCAATCCCCAGTCTCTGGTTTTCCCCACCTGTTCTCCTGGGCATTCAGATTGCTCCTCACGCCCCATTGGACGTGGTGATCTCACTGGGCAGGTGCAGTGACCAGAACCCCACACCACACTCCTCTCCCAGAGAAGAGAGCTTGCCCTGCTGTGTCCAAGCTCCTCCCCGAGGACCACCATCTTTTATGGCCTCTGGGTCCCCGACTAAGGGACCAGTTAGGGAAGGGTGAGCTGTGAGTGAGGACTGAGCCAACAGGCAGGCGCAGGCAGGGCCGTGGAGGGGAGCCTCCCAGAGTGCTGTGTCTGTGCATGGACAGCAGCATGGAGCCCAGGGGGACCGCGGCCTGGGTTTCCGACGGCTCACAGCAACTCTCCTGGGGCAGGAGCCCAATTTCCCAAGAAGCTGGGAAACCGTGGGGGACGCTGGCTCCTTCTGTAGGAAGCATAACGTCTGTGTTTGCGACCGAGTCCTCGTTCTAGCGGGCGTGGTCAGTGTGGCTACTGTTTGTGCCTCGGATCTTGTCAATCATGGCTCAGGGGCAGCTCCCCCAGCCGCGGGCTGGGTTGTAACTCCCGGTCCTCTTCTGCTCTGGAGTGCATCTTCCCCCGAAATACCATAGCGTATGGAAACTAGATCCGCAAGCCCTAAACACAGCTGTTGTGGGAGAAAAACCACAGCTGGCTGGTCCGTGCCGTGTGGTTGAGAGGGCCCCCTCCTGGCACCCCGCATCCCCATGACCACACGCGCGCGCTTGTGTGCTGACACTCCAGATTCTGTTCCGGGCCAAAGACCTGGACCCTGAGCCCCGCAGTCACGTCGTGCGAGGGAACCACACGCAGTCGGCGCTCCTGGCCGGTCTCCGGAAGTTCGTGCTGTACGAGCTCCAGGTGCTGGCGTTCACCCGCATCGGCAACGGAGTCCCCAGCTCTCCCCTCATCCTGGAGCGGACCAAGGACGACGGTACGGTAACGGTGTGCCTGAACAGCCCAAACGATCCAGACGGTTGTCATTTTTCACTTAATTTTCAAACCACCTTTTCCCCCCCTTTTTTGGTTGAGGAAAACAAAACAGAATTGCTTTTCAATCACTGAGCATTTATATGGCCAATTTCAGCCCGGAGTGAATTTTTACAGCCTAATTAGGAACCTCTGCACATTTCGGTCATAACTCTGCGAGAGGCAGCGCAGTAAAGGCTGGGTGGGCAGGGGCCGGAAAACGTCTGGGTGGCGGTGTCTGCACAGGTCGGGGTGAGAGCCCCACTCCCAGCCTGGGTGCCTCGATTTCCGTGGTGCACCCGCTCCCGTGGTCACACGCCAAGAGGTTCCTAGAAGTTCCTGCACGGAGTGCGGCGGGCTCCACGGGCTCCCTGACTCCCCACACTCGTGCCTCCAGGCCGGAATAACAAGCACCCCTTGACGGCTCTGTTTTTACAGAAGTCTAAATCATCAGCAAATACAGTTTTCCACTTTGCAGATATCAAACACTTAAAGGTTATCTCTTTTTACATTTTTATTGTTACATGGACTATAGCAAATAGTCGGGGAGGGGGGAGTATATTCTGGGGGAAAATACTGCTCTCCCCCCCACACACACACACCCACCTTAGGGATCAGAAGCTTCTCGCAGAAGTGGAAGAACCGTAGATTTCCTGACACACGTCTGCGGAAGTCATTCAGTTAGCCCCCACGGTGCTCCGGCTGCTGAGCGGACCGGTTCTCTGTGTTCTGTTGGGAGACAGCACCAGCGCTGGGCTTCAGTCGGGGAGAGTTAGGAGCACTGCACACTGTCCTTTCCTGGATGCAGAGCCTCGGGGGGCTGGGGCCTGACGGGGGGCAGTGGCCTCGAGGTCTGCAGAACTGTGCGAAGCCATGATGGCCCGGGTTACACAAACGGACCTCCAGCCTTGGCCAGTCACAACTGCCTCGTCCTAAAGTAGAGACTGGAATTCACAGAATGCTTTTCCTTCTTCTCCCACGGCGCGAGTAGAAGCATGCTTTCCACTCCCTCATTTCAGCGTGATCCAGGTGATCAGCCGCGGGGACGGCGCAGGGGACAGAAGCCACATAAGGCTGCTGTCAGAATTTGCATATTTGTGCAGTTGGTCCTTGCATGCAAGCCTGTAGCCTCCTTACGGTTATGTTACCAAACGCAAGGGTCACAGATTTATTTAAACACGGATTTAAAATGGTAAATACTGTTCTCCGCTTAATAGCCAGAGGCAGAATTCAGCGGCCCTGGAATGACCGTAACCAACATCATCCTATCTCTGTATTTGTTGTTCGAGCCCATTGCCTCTTATCTGGGAATCCATTAAGTTCCAACCGGAAGTTCTGACACTCACTCGCCTACCCATTTAAGTAAATATACCTACGAGGGCTATGACACTGGTAGGCAATGGCGCCACACCACACAGAATTATTCTGCGCATTTGGGCGCATCAACTCTTCATTTTCTAAGACGGTGCATAGGAGAAAAATCATTCATTGTAAACATGTCACTTTGTCAGTGGGGAGGGACTTTAGGCCGTCTGATTTATCTAACACCTGCTGGCAGGTGTCAAGCCCCCAGAAGGATTCAGCCCAGATTGGCGGAATCTTGACCTCGGGCTTGATGTGCTCGTGGCCTCACGCCCCTTGCACTCACGGGCTCCCAGCACGGTTTGTGAGCACCGCTTCTGGAAGTTGGAAAAGCAGATGAGCTGGATTCTAAATGAGGTGTTTTCTCAACATCGTTAGGGGGCCACATGGAGCCAGCTAGATTCCAAAAGTCATTCATGGCCTTGAGCGTCTGGTCCATGAACAGAGTCACCCATGGTCGCGAATGCTCGGCCAGTCCACAGAGTCCTATGTAACCTCGTCATGTTCCCCCCTAACACCGTAGTGGCACCTGGCTCACGGGTTTCGTCTCCTCCCTCCAGCCCCAGGCCCGCCAGTGAGGCTTGTGTTCCCGGAAGTGAGACTCACGTCCGTGCGGATCGTGTGGCAGCCGCCGGAGGAGCCCAATGGCATCATTCTGGGTAAGGAGGCGGCCGTGATTAAAGAGATCATAGCTCGGGGAAGTAGCAATTACATTGATTCCATCTGTTTTTATTACATGTCAAAGAGGTTGAACAATAACAACAACAAAAAAAACCCTGCCTTTTCTGCGCTGAGAAATGTGGGACCCTCTACTGTCTTGTGAAATGTGTGCTGAGGTTTCTTTGCAGATTGAAATTTACATTTTGTTAACCCAGAATTTCTTCCATTTGTTCGTGATTCACAACAAAACCATCTGTAATTGGCCCTTCCTTCAGCTCTGAAATAACCAGGCTGTTTCCATGGGCGTCTGGGAAGAAGCAGCCTCATTTTTCACGGGAGCCAGAGACCTGGGCTTCGCTCCCAAGTTCCGGGAAACATCCTTGGCTGCAGGGCCTTCACCTCATCCTTTTAAGAAGTTTCCAGAATGAATTGTGTGCCTTGGGTCCCCGGGAAATTGTTTATTTTAACGTTTCGTTCAGGGGGGTGTCTCTGATAGCATTGATGAAAAGCCTTAATTTTTCTTAGCTCCCCAAAGGCGGCAGGTTTTATTTTAAAAAAAAAATCATTGGTTCCCTTATTTAGTCACCCTTTCACCATGACAAATTTAGGGCCTCCCCTGTGTACGGCATTGCGTGCATGGTGGGCAGTAAGGAGAGAAGATGCGCCCGTCCCCAGGATGTGAGTGAGTGGCTCACAGCACCATCGGGGAGAGGCCCAAGGACAATGTAACGTGATAGGTGACTAATAACAGTTCGCGAGATGCCCCACAAGCAGGTCCCCCGGGCCGAGGGAGCTGGATCTCGCCGATGAGTGGCCTCTCGAGTCCTGGAGGAAGGGAGGTGGGGCTTCCACTCAGCCAGACGGATGCCTGGTGCCTATGGGAATATAGACGGACCCCAGCCTGGAGATGTGGGCTGGGGCCCGGCCGGAGATGGCTGGGGATGGCCGGCTCTGCCATGCAGGGAGTGCCCGGGGGCCCAGATGCTGAAATCAGGGATCCAACAGCCAGGGTCCCAAGCTCGGTCTACTCTCCAGACCCAGGCCAGCATCCGATAGGGTGTTGCCCTAATCCAGACTTGCAACGGACCCCCACATGTGTTAGCTTGTGCGTGGGATGGTTTACAGGAAGATTATAAACCTGAGCTTATAGACAGGTAGTAAAATTCACCACTTACACCTGCCTCTGACGTTAGGATTCTAATATTTGGTTTGAAAAACAGTTTCACTTCATTAAAAAAATTTTTTTTAAAAAAACTCTCTGCTGAGGGCAATAGGGAGTCACCCCAGGACTTTGAGCTGCAAAGTGACCTAATCAGGTTTGCCTTTTAGGTAATAACTAGACAGAGAGGCAAATATTTTTTGAGTTCTTGTTCCATGAACATGGGGAGGACAGAGCCTGGTGCATACCGACGTCGTCTGCTGCAAGGCTGGGGCCCTCCTGTCTGGCCCTTCCTCGTGCGATTCCTGGAGTTGCTGGGCGGGGTACTTTGCTAAGAGTACAGTATTTCTGAATTGGGTGACCTTCGAAACTGCCGGTTCTTGCTACTTTAAAACCACGATGAGCCGCGGAAGAAGCTGCTGGTGAAGTGTGTATTCTCATCCCGTCTGGATGAGGCAGGATCACAGACACGTGTTAGGCCCAGCGCCTTGTGCTCCGACCTGGGGCGGGAGATGGTCTACGGAGCGTATGGCTGGGCCAGAGGTTTCCCGGAGCCCCTCAGCGCCGCACCCGGCTGTCTCTTCTGGACCGAGCAGGGCTAAACATCTGATGACCCAGGGGGCGTCCCCAGCTTGCCATGAGACAGGAAACCTCTCTGGAGCACAAAATGTGAATTCTGACCTGTCACAGTACCCGGAGTCTCCAGGAAGCAGAGTGTCCCCGGCCTGCTGAGGAGGGAGGCCCCATCCCCACCCGCCCCGGGCCTGGCAGCCTCTGCTCCTGCCGCCCCTGCCACGGCCTCGGCCCTCTGCCCCGGCACTGCGGCTGGGGCGGATTCTGTGCCCACCTCCACGCTCACTGTAGCCATCCTGGGCCGACAGGAATCATCCCGACAGGAGGACCCCATGGGAGAGGGATGGGAGGCCAGTGAGGGTTTCACGCGTGTTCCTCTCTTACCATAGATGGACATGCGCTCTGATTTCATAGCCATGGCTTTGAACTACTCATCCCGGGTCCTCCTCGCGACCGTGGGGAGGTTCTGGCCTCAGTCAGGGCCAGCCCACTGTGCTTGCTGCTCCCTTGCCCCTTCTGTGCCTCTGAAGTCACATTCGATGTCACCTCCACCTGCAAGCTCCCTCCACGCCCGTCCCTGCCTGGTTGTGCCCACCGTCATCACCTGAGTCTCACTGTCCGAAGGTAAGGTCTCGTCACTCACTTTGAAGGGCATCTCTAACGTTTGTACGTCTGACTGAAAAAGCACCGCGAACAGAGAATTCAGACCACAGTGGGGTAGCATTTACGTCATTCAGATTGGAGCCCTAACTCAGGTACTACCTGGGAGAGATGGGGACGTGGGCAAACACACACGTACGCCCCTGGAGAATGATCTGGAATGTCTGGGCAAGGGAGCACGTCTGTCCTCCGCATCCCGGAGGCCCTTCCCACCAGGTCTTAAGCCTGGAGTCCTCACACCTATACCCAAGGGGACACGCACGGGACGCTCCTGCCACATGGCCTTTGATAACAGGACATCCGAGTGTCCATCCGTCGGGTGACAGAAAGGTGTATGGTGGGCTCTTCACGCAGCAGAAAACATGATAGCAGTTAAAGAAATGACCAAGATCTACACGAGTCTACATGAGGAAATCTTACAAGCATCCATTCAAGGGAAGAAAAACAAGTTGCAGGAGAATACACGCAGTTCCTGTACATTTAAACCTTTATGAGCATTATTACTATCATTTATGGGTCCACACGTGAAAGTGTGCACTCACGGACAGGAAGACACCCCGAGTTGCCTCTGAGGAAGAGGATCCGGTGGGCCACAGGATGGCCTCAACTTTTTCTGCTTCATCTTCTCTCTTATATGAACAAAACAAAAACAGTCCAATTTGGCAAAATTGCAAGATTTGTTCAGTTGGTGCGATGAATACTTGGGTGTCCCATGTATAGTATTCTCAGTATTTTCTGTATGTTTGAAAGATTTATAATCAAAAAGGACAATCATAAGATAAAAACACATTCACTCTAAATTTAAAAAACAGAAAATTCAAACAAATGGAAGAAAATGAGAATCACCCACAATTCCACTGCCCAAAGATAATGTTAATATTTTTTCTTCTAATCATTTTTCTAATACTTTAATTATAAAATATTTCCTACTTAAAAGGGAACCTCTTCATCGTACTGCATGTATGTTTAGCGGTGGTGACCTGCACGTGTCCCTGCTGCCCCATCTAGGATGGACAGCCCACCAGGCCCCCCAAGGGATTTTGGGTTTATCTCTCCTTCAGCTTTCTGTATGACTTTCCTAGAGTTAAATTTAAGCCTAAAAATCTAATATTCGTGCTGCATGTTTTTAGATTTCATACAAACTCTTGTCGCGTGTTTTTCTGCGACGTGGCTCTTCTCTTCCCACGTCACGAATCTTTCCTACGTACACACCCTCGCTGTCCGTTTTTGCACACACCCGACCAGGACGTTTGTAGCGTCTCCAGCATCCTGGTGCTCGCCTCCTGGTGCGTGTGTGGAAGGGTTCCCCAATGCCAGATGAGCACACCCAGCCTTGCGGGTCTGTCGGCTGCTCCCATCCCTGGGCTGCCCTGGGCTTCATCTCAACTCTTACTGTTCCTGTTTCCTTTTAAATCTCTATAATTTCTCCTTCTTGCTTGCTGATTCAACCATGCACTTAGGTTTTCTTTTTTTGATACCATATTTATTAGTTTTGGATGTCTTAACAGGAAGATTTTTCAGGACATCTGGTTTACCACATTGCTGAAAGCAGACTCTCTCTGTATACTTCAGTACTGTTTGGATGCCCAAGGTGCGAACAGGTTCATCCCAATAATGTAATGTTTAAATGCAAATACATTATAATTGAAAATTTAAAAAAATATGGATGATCTCCCAAATTGTGCAGTCAGAAATAATGATGTGACTGATGTCCTTAGAGGTGAATGTTCACAGCGTTTCTGATGATCTCCTCAGGATAGAGGCCTGGAAGCGGAATAACTGGGAGAAGGTGCTAGAACATTTCCGAGTTCTTCGCCTACTTGTCACACTCCCCCTCCAGAATGCTGTGTCAGTCAGCCCTCCTGACAGCGGTGCCCAGTCACCCCACCTTCCCCAGCATCGACATTAATGGGTTTTTTTTTTCATCTTGGCCAGTTTGATACGTAAAATAGAATATTTATATGAAGGGGACATTTTCAAAGTTTACTAGCCATAATTTATTTATTTATTTATTTATTTTAAAGATTTTATTTATTTATTAGAGAGAGACACAGCCAGAAAGGGAACACAAACAGGGGGAGTGGGAGAGGGAGAAGCAGGCTTCCTGCTGAACAGGGAGCCCGATGTGGGACTCAATCCCAGGACCCTGGGATCATGACCCAAGCCGAAGGCAGATGCTTAACGACTGGGCCACCTAGGCGCCCCATAGCCATAATTTATTTTTTTCCTCTTGGGAATTTCCAGTTCTGTACTAGTTTGCTGGGGCTGCCCTGGAGAATCACACAGCGCGTGGCCTGAACAATAGGAATCTATTTTCTGTCAACTCCAGAGGCTGGAGGTGTGAGATCCAGGCATGGGCAGGGCTGGTATCTCCAGCGGCTTCTCTCCTTGGCCTCCCCATGCCCTCCCTCACCTGGTCGTCCCTCTGTGCATGTCTCTGTCCTGATCCCCTTTTGTACGGGCACCAGTCCCACTGGATCAGGGCCCCCCTCCCCCCAGTACTTCATTTCACCTTAACCCCTCTGTAAAGACCCTCTCCCCAAGTACAGTCATATTGGAGGTGCTCAGGGCTAGGACTGAACATGGCAACTTGGGGGATGCAGTTCAGCCCGTAACACGTCCTTTGGCCATTTTTCTCTTGGGGACTCACCCCTTCCTTACTGGCTCTCACATGCCTTACACGTTGGCGGCATCCAAGTACCAAGTGGCTGGGAGACCTGAGCCCGAAATCCGAGTCTGAGTCGGGGGCCTGGCTCTGCGGGTGGGGTCCGGACAACTTAGCCCAGGAAACACCGCCCGACATGATCAGTAACAATATTCACCGTCACAGATGTTGCAAAAGTTCCCCTTTTGATTTTGGTCACAAAGACTTTCACGTAGGGCTTGAAACGTGTGTGTCTTCCCGTCGTCTGCTGTTTCCACAGTGGGAAGCAGGGGCTGTATCCTGCATGCTGGCCCAGTAGGCTGGGGTCAGCGTACACCCGGCCCCTCCCAGGGTCGCCGTGACTCCCTCCGCTCCTCACTCTGAGTGGTGGCCTCTCTCCCCACTCTGGACTTGCAGCTGCATCACTCCCTGGGCACCACGTCCACTCAGGACACGGTGGCAGGACTGGGGCACGCGGGAGGGTCAACAGGCTCGGCCTCTTTGGGCTGCAGAGGGCGAGACAGAGCAAGAGGAAATGCTGAACAGCCACCTGATCTCAGGACCTGACTCAGCCCGCTGCTCTCTAGAAGTTTCCCGACTCCATGCCCCCAGGCGGCGTGATTCACCCTCCCCCGCATCCCCACGGCCATAGCCTGCAGGATAAACTCGTGAATCCCGGGCTGCCTGCTCTGCTCTCCCCTGGGTTTTAAGCACCACACTCCGGACAGTCTGAAGGCAGCGTGGGCAAGCTTGCAGACTCAGCAGCCCAGCCTGGTGAATTTAGGCACGTTACTGAGCCTTTCTGTGCCTCAGTTTCCCTATTCCTCAAATGGGAATAACACTCATACTCCCTCGTAGTGTTGACTGAGTTGGGCATGAGGACCTTAGGACAACGCCTGCCACGTGGTAAGCACTCAACGAATGTTTGCTCAAATGCATGGCTGTTCGTATTTCATCATGTCTCCCAGACCAGAGAATTGCTTCTTGACGCCCAGGTCTTCGCCTGGTCCCAGCATCTAGCTGGTGCTCCCCAGCAGAGGTTTCACACGGGCAAACAGGGAGAAGAACCAGGAAAGGCAGGTTGGAGCCAGGTTATAAGATGCTCCTAAGGGAAACCGAGTTTCAAATTTGGATTTTGATCTGTAGTTCCTGGGGTTTGGGGGGGGGGTCACTAAAAATCACAAAAATCCAGGTAAAGAGAGGGCACTATTTAAATACTTGGAGCGTTCCAACCATGGCAAAGCAGACGAAAAGTAGAACAGTGCTGTCTACCTATAATGCAGAAAAACACCACATCTGAGCATCTTTTGTTGTAATGGCCTTTAGTTATAATGGTAACAAATGTCTGGGTAACCTGTCACCTGGATATTATTACAGCTAGCACACCAAATTGCAGACGCCGTAGGAAGGATGAGAAAACAGTTTCTAAAGATTCAGCCTGGTGTTCGTGGGAGAGAAAGGGAGACATCTTTTTGCAAGACCGGCTTCCCACCCAGAGACCTTGAATCAGTGCTCCCACTTGGGCAGCACGGCCTTCCAAGTATATAAACACCTCTGCAGCCCATGATTTTGTAATCTATATCAAAACATGTTCTTGCATTTCCAAAGAAGATTAACAGCATGAAACACCACCAGGCGCCTACAGGGAAAAACACTTGCTTACTTGCGTAAATACTTTACTGTGGAGAGCTTTTAGCATTTAGAGCCTGCCTTTGGGGGATGCGGTGCGAGCCTCCTGAGCACGGTCACCCTCCCTCCCTCGCTGACGACTCCGCACTCCCTTAAATGCTACCAAGCTAACGTGATGCATGTGCTTTTTAAACCCACGCGGGGCTGCCCGGCCACACACACCAGAGCCTCCCCCCACTTCCAACTGCCTACCGAGGACCTAACATTTACCTTTAGCTTATTACAGAAGGGTGTGCAAAGACTCTGCTGAGAATTAGGAGTGCGAGTGAATATAATCCCTGTTTGCAAACACAGAGTTTTGATCCACTATTGCATTTGTCTGCCCCCAGCCCTCACACGGATAAGCTGCAAGACCAACAAGCCACACCGTGCCTGGGCTGGGCGCCCCCGGGGCCATTCTGCTGCCGTGGGCTCTCTGGAACAAGTTGTGGGTGCTGACAGGGCCCTCACCACTCCCACCCACAGGGGCTACCGAGGGGGTCAGCAGCACCGTGCCCCACTGGAGGCCTTGGCTTCGGGCCCCCGAGCATCAGGCCCTAGGGACATGCCACCAAACAGGCAATTCTCAGATGGGTGCCTTTCACGCATACGGGAAGCACATAACCTGCAAGAGGCCTGCAACCACCCAATGCACCAGACGCAGCTCCCTCAGAGGGCTCTGGGTGCCAGTCTACAGTCACCCCGTCTGAGCGAGGCAGCTGAGACCCACCCCGCAGGAGCCACCCCCCCCCAGGAGGCTCCCTCCAACAGCAGCATCTTAGAACCTCCTCCTGGATCTCACGCAGCTAAAGGTTCCAGAACTGGTATCGGGCTTGAAACACGTGCCCTTCCCCGATGCTCATTTTCTAGACGCGAGTTTTTTTCCATCTTCACCTTGGATCAGTATGGCTCATACTTGGCCTTGCCCCCCTGAATGCCTGGATTATCATGATTCACCCATAACTTTACAAATCAGACTTCACTCGGGCTTTGTTTTCCTCCAGTATTGATTCGACTTGCCCATTCTTTCCTCACACCCAGCGCAGCCTTCTGCCCTTGCACCGCTGACATCAGCATGCTAATGTTCCTGACCGCGCTCGAGCTGTAATTACGCAACTAGCCTTTTCCACCGAAACACCTTCCTTTCCCTCAACACCATCTGCCGTTGTTCCCTACAAATGCAAGAACGGGGACTCAGCTTCCTTTTGCCATTTGTGCACAGGAAAAGGCTCTCCTCTACTGCCCGTTGAGGCTAGGGCGTTGTAAGGACATTTGACGTGGCCGTCTTTCCGTTCACCAGGCCACAGAATGGGGACTGGGGGAGGCCACCCTGAGTTTAGGGCGGATAAGAGGAAGGCACGAACATACCCCCAGGCAGAGGGACTTTCTCCCAGTGGCTCGTGTGGGAGCTAGAGCAGAGGCGGAGGTAATAAGCCGGGTTTCCCGCAGCTGCGCACGGACGACGCCGTGCCTTGCTGTCCCACGTGTTGCTTCAGAGTCGGCGCCGTGGCTGTAGGAAGTGGGCCTCATGGCCTCTGTGCTCTGGGGGCGGAGGGGCCCGGGGCAGTCCCGCTGCGGACAGCCCCCTTGCTGCTCAGTGCTGGTGGTGCCTCGAGGGGCAGGTCTATGCATGCAGTATTACAGCCGATCAAAACTCACATTTCTGAAGGACAAGAAGGACGCTTTGAGATGTGGTAAGAAGACACGAATGAAAAGCCTGCACTTGGAGTAAAATCAGTTTTGTTTCAAGTTCATATGCGTAGGAAAATGATGACCAAAAGCTGTCCCTAAGATAGGAACAGTGACCTCGGGACGGTGGCAGGAGCCGTGTGTACGGTCGGCCCGCAGGGCCCCCGCACTGCCCCCCACGGCCCGGCCCACAGCGTCTGCCCTGGGGCCGGGCTTCTGGGGGAGTGCCCAGCAGCAACCCCCAGCCCATGACTGCTGGGGGCTGGGGGGACGCCACCGCAGCCCCTGCCACCCCACCCCCCCCAGTGGGCAGAGCCTTGGGGGCCCAGCAGGGCAGCTCCTCACTCGCACCGTCTACCGGCTTCCTCTGTCTCCTGGGCTCACCTCCCGAGAAAACTCTTTGCTCTGGGCTGTCTTGGAGTCGACTGCGCCCCTCAGGACTCAGGTAGCAACATCCATAGAACAGAAAGTATCCTGTGTGGGCAGAGACCCCCCCCCCAGCATCTCTAGCACCTGCCCCTGCGTAGCCGGCTCCATCCTCCTCCTGGCCAGCGTGGCCGATGGTGACCCACGGCGGCCCGTGGGATGTGAGATTCAGAGGGCCTGGGGCCTCAGGCCGCCCCCCATCCTGACGTACGCTCTACCTCTCCTTGGTGCTCTGGGCTCCGACAGCTGAGGGTTCTGGCATTGGGCTGGCTGGGCGCCGGTGGGGGGCTGCCCCTCGCAGGTTGTCGTGCGCATCCCACACCTAGCGGGAGCCTGACTCCAGCCTCTGCTGCAGGGGCCTGGGACCCACTGCCCGGACCTTATTCCTGGTGCCCCACGCCTCTTCCAGACAACCCCGGTTTTTCTGTCCACTTTCCAAAACAACTCATGCTCTCCAGAGGAACCCTGGCCTCGGCGTTTCTGCCTCTCTCTGTGCTGGCGTCGACCCCCTAGCGCCCCCCCACCCCACCCCCCCGTTCCCAAATGCCTTGTGGTCTCTCCCAGTCCCTAACGGTCATCCTGCAAATGTCCCATAGAGCGACCAGTTTATTTTCCACTTGTGTCTCTTTTCTTCAAATCATCAGAATTCTACCGTTTTAGAGCAGGAAGGAGCTGGAGAAGCAGCAGGTCCTCCCGGGCAGAATGGGGCTCCCACCCTGAAGGCGCAGCTCTGTCCCCTGCTCACTGTGCCCCCTCCCGGCCCTCGGGGGTAAAACGGACACGCATCCTGTGCCTGAAATGCAGAGGCTCTAATAAGTGGGGGCGAGTCGTTTTCTTGATTCATAGTGTAGGGGTGAGCGCGTCTCCCTCTTCCCTCCTGGGTTCTATGGCTGGTCCAAGAATTAAGTTCACATAAGACAGATGAACAGGAGGAAAACAAATTTAATTTTGTATGTACAGGAGCCCCAAAGATCAGAGGCTCAAAAGTGACCAACGCAGGCTGTATTTAATGCTTCTGAGTCAAAGAAACAGTAGATTGATGACGAATTGGCAAGACGAGGGGTTTGGGCTTGGGGCGGTAAACTAGTGAAGTAACAGGGTTACTGCCCGTGGTTGGTGACAAGGCTGCCTCTCTCCCTCCCGGTGCAGTGGGGGGACTGATTTCCTGCTTCCAGGGGGACAGAGGAGGGTCTGGGTGTCCCTCTGGCACTGGCCGCTGCTTAAGTAATTTTAATCCAAAATAATCAATATGCGAAAATGGCATGTTTGGGTGTGGCCTAAACTACTCTGCTTCAGTGGCTGGAAACAAGAAGCTGAGAGTCGCCTTGGGGTTGGGGTTGAAGCCTGGCTTAGGGCCTCCCGGCAGCCGAGGTGTTGAGTACGGAGGAAGGGCCCGCAGGCTGCAGTCTTGGGCGCCAGGGGGGCTGGGACGTCTCCTAAGCCATGCGCGTGCATGGCCAGGTGTCTGCCCTCTCCGGATGCTGGGAGAGCGTGTGCTGGCAGGTGGTTCCTGCATCTCCTTGCTCTCTCAGCTATAGGCATGTGTTCTCACACTGTGAAGACAAAACCTGTTCAGCTCCTCCTACCCAGAAATCCCGTGTGCACGTAGCCAGGGCCCAAGCCCCAGGCCTACGTACATCAGCCAACTTCTGGTGCAAAGTCAGACTCTTTCTTTGAGGAGGGTTGGTATCTCTTCATCACCAGGAGTGATATTCAGATGGCTGAACTCACTGACACCAGGTCACACCTCATTCTTGAGGTTTTAAAAATGTTGTTTGCTCCTGTTCTTGTAGGTAACGCCTGTGCCTGTCACTGTGGTCTCTGCACTCTGTCAGTTTGTCTTTGCAAAATATCCTTCCTTATCTTCTTTCTCTAGTTTAGGGATACACATATGTTAATGGCATTGGTCTGTTGCTTTTTGTTCTGGGCACGGTTGGTCGGGGGGAAGAAGGGGTCGCCACCAAGGCCCCTGGCTGACCCGGTCCTACGTGAGGCTCGCATCGGCCTCTGTATATGGAGCGCATCCCCATGCGGGCAACACCGCCTTGGGACAGCAGATGGCTTCCACCCAAGCTTTGATCTAGACCGTGCGCCGCTGTAAATTTGCCAAACGGGCATTGCTAGTCCCCCGCAATCCCACTGCAGATCCTGACAACATAAAAATAATAACATGACTCAACACAGCCGAGGGGGGCGTCCCGGGGGTAGAGGGGCTTTGAGAGCATCGACTGACAGAACTTCATGGCTGCAGGGGGTGTCAGAGACACAAACCGGAAGAGAAACAACAGCAATACTGTGAGCGATCAACCGTGTGTGACCGACGAGCCAGAGGTGGAAGTACGCTGACTTCACCCCCATTCCCGGGGACGGGGCCGTGGGTGCTATAGGAACAATTAGGGATTGAGTACCTTGTGGAAATCATGGCCGTCGGGGGCGAGGACGTCGTGACTCACAGGCAGGAGTATGAGAAGAGCCACAAACAGACGGTGAGCCTTGGGAAGGACCAGACACGTGACAGAGCAAATGCCGACCCAGAGGGGCTACCGAGGAGAGCCCAGTGCGGGGCAGGATGTTGCACGCTGCGTGCACACACAGGCAAGGACGAGCGTGTCTTCATGGAGGCGTCAGCGGCTCCCTGCTCTCCGATGCTCCCCAGAAAGACACCCAAGAAGCCGGGCCTGGGTGGGAGGAGACTTCTTTAAACCCGTTCCTTACCTTCCCGTGTTATTTGTGTGCCACATGAGTATAATACAATTCACAGAGTAATGACGAAATATTGCAATAGAACATTTTAATGCCTTCGTTTAAAAAAAAATAAAATAAAAGGCAGCTTAAGGGTAGTTTTCCAAGATGAATGTGAATTTCAGGACAAGAGACCCTGTTTCGGCCAGAAGGCGGCTGACCAGAGACGAAGGCCCTAGACGCACGGTCCCAGCCCCAGGACACGGTGCTGTCGGGTGACACGTGCAGAGGGGCCGCACTTGATGTCAGCTCTGTGCCCGGCTCAGTGCAGAGCACGCAGCGCACAGCAAACAGGACCAGCCTGGCGGGCTCGGGGTGTCCCTCCCACGTCTAGGTCCTGTCCCCAGCTCCGAAGGGACCGAGCGGGAGCCTGACCCATGTCTGTCTGGGTCCCGGCCCTGGGCTGCCACTGCCTGGCGCTCACCACCCTTCCCCAGAGCTGCCAGACTCAGCAGGTGCTTGGGTGAGGGCCAGAGGTGCTGGGGATGAAACTCCTTGGAGGCTGCGTGACAAAGGACGTCCAGAGTGGCAGGTGGAGGGACTGGTGGGGACGCTGCGTCCTGCAGCCTCAGAGGGTGGAGAACTGCCTATGGTCCTTCTTCTGCAATCACGTCACAAGCCAGAGGGAGTGTTCGTGGGTGCTCGGCGGCGCTGGGGGGCCCTGCGCACCTCCCCGCCCCTCCTGCGCGGCCAGCGCCCTCCCCACAAGCCACTCCTGCTGCACCGCCTAACAGAGACCCAGAGGGAGCACGTCGCTGGGTCACAGTCACACCGCAGAGAATTCCCAGAGCCTGGATCGCAGCCTGGGCAGGTGCGCTTCCAAAGCACGTGCCGGTCGCGCCGCATGCTGTTGTCCCTTGGAAATACACTCGTGCTGCAGGCACTCGATGCCCCGTCTCCAGTAGCCAGGATGTGGCAAGGGGTCCCTCCCTTTGCTGGAAGATTGGGGCGGATGTTCTCTCTTCGCAGGAACCGTATGACTCAGTAGAAAGTGAGACAGACTCAGGGCTCCCGGCCCGGCTCTGCTGTTACTTTCTGTGTGACCTCAGGCAGACCACTTACCCTCTCTGAGCTGTACGGCTTCATGGCCACGTGAGGATACGTAGGCTTCCTGTCATGGCCGTTGTGAGGGCTCAGGGAGCCAGGAGGTCAGCAGGAGAGCCCCTTGTGGTGGCTACAGTGACCACGGTGTCCTCACCCTCAGGCGGCGAGGTGCCCAGGAGTCTCTGAAGCTTGGGACCAGTTTCCGTGGCACCCAAACTCCAGGCGCCCCACCTACAACAGGGCGAGGGAAAGAAAGGTGGGAGGAAGGTACAGAGAAGCTCGGCCTGGTTTCTCTGGGCTGCCGGTCATCGGTCCCTGAACGGGGAAGGACAGGTGTCTAGCAGGAGACCCCGGCCAGAGGCTGGAGGCCAGCTGGGTCACCCCTGGTAGCCTGGGGACAGCTGGTCGTCGTGGTGAGGAGAAGGAACCACTCAGAGTCCAGCAGACACCAGGCCCGTGAGTGGCCATCGTTGTGGACCGGGCAGAGCGTGCCGGACCCCCTGTCTGTGTGGTGATGGCGGTGACCAGCCGTGGTCAGGGGCTTGATGCTGAGCACACGGAACCGTCCCCCCCGGCCTCACGTACAGCCAGCCGGAGAGGCTCCACGTGTGGTTGGACAGATGACGAAGTGCAGGAGCTGGGAAGATGCCCGTAAGCTCGGTCACCAACAGAGCCGAAGAAGGTGTGAGAAGGACGACAAAGGAGTGGGGGCATCTGGCCCAGTGAGGCAGGCCGGCGGCGTGGAGTTCCTGAGGCCTCGTTGCTGGGCGGCCGTCCCACCCCCAGGAGGCCAATGGAGGCTGAGCTGGTGGAGGACAGAGTTCGGCTCTGCTGCCCGCCCCCCTCCCCCACCCCGGGAGCTCCTTGTTTACCTGGAGCAGGTTGGCTGTCAGCCATGTTTGGGGGCCCCACTGCACCCCACGAGCTCTGGCTTTAATCAGTGCAGGAGCACAGCTGTCCATGCCCACGAAGAGGCCACTGTGCCGGGACCCGGGCTGGAGCTGACAGTTGTCACTGCCTCTTCAGAAGCGGGCGGAGGGGGCCTCGGCTCACCCTGCTTGGGAGGCTCGGTCATTAATAACGTCTGATCAACCATAATCCCTTGATAATCAAGGAGCTTGGGAACCGTTCAGAGCGCGGAAGCCCCCAGAGCTGATGATGACACGCACTGCGCCGCCTCCTCGGCAGGAGGGGGATCATGTGCAGGGGAGCCCCCAGCTCAGGGGCCATGCTGGCGTTGCCTGGGGTGCAGGCACAGGGGAGGGCGGCCAGCAGGAGACGGAGCCCCATCGGCATCTGCTCCCACTCCCAAAGCTGGGATCTGCGGGCCGATGGGGAGGATGACCGAGAGGAGGGACGTGTGACCATGGGAGAAGGGCGCACTTGGAGGAACATTCTAGAAGGACGCCCTGCCCTTGGCCCTGTGAGGGGAAGGGCAGGTGGCAGGAGGGGCGAGAGGGACAGAAAAAGCAGGGAGCCCTCCCAGCCACATCCTCTCGGCTCCAGCAGCCACGGGGAGGATGAAACTGTCTCCACATCTTGGGGGGGGGGCAGGATGAGGGGGAGCGAGGGCCATGGGTCCCGGCGCTCAGAGGCTCCATCCATCACCGCGGCTGTGCCCCCTCTCAGATGCCGGCCCCGGAGGAAGGACATCGGGGAAACAAAGCGGGGGGTGGGGCGGCGGGAATGCGGGGCCCGAGCGGGGGTGACGTGACTGACGCGTGGCCCTCCTGCCCTGCCCGCAGGGTACCAGATCGCCTACCGCCTGGCCAGCAGCAGCCCCAACACGTTCACCACGGTGGAGGTGGGCGCCACGGTGAGGCAGTTCACGGCCACCGAGCTGGCCCCGGAGTCCGCGTACATCTTCAGGCTGTCGGCCAAGACGAGGCAGGGCTGGGGGGTGCCGCTGGAGGCCACCGTCATCACTACTGAGAAGAGAGGTAAGACCCAGGGCCGAGCCCACCGTTGTGGTGCTCCAGGGAGGAGAGCTGGGCCTGAACAGGAGCCGCAAACTTGCTGGCCGCGCGGCTTTCCGGGTCAGGCCCTGCACCGTCTCACGTCTACACAGCCCAGCGTGTACCGGACAGGCAGGCATGTCCCTCTCTGCCCCCAGAGCCGTTGTGTAACTGGCCCAGGGTGGCTCTGAGGCACCACGTTGGAGGGCGGGCACGTGGTGTCTGATGTTCACAACCATGTGCCCAGCTGAGCAGGCGCTCAATAAACAGTTTCCTGCCGGGCAGTCCTAGGGAGACCTGTCTTCGTGGACGCCGCTTCTGTCCAAGCACTGGCGAGGTGCCTAGTATATGTTGTCTTGGTTTATCCTCACCAGAGGCTGGCGAACAAAGCACTGTGAGCCCTGTTCTACAGAGGAAGTGGGGGCCCAGACAGATGCAGTCATCTGCCGGGGACGCAGCTGTGGGGCAGTGACGTGGACACCCTCCACAGGCCCCCAGGCCGCCTCTTCCCACAGAAATCTGCTGCAGGTTCCCATCTCAGTGAGCCCCTGACATGCCCTCCAGCCTCGCTCTGACATCTGCCTCAGCCGGCTCCCTCCCCAGGGCCACCCCCACTCCAGGTGCGGAGGTCAGGGCCAGGCCCAGAGGTCTCGGGGAAGAGGACAGGAAGGCAGGTCTGCTCGGAGAGATGACCTGTCCAACTCCCATCTAGGAGTCCCCAAGCACCAGGCTCTGGAGCTGTGGGACTTCAGGCAAGGCCCTCCCCCTCTCTGTGCCCTGGCACCCAGGTGGTGGCCTCCTGGGAAGCACCGAGGGCCAGCACGGTCCGCAGACCTCTGGGGGCAGAGCTGGTGCCATGGCCGTGCTCAGAGGGTGAGCCGGTGTCCTTGCAGCCTGTGTGATCTAGATCGAGAGCAGACAGTGTAAGGAAGGCAGAGTGCTTGAAAAACCACGCACAGGGCCTATCCGAAACCCGCAAAAGGTAGAAGGCAAAGGAGGCTGACGTGCACTGAGCCCTCGCCACATTCTGGCCACGCTCTGGCCACATTCCAGGCACTGCAGCCCACTGCTCTCTCTAATTCCCACACAGGCAGGCTGAGCAGGTGGGGAAGCTGATGCCCCACAAGGTCCGGCGGCCACTCGGTGGCTGCTCAGGACAGGGCCGCTCGGCCCAGGCACACGGCTGACCCTTCCGATAGCCAGCGGGGGGGAGGGGGGGACACTGGCGTCACCTGTCCATGGCTTCGGATCTTCTGGGGGCTTCACACCTTCCAGGGGAAGGCCGAACCCTTCAGCCCGCTATGAGTCCCCCGACCCCAGCCACTGAGCCTCAGTCCTCCAAGGATGATGACAAATGCACAACCCCTCCTCCTCCTCCAACGGTTACCTCTGCTGTTAACTGGAGGATGGAAGCCTTGGAGTCACTGGAGATGCCAAAGCGTGAAGCAGACGGAGAGACAGCCGTGCACACTCGGGCCCCTGGCTATGGGCACACAGCACTGTCCGACCTATGGCCCCCAGCACGGGGGGCCCCTAGACAGAGGACAGGCGCCAGGAGAACCCCCTCCTGCCCAGGTCCGCAGGCTCCCCCTTGTCCAGGACGTGCTCGGGGCCCTGAGTGCCTCTCCCAAAGGCTCTTGCCTTCTCCCTCAGAGTTGATGCAGCCCCACAGGGAAATCCAGCACTTTCTAAGGCACAGGGAAAGACACAGGTTTGCTAACGGTTTGACGTGACTCAAATCCAAGTGGAAGCATTAACACGAGTGCCCTTCAGGAGGCACCTGGGTCCACAGCAGGGTTGCTGCTGATGGGGCTGGGGGGACGCACGCCCACACCCTGGCCCGCACCCCGACCACCCGCACCACTGCCGGGGCCCATAGAGCTTAGGGGATTTCCGCCAGGGCCCGCAGAACCCCCAGCAGAGTTTGCGCATTGCCAGTTTGCCCAGAAGGGTGGCCCTTGCAGCTGGTGAGGGGACGCAGGGCTATTGCTCTGGGGAGGAGGAACCGGGCAGCCAAGCGTGTGCTCCCAGAGGAGCGCCGACCACGTCAGGGGGAAGGGCTGCTCCCACTGTCACCGCAGGTCACTGCTCTATTACCCACCACACATTCTCAACAGGATCAATAATCTTCATGATAAACAATTGAACAATTATTCTTTCCTCTGTGGAGTTTCTCTGCTGCAATCGATGGGGTGAGGAGACACGTGACGGGAACGATCCACGCTCAGGAGCCAGGTCCTGGCCCCCTGCGCCCTGCACTCCCAGGCGCCAGCGCTGTGGGCACAGAGCGGCGGTGACAGCCCCCGCAGTTGCTGAGCGGGACACTGTCCGTGTTTCAGCCTCGGGTTGGCTTCCAGGGAAAGGAGTCAGCATGACAGATGCACTGAGCCCGAGACCGGAGGGAGAGCCCACAGGGGCCTGGAGGTGTCACTCAGAGATGCCCAAGGGACGTGTGGTCATCGGGGAGCATGTGTGGGCTCACCCTCCTGTCTGTCTGTCTCCACACCGAGAGAAAGCCAGGGTCTCCAGTCAGATCCGGGCCGTGGCAGGTCGGGAGCCGGCCGCCAGGCAGCCTCAGGTGCCCAGGGGACCGGGAATCCGCTCCCCGTTCTCTGCCTTCCTGGAAAACAGCCTCTCACGCGGCCTGGTCTGTTCTCTCTTGGTTGCAGAGCGACCGGCGCCCCCCAGAGAGCTCCTGGTGCCGCAGGCCCAAGTGACCGCCCGCAGCCTCCAGCTCCGGTGGGTTCCGGGCAGTGACGGGGCCTCCCCCATCCGCTACTTCACCGTGCAGGTGCGAGAGCTGCCCGGGGGAGAGTGGCAGACCTACTCCTCGTCCGTCAGCCACGAGGCCACAGCCTGTGCTGTCGAAAGGTACCCAGAGCCAGGCGGGCCCTCCCCGGGGAACGCAGCAGGACAGCTCACGTCTCTTCTCCGAGTGCACACTCCCTGTACCAGCGACCGGACTCCCCTCTGCCGGAGCCCGCTCCGGCCTCTGCCCCGGGTCTGTCCTTCCGGGCCTGCCCTGTGCAGGTGGTGTGCACACCCCAGGGCCCAGGGATGGACGAGGCACAGATGACGGGCCAGCGAGCCTGCAAGTGCGGGTTCCCGCACCCTACGGCACCCTATCCCCTGAGAGGCGGAGGAGGGGGAGGTGGGGGCAGGGGTGTCACGGCTGAGAGTCGCACCTTCTCTTTGTGCTCTCTCCTAGTCAGCAAGGCAGATGGCTCCCCCACCTGCTGTCACCCACCGGTGATGGCTGATCAGGGAAATGGGGGGGCGTCCCCACTGTGCCGTGAGAACCCAGCATTTATCCAGTTACTGAGTGAACCACCAGGCAAAGGCAGAGTGGAGCGGTGCCGACCACCGCAGCTCAGCTCTTGGCACCTACGGCCTCATTTGGGCCCCTTTACATGTTCCCACTCCCCTCTATGGTGAGGGACCAGAGAACCACCCCCTTATGGTGAGGGACCAGAGCACCCCCCCTACGGTGAGGGACCAGAGCACCCCCCTCTATGGTGAGGGACCAGGGCACCCCCCCTATGGTGAGGGACCAGAGCAGCCCCCCTACAGTGAGGAACCAGGGCACCCCCTCTACGGTGAGGGACCAGGGCACCCCCCTCTATGGTGAGGGACCAGGGCACCCCCTCTACGGTGAGGGACCAGGGCACCCCCCCTATGGTGAGGGACCAGGGCACCCCTCTCTACGGTGAGGGACCAGGGCACCCCTCTCTATGGTGAGGGACCAGGGCACCCCCTCTACAGTGAGGAACCAGGGCACTCCCCTCTACCATGGGGGACCAGGGCTATGTAACTGTCTAGGTGAGGGTTCTCAGCAGTGACCTCAGGCCCTGCATCCCCACCTGGGGGGCCCGGGCTGCACAGGCTCACCCCACCCTTCAGAAGGCCCCTGGGTCTGTCCGGTGGGCAGGCCTGTCCCGGAGCTGGCCTGGCACCTTCCCTGTCCTCCTTCTCTGGCCCTGACTGTGGTCACTTTCTGTGAAGCCCACATCAGGCTGTGGGGGGGCCACGAAGGAGCAGCCCCACCGGCTCCGAGGCTGCCAGGACCCTGGCCAGCACCTCGCGCTGGGAGGCTGGAAGAGGCCTAGACCCCGTTTCCCAGGCTGGCCCATGTTCCTCTCACCTCAGACAGAACACCACGTACATTGCCCCCTGTTCTGGGCACCGTGCTGGGAAATCTCGCACACATTTCTCGATGAACCCGCAGGATTGCCCAGCGGGGGAGGTCATCGTCCCCATCCTACAGAGGGGAGTGGGTCGCCTGCAGCCCCAGCACCTCCCCCAGGTGTCCTGACCCTCCTCCTCTGCAAGGCCGCCGGGCTCGGCCCCTGCACACTGCTGAACCTGAGCCCGGGAAAGGAGCAGCCGGGCATTGGGGGGTGGGGGATGCCGGGCTCCTGCAGCAGCCTGATCCTCAGACACCCCCACCCCCCAGGCACAGTCCAGGCTGTGGGGGATGGGGGGCTGGCGTGTGGCTCTTTCGCTGCCTCTAACGTGCGGCAACGGCAAGGTTTAGAGAGAACGGGACCCCCCCCCCGGGTTCGAGGTGACACGTGACGCACACGTGGGTGCAGTCAGCACTGGGGCATCATGGGAAGGCAGGCTTTAAGGCCACAACTGTCCGGGCTCGGGTCGGCTTCTGGCCACGTGCCGGGGGGCGGTCTTGGGCGGCCCCCCAGCACTCACCTTGCGGCTTTTTGCACGGTCCGGGGCCATGCGGGGCCTGGTGGCACCAGGCGGGGGGCAGTGGCGGCCGCCCTACACGGCCCCCCCGGAGGCACGGCTGCGTGTTGCCAGCATCCTCACAGCACACCCGTGGGCGGCCCCAAGCAGGTGGCACGGACGTCCCGGCGTCTCCGTCGTGGCTCCCAGACCTAATGGCCCCCGGGGGGAAGGCCTGCAGAGCGGGTTCCAGTCCCAGAAGGAGGGCAGCTCGTCGGCCCTCAGCTCCAGCCGCCTGGGGCCCGATCGATACTCCGTGCACAGTGGCCGCCTCCCTCACACGCTCCGGGAGCACCAGTGGCGTCTGAAAGCCCAGCGCGGACGGTCCCCGAGCACAGGGGCTGTTTCCAGCAGGGCCACAGGCACCGCCGGGCCCCCCGCGGGGAGGGCATCAGTGGCTCCGATGCGAGAGCCTGAGGCTCATCCACCTGCCCGAGGTTACGCAGGGGTTAACGTGTAGGCACGCTCTGAGTGCATGCTCCTGGCAACCGCCCTGGGCCGCCTTCTAATCTGCGAAGGAAAAGCTAATGCAAATGTGGGCCTCAGGTGGTTGAGGCAGGAACCAAAGGAGAAAAGCATGTGGTTGTCACCAGAATTAGATAAAAGAGCTCCTAGGAAGCTAGGAACAGATGGGAAGTTATTTGTTTTAATAAAGGATAGCTCCCCAGAAACCGGGAGCAAAGATCATTGTTAAGGGTGGAACTTTGGAAGCACCCCAGGACAGCCAGGGCCAAAGCAAGGTCGCCCAGCACAGCTTCTCCAGCTGTGGAACGGGGGCACAGGGAGGCCAGGAGACAGGCCGTGGTCACGGACCAGCCGTGGCAGGGCAAGCTGGGGTGGCAGAGGGCCTGAGGGAAGAGCATCCACTGAGGTGCCGGCCGACAGAGAACCACTGTAATCCCATCGTAGGCCGGGGGGGCGTATGAAAACAGAGTCAGGGGAAGATTCTTCCGATCCTGTGTCCAGAGATGGTTATCAGTCTTTGAAAACGCAGAATCCTTCCTCTAGACCAAGGATTACCCAGACCCCACTTGCAAACCAGATGGGGGTTTGGGGACATGGGGACCCCCTGGTCTCCTGGAGGACCCCTCAGAGCCTCCGGGGTTCCACGGGGCTCAGTTTGAAACCCACGAGTTTACAGGTTGGCCCGGGAGGGGGGACAGAGGACCACCTTGGAGGGGGGTTTGCCCGCCGGTAGCTGAGGAAACAGGTCGAGTCCCGAGCCGCTCCTGTTCTCCTGGTCTGGGCGATGGACACGGGCCGAGCCTTGCCCGAAACAGAGCTGCTGTCAGCGGGACAGGGGCGGGAGGCGGGGGGTCTCCTCATCTGCTCCTTCGGAAGTAATGGCAAGGATAGCCAGGGACCCGAGGAAGACCGGAGCTCGTCCGCTCAGAAGCCTGTGCGGAGTCTGTGTGGTACAGAGCTCAGCACAGGAGACCGTCCACACAGACCGCGTCGATGGAGGGAGGCAGGGAGGCCTGAGCGGTGGCAGCGGGCCGTGCACCCGGGGCATTAGGGCCCCTTAAATCCCCTAGGAGCCTTCCCCCACGGACGGTTGGCATTACCTCGGTCTTCGGTACAGCAGAGAGGCTGCCTCGAGACCAGATCCTCTTCCAGTCCTGGCCAAGCCAGGGGCAAGGGGCTCAGTGGGGCCGGGCCTCGAGTTTCTCATGCCCGCAATGGGAATCACACCCCCCCCAGAGCTGCTGTGTGGTGACCCGGGCACTGCCTGGCCGGGCACACGGCGGGGACGAGGGGCAGGTGGGCCGGGCCAGCGCCGACCTCCACGAAGGCACGCTTGCGGGCCCTCGCACCATGCTCTGAAAATCGCTCCCAGTCGTGCGAGGGCTGTGGTAAATTAGCTCCTCCTGAGAAATTCCCGCGTCCCTCAGAGAGCGGGGATTTGCTCTGCAGGAGAGGCTCTAAGGACAAGAGGAGCCCCGAGTAAAACCGCCACCCCGGGCCAGGACGTTCGGCATTTCGCTCCGTCCCTGGGGGCAGGCTGGGAGGACAGTGCCGGCCTCCTGAGGGCCCCTCCCCGGCAGGATGGATTCCCGGTCCCTGAGCCAGGGCCTCTTCCTCCGGGCTGCCCACTCCCTGTGGCCAGAGCGTGGGTCAGGACAGAGGGCAAGGGCTCAGGCCCTCACGGCTCTTCTGTTTCAGGCTGAGGCCCTTCACTTCCTACAAGCTGCGTCTGAAAGCCACCAATGACATCGGGGACAGTGACTTCAGCGTGGAGACGGACGCGGTGACCACGCTGCAGGACGGTGAGCCAGCTGGGCCCCAGGCCGGCGTGCAAACACAGACCCCTGCCCGGCTGCGCCTTTGGACCCCGAGACACGGGCTCCCGGAGAGAGGCCCCGCTTCCATCGGAGCCAGGAAGGGGTCACCCGGGGGAGGAGGGCCGTGGCTGGTGAGCAGGGGGACTTGGGTAGCAGCAGACTGCTCAGAGCGCCCCATACGCCTGGGGCCGTGAAGCCGACTTCAAGGGCTCGCAAGTGGAACGGGTTCCTTTGATTGGCTTCCAAACCCCTACGATCCATTAGCATCCTAGACATTGAATAATTTATAGGTTCATTAGAAATAAATGTGGAAGGGTAGCTGGTTTTTGAGAGGTTTCCCCATTTTTCTTATCCACAAACCACTCTGCAGTTTTGCCATTTGACAGAAGCACAGGGAAGGGATGGAGGGAGATCCCCTAAAAGCTCCAGGTGGTTCTTAACCGCTCTCTCCCACCTCAGAGGAGCAGGCCCAAAGATCCCTTGTGATTTCGGGTGCCGATCCTGCCAGGCCCGGTGGCAGGCCGACTTAGGACACGAGGGTTGCTCTTGCCTCTTCGGATCCCGGGCTGCGAGCCTGAGCCCTCAGCTCACCCAGCAGCGCTGGGTACTCATTCCCCACATTTCCATCTTTCTCCTTTATAACCTGGGAGCATGGCTTCACCAACATGAGGCCTCAGGCGAGCCGAGGACCAGCAGAGGGGTTTGGGGGGCCCTTCTAGCTTCTCGGCCTCACGCGGAGATTCCTCTGCTGCACACCCAGGCCGCCCGCCGCTGGGACAGCCCCTCGAGAAACGGTGGTTGTCTTTGTGGCTCGTATTTTAATCTTACATTTAACACAACTGGGGTTCTCTTTGGGAGTTAGCACTAATTCTCAGAAGAAAGAGGCAAACACAGAAGCTGGTTTTGTTGGCGAGTCTTTGAGGAAATCACAAGCGGGTGAGCAGGACACCACAGACTCCCTTTGCCCTTACAGGGCTCAGGCTCCTTCCGAAATGGCCTGCTCTGAAAAAAAGCATTCGAGGGCCTCTCCAGGTTCCCAAAGGCCTGTCTAGTTCTTTGATACTTAAATCATTTCTTTTGATGCACCTATCCTGTTAATCTTCCTCTTCTGAGATTTGCAGTTTCTCTAGCAGTTGACTGCATTGTTTGCACCGTATTGTCTCCAGAACCACAGATCCGCTGAGAGGGACAGGCTCCGGGGCTTGGGGAGCCCTGGGCCGGGGTCGGGGGGCTCTCAACGTGTGGGTGGTTTGCTGATAAACATTGCCTTGCTACGGTGGTTGGGATATTGAGACCCCCTCAATCCAGCATGATCCAGAAAGCTGAATAAGGGTCCACCGTGGGCCTCAGGAGGCCAGAGAGCACAGGGTAGAGGGCGCCCCAGAAGGCAGGAGGGGGTGCTGCCGGTGTGGCTGATACCAGCATGTCCCAGGTGCTGGGCACACTGGCAGGTGTGGAGGAGACTCACAGGGCAGGTGGCCGAGGGGCCAAGTCTCGGACAGTCAGTGGGTGTGGGGTGGGGAGAACAGCCTCAGTCATTCCGCTCAGTCACTCTTGGCGAGCATTTGACATACGGTCTCAGGATCTTACAGTGGGCAGCCTTGAAAAGGCCAGCCCGGCGTGCCGGCAGGACCGCAAGGGTTCAGGGGGAGCAGAGGTAGGGAAGGGGTGTCCGAGGAGGCCCATGGGACAGACGGATGGCGCAGGACTGTAGTTTCCAGCATGCAGGGCACGGCCATGGGCAGAGCCAAACTGACCGGATCCCTCCAGAGAGCCACGGCCGCTGCCCCGAGCACAGCCGCCATCCCTCTGCCCCAGAAGTCGGCCTCCCTCCCTTAGGGTCTGAAACCAAGAGCACTCGGGCCTGGCTTGACCCTTTGTCCCGCCCAGAGCCTCTCTGACCTAAGTACCTCCAACAAATGATGCTCTCCTCCAGGGAGGGCCCCTGAGAAGATGTGGGACAGCAGGAAGGCTCCCCAGGCAGGGTTCCCAGGGAAGAGAGCCAAGCGCTTTTGTGTGTGCTGTGTGGGTCTGCAGGGGGGCAGGGGGCGGGGAGACAAAGGCAGGGCATTATCTTGTCGCCTCCATCAGGATCAGTCCCTTCTCTCCGGGCAGGAATGGGCTCCGCAGGCGGAGAAGGGCATCCATCCACGGGGAAGCAGGGGAGGCGGGGATATTGGCTTGCCGGCTTCCCACCCTCCCCCCCAGCCGGTCCCTGAACCAGGAGGGAGCTGGCTCCAGAACGGCAGCTAAGAACAAGCAGAACCAGCTAATCCTCACTTTTTTCTTTCTTGGATTCCAGTTCCGGGAGAGCCTCCAAGTTTTGTCTCGGTCACGCCGCACACCACCTCCTCTGTTCTGATCCAGTGGCGGGTAAGGGCTGGGAAGGGCAGGGTGTTTCCTGCACCAGCGTCAGAGGCTGGAGCCTGCCCACCTGCCGCGCCCCATGTCAGCGTCTGAGGGTCGGCGGTGGGTCACAGGACACCGCATGGTTGGCTGGCCAGGGGGAGCACCGTGGACCCCCTGAGCCGCGCTGTGGGAAGGAGCCTGAGCATGGCTCCCTGGGGAGAGCAAGCGGGATGGCGGGGCTGGTGCAGGGCATCCGGGGCTGAATGTTCCAGGCATTTGGGGAAGGATGGCCCGGCGAGGCCTCCATGGTACACACAGAACTGGGTGGCATCCAACAGGGCTGCGAAACCGTAGCCTGGGGAGTGATCTTTCCTCCAGGAATCGTCCACTACCAGATAAAATACCCACAGGGTTACATGCGTCCTGCCTGCGTTCCAGGTGTTAATCCTCAGTGAACAGTCCAATCAAGGCATCTTGTCCTAGACAATCGAGTGGTGTTGGTGGGCCTTGAACAGCGCTGTAATATGATGTCGAAAGGACACTCTGCCCTCTCTTGGCCTTATTTCCAATTTGGGTACTTTTGCCAACAGCAATGTACATGGAAGACAAAAATAATAGAGGGGGGAACTGGCAAGGAAGAATGCCCCGGCTCAGGACAAGCCCAGCAAGGGTGCTCACGGGTCTGTGGAGAGGGCTCAGCCAGGCTGGGGGGTCAGGTTCAGCAGCCGGGCTGGAGCCAGGCCAGACAGACACAGCAACGGGCAGGGCCAAGGGCAGCGATGGGAATGTTGTAGGTGCTCTGGTCAGCAAGGGAAGCTCCTGAGACCAGGATGGGGCGGCCTTCCAGGAGAGGGCAATGCCTAGGGCCAGGGTCATGGGGTAGGGAGGCGGGAGCAGGTGCCCTGGTCTGTGTTCACGGCCACAGTGAGGTGAGGTCTGCCTAGGAGTGGCCACGGTAGGCTGGTGGTCCACAGAGTGGTCTGTGCAGCTGAGCTTCTTCCTCCAGGTTGACAAGATTGTCCAGGAGAGTGCCAGCATCACATCCAGACCAGGCAAGAGAGAGGGGACAGTTTGAGGTCAGGAGACATAGGGGCCCAGGGGATGTAGGGACCAAGAGCAAACTGTGGCCTGGACACGGCCTTAGAGAGGCAGAGGCCGTGCCTAGCCGGGGACAGAGGCTGGCAAGAGGGGAGGACTGGAAGGGACTCCCTTGCAAAAGGAGGGGCCAAAGGGTATGGGCATGCCAGGAAACCCAGAGGAGGCCCTCGGGGAACCTGTCCTAAGTGGACCGCCTCCATGGGCTTTGTAGGCAGGGACAGATCTTGCTGGAGACCCCTCCAGGCTAGGGCTGGTGCCCAGCAAGGAGCAAGGGGGAGAGAAGTCAGGAGCCCTCCCCGGCCTCCTGGCGCTGCTGATGGAGCAGGGGTGCTGGGCAGGAAGACCAGGGTTGGGGTGCGTGCGCCAGCCATGAGGGGGCTTCCTGAATTCTCAGGTGGTGGCTCCTAACCGCTGAAGGTTCCTGCTGCCTCCCCTTATGTGGCAACTTGGCATCGGTAGGTATGAGCTCTACTCACGTGCAATTTGACCCTGAGCGAAGAGCACAGGTGGAAATTCCATGCGGGTCAAAGGAACAGACTTGACACAGCCGCTCCAGGAGGGACGAGAGCGGGACTTTCATAGCCTGGGCTCCATGAGGCACGCAAAATCTCCAGGTATTGACAGAGTGGCTGTGGGCCCCTCCTTCACTCCACTGCCAAGTGACATGTCTCAGAGATGAGGGAACCCTTAAAGGTGATCAAGAGACCATTCCAAATGTCTTCAAGTGAACGTGGAAATTCGCTGCCTGGCGTTGTGTAGTTTCCAGCCTCACCAGTGTGGGGACAGGATGGGAACTGGTTCCCAACCCTGCCTCTGGGCGGCCGTGTCCCCTCAGCTTGTCTCAAGGCCCCACTGGCTCTAGGTCCATGGACCCCAGTTTGCCAGTGGATGACGTGACCCCAACAGGCCTCTCTGGTTCCCTGTTTTCCCTCTGTAAACATAGGAGGTCGAAGGTGACCTTCAAGGTCTCTGATGCAAGGCCCACTAGGT
Source organism: Mirounga leonina (assembly GCF_011800145.1). Taxonomy (NCBI): domain Eukaryota; kingdom Metazoa; phylum Chordata; class Mammalia; order Carnivora; family Phocidae; genus Mirounga; species Mirounga leonina. Next base: position 3,264,451 of record NW_023270763.1, read on the forward strand.
CTCGCAGCCCTGACTTCCAGCAGGGCCTTTGGTGGGAGGTGGGAGACATTCAAAGTAGAAATTCAAGGTCCCAAGAGCTTCTGCTTCCCACTCTCCACTAACTTAATCAACCCAAAGATTGGTCTTCTCTACTGTGCTAAATTTCCTTTGTAGACGTGGCATTTGGCGAGCCGGTAACTAGGTAACCTCCTTTTCTATAAAGGCAGCTCGGAGGCTTGGGATGGGCCATTGCCTCCACACGGTGGCTGTAGGCCCCCGCCGTCCTGACCCCCGAGCACGCGGGGCTCCGAGCCCCATGGTTGAGGTTGGACAGCTCTGTGAATGGCGGAGAGCTGTACCAAAGGAACTTGGCACGCATGTCCATCAGCTGTCCCCGTTTAGGGCCCAGTAGAACAAACTAATTGCAAGAAGCCCAGAGCAGGAGGTGGTCAATATGATGTATTGTAGAAATAATTGCCCGTCAAGTGCCAAGCAATTGAAGTATAATTAAAATTATGAGTAATTTCCTAAATCAGAGCGAACAGAACAAAGAGACTATGTTTAAATATAGATTTGCATTCCAAATGAAATGTTTCACCTGTAAACCCCTTTTCTTCCAGTAATTTGTTTAAAAATTACTGCGAACACCGCCTGTAATTTCAAGGCTGGTGACCCACTTAAATGTCTCCTCCATAGAAACTGTCAGGTTTGATTTTTTCCTGGTGGGATAATCAGTCTCTGCCTCTCATGGGGTCCACTGCAACTTGAAATCTAAGGATTTGAGCGTGTGTTCTAGACAGTGGCGGTATTTTGTTCACACTGAGGGCAGCTCACAATAGACACCGGCGTTTCTGAATTGGTCACGGCAGAAGCTGGCTACTCTGAAAGTTCCGTTGGCTCATACGGTCTGTCACTCAAGTGTAGTTCCTTGGGTGGTTAGAGACAGTGGATTTTCAGGCCATTTTTTAGCAAAAAAAACAAAAACAAAAAAACTTGTTAGCGATAGATCACATTATGCACGTTGGATTCAGCAGAGGGTGGATTCGGTGTTGTCATAGGTGCCTTCCTAGGAGGAGCGTGACCGCCATCTGGACAGAGGGGAGCAGGCAGCGGGGCCTCTTCAGGACGTCTTTGGGGTTTGTTCCTTCTCTCACATGGGCTCCATCCCCTGCAGAAGACCAGCTCCTGCGTAGGGTGCTGAGTACCCAGAGGTGGACAAGACAGACTCCAGGCCTTGAAGAGCTTCTGTTTACTGGGCTGAGCCCTAGGATGCAGTAATGGGAAGACAGTGGAGGGGGAACTGGGAGAGGACTTCTGACTGTGTTTTGCAGGATGAATGCCCCCCCACCCCAAGTAAAGGGCAGAGATGGTCATCTGGGCATCACCCACAGCTGGAGCAAAGGCTCAGAGGTGTGACAGCCCCTGGGACTCAGCACTGGGTGTCAAGGGGAAGCACGTTGGAGCCAGGTTTTGTAAGGCCTCCTGTGCTCAAGCATCTCCTGGACAGATGGCCAGTCCAGGATGAAACCAACCATAGATGGGGTGATCTTGGATGTCACTCCCACAAGCAATGAGTGAGCGCCTGCCATGACCAAAGCCTGTCACAGGTGCTGCGGGGAAATAGAAACGAAAAGACACAGACCCAGCCTTGCCTTCAGGCAGTGTGGAATCAGAAATGGCAGTGTGGTCAGGACCAAGGGCTTGAAGAGCAGGTCTGTGGCTGGAAGAGAACCTTCTGTTTAGAGTCACGGGAGGCTCTAGACATCATCTCGCCGGACTTCCACCTGCTATGGGCCCAGGACTGAGCCTGGGAGGGTGAGCCACCAGCCCAGGTCCACACTGCAAGGAGCCAGGACTCGAGTCCAGAGCCTGAACACGGCCCATGGCTTCTAGCACTCTCCATGTGTCACATGGAGCTGCCCTCCTGATACCTCCCAAGAGGTCCAGAGTCTTTCATGAATGACAGATGGGTTTACTCCAAACTCTAGGAATAATAAGTGTGGTTAAACGCTATTCCAAATCCCGTGCAGGCAAGCCCCAGAATCTCCGTGGAGCCTGTCCTTCCTGGGGCCGGGACCCACGGCAGCCTTCACGAGGCCACGCCTAGGCTACGTGGCCACCTGTCCCCCAAGCCTGGATGGCTTCTGCGGGGAGGGCAGCGCTAGGGCCTCTCCTGCCTGGTTGCAGGTAGCGGTTGCTCCTGTGAGTGCGGGCTTGGCTTCTCCTCACACCTCAAAAGCACCCTCTCCTCCTTGGCTAGAAATGTTCGTGAGCCCAGGATCCATGGCCTCGGCCCTTCCCCTCTGTCCTCTGGCCCCAGCATGAGCATGGACACACATGCCATGGGTGGGGTATTTGCTGCCTGTTGCAGAACCCTATGTGGTCCCCAGTGAGGACAATTATTTTCCCAAACTCCCAACTTCCTGCTGTTGATAATTGTGGTGAGCTAAACCCCAGCTTCTCTCCACAAGACGTGGATTACCTCGAGCTATTGTGTCTCAGTCCTGTGCATCTGCAGAGTCAGGCCCTGGGGCCTTTGCAGCCTCCCTGGGGGTGGGGGGGTCCGCTTGTGCCTGAGGCTGCCACCACCACACCCCAGGATTTTGAGGGAGGCTGCGGGGGTGACCCAGCAGCAGTGACATCGCTGGGCTGGTACTTAAATAGACCCAGCCGCCTCTACCCTCCCTCTGATTCCGGTCAGCTCAGGTCTCAGGGAAGGGAGCGCAGCATGTCTCATCATCTCTGCCCAGACCCCTTCACTCCTCCTTGCTGCCACTCGAGGACAGTGCCTGGGGACACCCAGCCAGGATGGCCCGAGGCTCCCAGGATGCAGGAAGTGCTGTGAGGAAAGCTGGATGTGGACACGAAGCATTCCCGTGCGTTACTCCCTGAGCTCCGGTGGTGCACGCGGTGTGAGCAAACACCTACTCGTAGGAGCTCCTCTGACCTTCCTGGTGTCCCGTCCTCGCTGCAGGGGAAACACGGGGGCCCGGAGCTGTCCCCGCTCCCTCACGGCCTATGCACCAAGCCGCCGTCCCGAGGGACAGAGACGCTGGATCTGGGGAGCATTTCACTCTGCCCTCCTTGCGGGAGGTCACTTCCCATACTCTAAAATTTAGGTGATGGGATGAAGCAACGTCTCTTTTTCATTCTTAGACATCGGTTTTCCAACTTTTCCATTCATCGTATTTCTTTAAGAAGGGGATTAAATAAGCTCTCTGTTACAACGTGGCGATAGCTGTGTCTGAAGGACACCCCGTGGAGTTAGGATTTTAATTCTCAAGTGCGGCCAGTCAGACACCCAGGACTAGAGCTGAAGAAGCAGACTGTCGCGACCACCATCTCTCCTCACGAGCAGCTGCGTGTGTGCGCGCAATGTCCGCGCACACGGTCCCCGCTCCGTCCACATCCGCGGGGAGGCACGTGCACCAACACCGTTCCCAGCGCCAATCAGCAGTCACGCCGAACGGCCCCCACCTCCTACCGCGGGAGCCAGTTTCTAAGCAGGGTTTGGGGGACCCAGAAGCTGTTCTGAGAGCAACCCTGTGAGCGCTTCAGGGAGAGGTTTGAACACAAACCCTGTGGGCCACACCCATGGTAACGGAGGGACTGGAACACGGGTCTCTGGGCGGGGGGCACAGCCCAGGACGCGGGATGCACCCTTGCAGGCCCTCTCCAGGCCTTTTGAACACAAAGGTTTTATGCATCAAAGCTGGTAGGAAATGGGGGAAATTTAATAAAATAGAATAAAACCCACAAGAAAACCCCAGCCTGTCACCCACTCCCCAGGCTCCTGGGCTTCACCACCGGTTCTCCCTTTCCTGCCAGTGCTCAGCTTCCTGAGGCCCTCGCTCTCTGTTTTCTTGCTGAGTGAGAGGACAGAGGGCTCCCAGCTGGAGGAGGTGGTCACAGTCATGGTTTGGGAACAGGGGCTGGAAGGAAGGGCACACTGACCCGAGTCCCAGGGACCCCGCCCCCACGCCGCTGATCACCTGCCCCACCCCCACGCCCCGTCACAGATGCCCTGGGTAGAAGGCAGTCAGAGACGGGGGAGGGAGCAGGTTAGCCAGACAAACCACCAATACCCAGGTAAATGTGAATTTCAGATCAAAAATTATACAAAGATTAAAATTTAACTAGGTGTCCTGTATTTTATTGGCTAAATCGGGCAACCCCACAAGGCCAAAAGCAAAACAGAAGAGACTGGCCTGGCATCAAAATCCCTAGATTTCATAGTCCTGCAAAAGCGGCCCGAGCCAGAAGGGAAGGTCCCCTGCGTTGCTGGGGACAGCTAACCAAAATCAAGCGGGAAAAGGGAAAGCCCGCAGAAACAGCTCCTCCCAGATCACAGCCTCATGCTGGTTGAGGATGGCTGTGGGGCATTGGCACACACTGTGGGGGACACCGGTGACTTCACAGAATGTGTGTCCCACACTGGGGTCTAGTGTCCCAGGGGCCAGGAGGAGCATCGTGCTGAGGACATGTGGGGCCCTTCCATGAGGGATGCACATGGATCACCAAGGCAAGGCAAGCACACTCACATCTCCCACTTACACCTTTCTGCATCTGGTGGGGGGAGATGACACACTGTAGAGCTCCTCATGAGTTGGAGGCATCGCAAAGGACTCAGAAAGGGTGTCAGGGGCCGCCGGTAGCTTGGGTTGACGTGAGCAGTTTTCATGGTCAAAGACATCCTGAACTTACCAGGCACACCGTGTCCCTGTGGTACATGTAAACCATGGCTAGCTGCATCTGTATGAGTATGTCTGGCTATCTGGGCTACGTCTCTGGTTTCTTCGGGTTGGGAGTAGCAAGGGTTGAAAGAGAACAGGATTCATCTGAACATCCACATCCCTCTGGTCCCTGGGTTCAGGCAGTAAGAATTGCATAGCAAGAGTCTGGGGGCAAGGATGTGCCAATGTCCTGGGGCTGCCACCACAAGTTAGCTCAAGCCATATGCTTAGAACAACAGAAGTGTGTTCTCGCACAGGTCTGAAGGCCAGAAGTCCGAAGCCAAAGGGCCGGCTTCCTTCCTGGCTTCTGGTTGCTGGTGACAACCCGTGGCAGTCCCTAGCTGGTCGAGGCGTAAACGCATTCCTGGCCCCGGTTCCAAAGTGTGTGTGTGGAGGCTCCCCCACACCAACACGCAACACCAGCAGGAGGTCTGGGAATCCAACTCGATTCTACCTGGAGATGGCATCAGATCCCACGGGGTAAAGGCTCGGTCCCCAAGACGGCCCCCCACTGCAGGCGTCAATCAGGAGTATAGGTTGTCCTCTCTGCTTTTGACCCACTGGCTTAAATGAGAGGTTCCCGCGACCCCATCCTCGGGTTTGACTAATTTGCAAGAGCGGCTCACAGAACTCAGAGAAATATTTGACTGATGAGACCACCAGTTGATTATGAAATGATATAAAGCTCACGAACAGCCAGATGGAAGAGATGCACACGACAGGGTCTCGGGGAGGGGCACAGAGCTTCCATGCTCTCTCCCCAGATCTCCAGGTGTTCATGGATTCAGGAGTTCTCCGAACCCCATCCTCTAGGGTTTTGTGGAGGCTTCGTGACAAGGCTTGACTGATGAAAGCACTGGGCATTAGCCATTGATTGAACCTCCAGCCCCTCTCCCGTCCCCAGAAGTCAGGGGTGGGATGGAAAGTTCCAACCCTCTGATCACAAGGTTGGTTCTCCTGGCGACCAGCCCACATCCTCATTAACATGACAAGAGACACCTTGGTCACTCTGGACAAAGACACGTATATGAAAAACATATGGCTCATCTGAATGATTAAATAGGTATTCTTCTTATAAGTCACAATTTTGCAAGGCATCGCTCCAGTCTCTTCTTCTGTGCTCACATGAAGCCCTCCCTGTGGGTGTGTTCAAATTCTTCTAAGGATATTTGGATCTTCTTATTGCCTCAGTATTTGTCAAATGACTGCTGGATCCTAATTTGCTTCTCAAAATATGCTTTGTCTTCATCTTCAGCAACCGATAATGCAGAACATTTGGGCTCCCCATGTGAATTAGCTCTTACAATACCTTGCTCGTGTTCATCCGTCCAAAGTTTGCCATTACATTTGCAAGCAGCTTTGCTGTTAGTGATCTTCAAGCTTGAAGGTAGTCCTCTTGTCTTTGGGTGTCACTGAAAAGACCCACAGATACTTTGTTTTGGGGTTTTGGAGAGATTGGTAGCTTTGCTTGTATTAGCAGGACTCAGGACTCCATATAGGCAAACATTTATGTCGGGTAGATTTCTAGAAGTGTAATTGCTGGATTAAAAGGCGCAAGTGCTTTGAAAACCTTGATAAATAAAACCAAATTGCCCTCCAAAAAAGAAACCAGTCATTGGATCAGGGCCCTCCCTGCTGCAGTGTGACCTCCTCTCAACCACAAGGTTTGCAAAACCCCGTGCCCATATACGGTGGCATCCACAGGTACCAGGGGTTAGGACACCAACGTATCTTTATGGAAGACACAACCCACAGCAAAGGGGTTTTCCTACAACAAAGCTGTGGCCTCTACTGTGGGACCAGGACAGTGTTTACTAAGAGGCTGGTGGTACCCTATAGACAGCGGCTGGGTGGGTCTCACGGGGAACTTGTTGTGCATCCCTGTCCCTGGACAAGCTTCATGACCCTGCTGCAGCCAGGGGTCCTGGTCGTGCCCTTTATCCATCTCTCTGGTCACAGCTTGAGCAGTTCTTGTTCTTATTTGCTGAGTATTCCAGAGGAGACACGGGACCCAGAGCCCCTGGCCCCCTGGCCAGCACTGTGGCTGCCGTGGTCCTCCCCAGACTCATTAATCAACAAAAACTGACGGGAGGGAGAATGTGGGTTGGGCATCCCAGTGCGCATCCCGTTGTGTGGGTTGAATTCTGAGCCTCAGGGCCCGTCTACCACCGTTCATGTTCCTCAGGGTGTCTAAATGTCGAATGAGCACCTGCCCTACCCTAGGCCCTTCGTATGCCAGCTGACATCGGAGGGACCATGGGGGTTCCAGCTTAGGTCTGAGTCAGGGCAGAGTGGGGGTGACCTGGCATGCAGAGCAGTTACTGGGGGGCCCAGTGAGGCTGCCACGGGCCTAGGTGGCCGTCAGGGAAAGGGTGGGGCCAGCCGGTGGGTGATGCAGAACCAGCTCACATGCATAGTTCCCTTAGAGTTCTGGGTTCACCAGGCAACGGCAGCTTCCTCGCCCACCTGCGACCTGGGCAGTCATCCTCTGCCTTAGCCCGGGGCTCCTACAAGTATTCCGGGGGGCTGCCCATGGGATAAGATGCACAGTGCCTACACACTGGCACCAGGAAGCCCGGGCTCTCAGAGCCTGATCCTCTACCTGGGGGTCCCCTGTGCTCCTCCTCATGAATGCGGCACCTGCCTTTTTGTCCATAAACAACCAAAAACCACCTGTTTGAATTAGTGACTTCCTCCAGCACAGTTGACTGATTCAGCTTGAAGCGGAGGTCGCCAGGCCCCACCGGCGGGCTGACCGTGATGTATTTGCAGCCTCCAAGAGACGAGAGCCTGAACGGCCTTCTGCAGGGTTACCGGATCTACTACCGGGAGCTAGAGTCAGAGGCAGCCTCGGCCACCGTGTCCAAGACGCTCAAAACCCCTTCAGCTTTACGGGCCGAGCTCGCAGGTGAGACTCTTTCCCTGTCCCAGGATAGGCACCACACCATGCACTGGGGAGAGGAACCCTTGTGCATGTTGACTTCATGCAAGGCATGGTGGGAAATGCCCTGGAGGGTGAGAGGAGATGCGGCTCACCTCCCGGGGGCACAGCCACTGGGGTGGCAGGTCTCCGAGACAGCCCAGGTGTGCACGGAGAGGTGGTGATCCACGGAGAGCTCCTGGGCTCTGGGGGCTCGCACCCAGGGGAGATCAGGGGAGGCTTCTCGGAGGAGGAGCGATTTGGGTAAAGGGATTTCGCCAAGGACACAAGGGCCTGGCAAAGCTAAGTGGTCAGGAGGCAGGGAGAGCCGAGGGGGATCCTGGATGGGGCCTCCTGGTGGGCCAGCCAGGAGCACCCGCCTGCGTGAGGCTGGTGGGCTGTGGCGGGGAGGGAGGAGATGAGCCAGGCCCTCCAGGGACATCATATCGCTGCCCCATGTGGAGCCCATCTGGGGCGGGGGGGAATGGACAGAGGCCGGTCACAGCCTGCTGCTCTGATGGGGTCCAGTCGGGCGCCCCCTGCCCCCCGGCCTCACGGTGCATGCACACCCCTCTCACCCAGAGCCGATCCACCTGCTCAGCCACTCTCCCCAGTACCCCTGGCTCGGGCTACGACTCAGACCCAACAGCAGTTGAGGCAGCTTCTGGAAGTTCTGGAAAGGCCGCTGCTCTCCCCCACCCTCCTCTGTCAGAAGGGGTCAGAGGGCATCCCCCAAACAGTGTCACAGATCCTCCCTGCCCCTCGACATCCTTGTGGCTTCCAAATGTGCGGCTCAGGGACTGCATCCCTGCTCTCTCCACCTCCCACCACAGAGCAGGCTGTGCCTTGGGCCTGCTGGGGTCACGGGGTAGCCGACGGGAGCAGCTTGGCCCGGCCTATCCCAGGAGTGGGGCTGACCGGAACAAGTGGCTCATTTGTCTCCGCGCTCTTGGCCACACACCCCATCCCTGCCCCGCAGGTGTCCCTGGCTTGTGGCCAGACAGCACCTGGGCTTTGTAGCAAAATCAAAGGACCCAGGATGCGGCTGGGTCCACTGACCTGCACAGGTGCTCTTGGTCTGTGGCTTGCCCGGCCCCGTCAGAGCAGGGCTCTTACCTGAGCACAGGTGGGCCGACAGCCGTGCCTGCCACCCCGGGAGAAACCCATTTCCTGTCCTCTCGAGGGCCGGATACGCGTCTGATACACTTAGAGGGTGAGTGCGGACCCCACCTGTCGCGGGCCGGGCGGCCTGGCTGTCTCCGGAAGCAGTGCAGGGACCCCCAGTGAGCTAGTGGGAAGTGGGGAGGCGGCGGTGTGGACGGGCAGTGGCTTCCAAGCTCGGCCGGCCCGCCTTGCCTGCAGCCCGCATCGGCACTTCCTGTTTCCTGCTGGCTGACTGCCTTTCTGCTTTGCTTACCCCTAATAGCCCAAAGCAGCTTCAAGACGGTGAACAGCTCCACGTTAACGACGTATGAATTAACACGTAAGTGCTCTCTGCCTTCCGCGGGGCAGCCCGGGGCCCACGCCAGTTGGCCTCTCCGGGGACCAAGTGAAAAGCAGCTTGGACTAATGGCTCTAATTTCTGGAACTCCCCCTCTCCAATGCCGCTTCTCAACACACCAAAACCATTGGGCAGGCAGGAAACTTCCAGAAGCAGAGTCCGGGAAGGGGTTTGACTGACAGCTGGTCTTTGAGTTTGGGAAAGTCAGATGGAGCCAGATCTCCTGTCTGGTTCCCTTTGACCTTTTCCTTTTACTCATTATTTAACTGTGGTAAGATATATGCAAAATTTACCATCGTAACCGTTTCTAAATGTGCAGTTTGGGAGCATTGAGCACGTTCAGGCTGCGTGCAACCATCAGCGCCGCCTCCAGGGTCCCGTCCCTCTTCCCGGGCTGAGCCTCCGTCCCCATGAAACACCCACCCCTCCCCCACCGGATACTCCCACCCCTCCCCCGCCCGGCCCCTGGCGCCCACCCTCTCCTTTCTGTCTCTGCATCTGAGGCCTCCAGGGACCGCACACAGTACTTGTCCCGCTGTGTCTGGCTTCTTCCCCTTCGAGCTTCATCCCCGCTGGGACACGGCTGGGACACCCTTCCTCTTCAGGGCTGAGTAGGCCCCACTGCGTGCACTCACCCCACTTCAGCTGCCCATTCATCGTCCCTTGCCCCCAGCTGCGCCATGTTGCTTGCCCTCGTGCTCCTGGTCCTCAGAGGGTTTCATGGTCCAAATGCAGAGCGAAGGGGGCCCCCCAACGTGATTCCCGTGCGGGAGCTTCCCAGGACTGGCACGTGGATACGGGAAGGGGGACGAGGAGCGGCTGGCCCTCCCAAGGCCCTACCGTGTGCGGGCACTCTTCCGGGGCGGGCCAGCGCCATCCCACTGCATCCCAGGCAGCTCCTGGGCAGCTGGCCCCGCCCTGGTGGCCGGGGTTTGGGGGGGGATTCACATGAGCCATTTTCTCCTCCACGCTGCTCCCCGAACATGGCTCTACCATCTGTGGTCCGCCCCATGTCCCCACCCAGCCGCCACTCCTCCACCCATTGCCTCATCCACCGGGACGCTCCCTGCTGAGGAGCCACTTCGAGAGTTGGGTGCGGCCCGGGGTTCCAGAGACGAGGCTTCCCTGGCTGGACCGTGCTCCAGGCTTTGCAGTCCGGGTGATGAAGACGCAGAGGGGCCCCAACCGTGCCCGCGTCCACGTCCACCCTGGCTTGTCTCAGTTGACGCTGAGGAGCCGCACGGTCCCGGGGTTGGGGGTGAGGACGAACAGGCCAGGCGGGTGCACGAGCCCTGTTGGGCAGCTCAGCTCTGGCAAGGCTGAGAGTGGGAGAGGGCGGCCCCTTCTCCGCTCTGTGGGCAAGTCCGGGAAGCCGGCGGGGGCAGGAACCTGGTGGTCCGATTCACTGAACCTCTGAGGACCGGCGGCTCCCCGGGAGGCGAGATCTGAAGCCTGGCCTGAGTCACCATTCACTCAGGGGTCAGACCCGCACGTAGGGCCTCAGGAAAGCAATAGTAACCAGCCGGAGAACCTTCCAGAATGTTCTGGTTCACAGGTCAGCTACCTTCGTCCTGTCGCTCGGGCTCGACCTGTGGAACCCTATGTATGTGGCTTCACACGCCCTTGTCATCCGGAATGTGGTTGTTAAAAACTCAGAGGTCTTTGCATTGCCAGTGTATTTCCTCCTTAAATGCCAGGGCCTTTCCCCATCTGCTCTTACGGAGCGATTCTGGACCAAAGGAAGCCCACGTCACGTTCTGCCACCTTCACTCTTCCCTCCGAAGACGGCCTGCTGCCGCCTTCACCCTGAGCGCAGAGTGGGACGGGTCTGCTGCCGTGCCCGGTGGCTGTTAGTCCGGGGCCGGGGAAGGAGCAAAAGGCCGCTCCACAGACCCTCTGGGGATGCGCACGGCCTGCCCAGAGGCCCCTCGGTGTGGTTCCCAGGCGCGGAGGTGGTCCCGGGCCAGCTGACCCCTGTCTCCTTCCACCTGTAGGTCTGAAGAAATACCGGCGCTACGAGGTCATCCTGACGGCCTACAACATCATCGGCGAGAGCCCGGCCAGCGCGCCTGTGGAGGTGTTCGTCGGTGAGGCCGGTAAGCTCCGGGCGCCCCTGCCCTCCGGGAGGCCTGGCCGGGCGCTCTTGGGCTGCGCAGCGTGCCCGTGATGAGGAGCACCATGTCGGTGCGCCACCAGGAGGCTCCAGGTCCCCGCTGGGAGAGACGGATCTGCCAAAGGCTGGGCCGACCGGAGGCCAGAGAGACCCATCCAGTCGTGCTTTCAGACCCGAGGGTTCATTTCACACCCGGAGCCCTCCTCGTGCGTCCCAGGACATGCTCCCGGGGAGAGGCTGCTGCCTCCACGGGAATCCAGGCGCGTGGGGACCTTGGCCTCTGCGGGGAAGTTTGTGCTCGGCTGCCCACGGTTCCTGCGGGGCCCCAGCAGAGGCCCGGCTCCCATGTCAGCCTGACCTCCTGGTCACGGCCCCTTCTCAGGACTCAGAAAGCCCCGTGGATCATCATTTGTACCCCTTTTAGATAAGACGTGGCCCTGAGTTTGTTTCCAGGGCTGTCCCTCGTGTGGAGGCTCCCTGAGAGACGTCATATGGCGTTGAGAGCAGATTGGGCTCCCTTCTCGCTCTCCCCCTCCTCTGCCGGGGCCCCTGCTCAGGCCCCCTGGGGCAGGTAGAGGGCCGCGCTTCAGGTGCGAACGACGGGAACTCCCTCGGAGGACAGAGCCCCAGGCTTGCAGGAGAAGGCGGTTGGGCCTCTGGGCCAGCCCACAGAAACCTGTCAGGTGACCTTTCGACATTTGGAGAGCTTACTGTTATAAACCAAATGACAGCACTGGGGACCTAATTTAGCAGGATTTTTCTGGAACCATCAAGCAACACTTGCCCCAAGCGAGGATGAGTGAAATGCGGTGCCTGGAGAATAGGTTTGTCGGAGTCTCTGTACGTCTGTCCCCAGGACTAACCCTCTGGTGTGGTGGGGCCGGGCGGCCGGTGTTCTGGCAGATGCGCCTCCCCTCAGGGGGCCTCCCTCCCTCCCGAGGCCGAGCAGGAACACAGGCAGGGAGGGGATGCGGATGTAGCTTGCGCTGTCTAGGAGGTGGGGGCCCCAGTCCTCTCTGGCACCTGAGCCCACGTCGGTCAGCACGGGGGTTGGGTTGAGGGGAGCACATGACTGGGCAGCTGGAACCGGGGCACCCGCCCTGGGGAACCGCCCGTGGGAGGCCTGCATTCGGGGCCCCAGGGCACTGGAGGCAGATCCTGAGTCGCAGGGCCAGGGCGGATGCTCGGAGGGAAGGACAGGAGCCAGGGAGGGAGGCGGGCAGGCACAGGGAGCCGTGTCAGCTGGCTGGGTCCCCACGGGCCTGAAGCCCGCTCCGTGCTCTGCGTGACCTTGGCGGGTTGGCGTGCATCAGGGCTCAATGCGCGCAGCATGAAGTTGGCCGTCCCCACCCCCAGACGCGGACGGTGCGGCTGGAGGAGCCCCGTCGCCCTCCAGCTCCCGCTCCTCCCCTGTCCCGCTTCCTGGCCCGGTGGCCTGGAGGTCACTGTGTGTCTCTAGGAATCTGTCTGTGCTGAACGCCTTGCGGTGTCTGTGCTCTCGAGCTGGCTTCTTTCACTGGACACGCTTTCAAGGTTCACAGTCCGTGTCAGCATCTCATTCCTTCTCACGGCTGGAGAATCCTCCACCATGTGCACACACGCATTTTGGCTCTCCCCGTCCGTCGATGGACACGTGGCTTGTTCTGTGGGGAGAGCTGCCTGAACGTGGTGCACAGGTATTTTCCAGCGGCACCGAGCTAACGCCGTGCCCTAGTGCACAGGGAGAGCCCGGGACGCTGCAGCCGGGGCCGGGCCCTGAGGCGGGGTGCAGGCCCCTCCTGCTCCCCGGGGCCCCTCATCTCCCTCTGCTCTCCGGGAGGGCTCCCCGCTCCAGCCCTGGAGGCCTTCCTCCCGGCCCCCGCCCACTCCCCGTGCTGTCTCCCCACATCTTCCAGCATCAGGCTCCTGGACCCCATAACCCCAGAAGGGAAAGGGGGGCCCTACCCAGGAGTCCATGCTCCAGGGCCGTCTGGCCCCACACATGTGCTTGACGAGCCAGCTGTGTCGCTGAGGGCACTGGCAGGAGATGCTAAGAAGTGCTTTTAAAGCCTGCTGAGCGTCGTACACTCGTGTCCGGGGCACTGCCCCCCGTCTTGGCCCTGACTCCTCCCCCTCCTGCCCAGGACCCGACTCCGGGCACTTCTCCCCCAGAAAGCTCTCTCTGGCCCCCTCCCCGGTACAGGTCCAGCTCTCTTCCTCTGTGCCCAGCTCCTCGGGCACCGTGTGGACACCTCTGCTTTCGTTATCAGACGGGACTGTCCTGTCTTCCTCCTCACGGGACCATGACCACTCATGTCAAAATGCTCCTCATCCTGAGCGCCTCGCGGTGTCTGTGGGGACCGGAAGGCCTTTGCTGTCCTGCACTTAGAGGTCCCCAGACTCCCAGAGCTCGAGGCAGCAGAGCAGCCGCGGGAATCCTGGGCACTGGGAAGCGCCCCGGTGGGGTGGGATGAAGCGGGTGGACTTCGTGCCTCAGAGCAGGTGGGGGGCAGGGCTAATCAGAGATGCCTCCTCCTGAAGCAAGGCGATGCGGACAGTGGCATCTGCCCCGTGGCCGCAGTGACCCCGGTGCCCTTGCTGCCACAGGCACACGCGTGCGGTGGGCACGTTTCTCCATCGAGGGTCCTTCCTCGCGCCTCCCGCAGCGCCTGGGCAGGGGAGGGGGCAGCTAGGCGGCGTGCAGGAGCGTGCGCGCTCTGGGGAGGCAGGCAGGCGGAGCGCTGGCCCGTCGGTCCGGTGGGCAGGCGGCAGGGGCAGGGACCAGAGAAGCCGCTAAGTGCTAAGGGCCAGGCTCCGTGCAAGGGGATCCTCTAAGCACCACACAGGAAGAGCCCTGCGCGCGTGTCCCTGCCGCTCTGCGCCCCCCGCGCAACCTCGGATGGGTGCAGGGAGGGAGATAGCAAGGGAGTTGCGTGTTCGCTCCTTCCACCGTAACGGGGTTACAGCCTCCCGGAGGCCAGTCGAGGACACGAGGACAGAGGCAGAGCAGCCTGGTGCACACCAGGAGAGGGTGTGCTGTGCCCCCCGCGGGAGAAAGGGCGAGACCCGCCTGCCCGTGTCGGATGCAGACGGGCACTGACCAGGACCCTGGGCCTTGAGCTGCAGGACTCAGGGAGGGGCAGGGCCGCGGCCCCAGCTGGCGAAATCAGGGAGTCTTTGGTATTTGGTGGAGAAGACAGGGAGGCAGCCTTCTCAGTGTGCATGCTAGCTTCACTGAGGCTAGCAGTCGAAGGAGAGTCCAGCGTTTGTAGGCGGCTCTGCCGGGTACTGGCTGTGTGACCATGGGCAAGTCACTTGACCACTCTGGGCCCCAGCCTTGAGGCATCATGGTACAGAGGGGAGCGCTGTGAGGTAGGACTAAGGATACCTGGGTCCTCATGCTGACTCTGCCCTGAACTCGTCTGTCCTGCCCACAGGACGAATGTGCAGAATATGACCGCACAGAGCGGGTCAGTATTTGTGAATGAATGATTGAGACCCTGGGTGAGTTACTTGACTCGCTTGGCCTCATCTGCAAAGCAGGGTGTGCAGAGTAGGAGGTCTCTGGGTCTAGCCCAAACGTACAGTATTTAAGTCTCTCACCTCGTGGAGACAAGGTAATTTTTAGGAAATTTCTCATTGAGATTGATTTCTGAGCCCAGGCATTGCAAACTGGCACAAATAATACATCAGTATGGACTTCAGTTTGCCAGAGAGAAAATTCCAGCCTGAACGGGCTTAAGCTAAAAGATCATTTATTAAGTCATATCACAGAAAAGTTGAAGATCCAGCTTCAGGCATGGCTGGATCCAGTGCCCTAACAGGCTGGTTTGATGTCCCCTCTTGGTTCCACTCTCCTGTCAGTTTGCTCCTATCTTGGGCAGGCTCCTCGTCACGGTGGCCCTGCAGCGTGAGGTAGCAGGAAGGCAGCTTCCCTTCAGCGATGTCTGCAGAGGAAACCCACTGGCTCTCAAGAGCCGGCCTTTGGTGACACGCCCATCTGCAGACCAGATGCGGTGGCCCCCTGAGGTCCCCAAAGCCAGGCAATGATGTCGCGTCTACCTGGGCCCCGTGGGCCAGATGGTTGGGAGGATCCCCAGGGGAATGGGTGCTTCCTGCGGCGGTCCGCATGCAGTGATGGCAGAGTCTGCAATGGCCAGAGCTGCTCTGGAGAGAGGTGCAGAGCCCGGGTGTGGGCTGCCGTGGCACGGCTGCCGTCCAGCCCCATCTCTGTGTTCTCGGGATTCTAGCTGCTACAGGGCTCTAAGGAGCCCATATCCCGGCCTTCAAGATGCACGCTACTCAAGGGTGGGTCCCCACTTTCCAGCCAAGGCTGCCCTCCTGCCCTGGGACAAGGGCCGGGCACATGGGCCCCCGCCTGTGTTTCCAGGCCTCCCAGGCCGCTCTCCCCTGGAACAGACATCAGCTGTGTCATCTAGCATCCTGCTCTTGCCCCGCCGCCCCCGTCCCAGGAAGCCCTGCAGGCCTCCCGCAGCCCACCCTCGGGGCCAGCACCTCGGGGGAGAGCTGTCTCCTTCCTCTCTCCATGCAGAGCCGGGGTTCCCTCCTCTGTTCCGGAACACGTTGCACACGCAGCTTTCTGCACTCGCCAGCTGTGGTCTGTGTGTGTCTGTGCTCCAAGGTGCCGAGAGCCCCTCCGAGTCCCCCCACCGTCCTCCGGACTCCGTGGATTGCCTGGAACGGTGGGGGGAAGCGGTGGGGGGGTGGGGGGCAACAGCAGATCAGATAGGAAGGAGGGACGCCAGCAGCCCTGCTCGGAAGTGTGGACGCCAGAGGTAGATGACAGGCAGCTCCCTAGAGGGTGGGGACCCCTGGGGCCAGGGACACATGGAAAGTGCCCAGGGGGAGGCTTCAGCCCCGGCTCCCGTTTGCTCCATCAGCCCTGCCCATTCAAGAAGGACAGGCATCTGGGGACCCCAGAAGCTCAGAAACTGTGAGGGCTTCTGACAAAGCACAGCACAGCAGACCTGATGGGCCCCAAACCAAGCCCAAGGCGTTCTGTCCTGACTCTTGTTCTGCTTTGATCAAAAATTAATCTCATCCTGAATGCTTTGTGGGGACCAGTGGGGGCAGAGCACCTGTTCCCTGCTCTGACTGTGGGGGTTGTGGAGGCAGAGACCTCCCACACACACACACCCTGCTGCCAGGGAAGGGGGATAACAGCCCGTTCTCACAGAGCAGGGACCCCCTCACCCCGTCGGCGCCATCCCAGCTACCCCCTCAGGACCCAGCAGCCCCCGGACTCCGCTCTGCCCCCACCTGCTGTCCATAGCCACTGCGCGGAGCGGGTGGGCTCTTACCGAGTGGTCGTATTTGGGAGGCAGGTGTGACGGTAGAGCCCCTATGAATTGGGGTTTGATTTCCTGAGGCAGCAGGCCCAGGTGCCTCTGTCCTAGGGTCATGGTGGAGATTCGGTGAGACTGAAGAATGAGAGGTCCTTGGCCTGGCACCTGGCCCAGGGACACACGGACAGCTGTCTGTCCACCTGCACTTCAGGGGTGGGGCAGGGTGAGCAGCCCCCGACTACCTCTAGCGCTGCTTCCCCTCTGAGCCTCGGCCCAGATTTAAAGGCAGAATGCACTCCATCTCCCAACTCAGATGGGCCATCTACAGAGCCAAGATGGTGATGGAAGAGGAGAGGAAAGCCTGTGTCAACCCCGAGAAAGCTCTGGCCAGATGGGGTGATGGCGGCTGGGAGCGGTCTTGGCCCAGGAAGTGACCGAGGCAGCCAGGTGCTCGGCCTGGGCCTGAGCTGCCGGCCCGGACACACCTGATGTTCAGAGCCTGGCCCGGGGCCCGGAGACTGCAGCCCGGCTCCAGGATGAGGGGGCACGTTGCATAGCCCACAGAGTGAGCGTGGATGCTGTGGGCCAGGTGTGCCATTGGATAGGAGTAGAGCCGTGGGTGCCTGGAGAAAGGCAGGCTGCCGTGGAGGGAAGGGGTGCGTGTGCAGGGGCCCCTCGGGGCAGCGGTCCTGCTCCAGGGGATGACACACAGGGTCGGCCTCACCCTTTGACTCTGCCGTGAACAGCTGCCGTCCCAGGAACTGCCACGCGGAGGAGTAGGCAACCCGCAGAGGCTTCTGGGCAGGGTGGGCTCACAAGGTCGGGCCTCACAGCAGGCCTGCAGGAGAAGATGTCAGTCCCTTTTGCATGTAGCCAGTGGGGGTCCTCCAAGAGCAGTCCGGCTGCTGGGCCCAGGGCCCACCTCCTGGCCTGACTGCTGTCACCCGCCTTGGACAGGTGTTTCTCAGCCAGGGTCCCAAAAGCAAAGTCAGAACCCTGCCGAGCTCGGGGCAGCCGCTCTGGCCTTCAGGAGCTGCCTGGCGTGGCTAAGAAAGGAGAGCGGGGGGGGCAGGCGGAATGGGGCAGTGGGCCGAGGCCAGTCCCGGGGTGGTTACTCCTCCAGCCTCTGTTTTCTGTTCTATGAAATGGGATGCCCCCTGTGCCCAAGCACGGCACACTCCAAGGCCCTCCCACTGCTGGGGGACGAGCAACGGAAGGAGAAGCCCGGACGGTGTCAGGGTGGGGGCTGCTCTGAGCTGGGCTGTCGGCAGCAGCTCACAGGGGGCCCAGTTGGGGTTTTCAGCCACACCTGTGAGGCTCCCCTACTCCCCCTTTTCCACTGCTTCGACTGTGAAAAGCCCAGCACTGGCTTTCCCAGGCTGACCACAGTCTCCCCATCCCTGCGGTCCCACAGACAGTAAGCCCAGGCAAAGCCTGGCTGGGACTTTAACCCCCAGCTCCCAGCCCCGTGGGGCCAGGCCGGCCAGGCCCGTGCAGCCCGTCTGTCCTGATGCCGCAGCATGGCACCTGCCGGCCGCCCGAGGCCACCTGTTCTCCCCATCCTGGCTGCTGGGTCTCCTTTCCTCCATGAGCAGCTCCAGCACCTTCCCGTGAACGTGCGTGAGTGTAACCCACGTGTGCCCCCCTGTTCCTGGAGGCTCTGAGTGCAGCCCACAGCTGCTCCCGCTCAAGGGAGAGGCTAGGAGACTCCACACCCGCCGAGCCCCCAGATGCTCTGAGTGCTCTGGTCCTCTCTGCCGCACTGGTCCAGGGAATGGCCCCTGCAGAGAGCGCAGGGCACAGCCCTTCAGCGGAGAGGGAAGATGTCCCCTCCCGGCCTCCAGAGGCTTCTCCAGATCTTGCCCCTTGCATCGGGGTCTGGCAGTGGTGGGTCGAAGCCAGGTCTGGGATTGCATCTAGAGCCTCGTCCAGGGGCTGGAAGCAGCAGGGGCTCCAGAATTTCCCCATAGGAGCAGTTTGGGAGAGCAGGCAAGTGGGGCTCACTGCTGCATAAGGAATGGGGAGCCAGGGCCAGGGGATGCCTTCCCTGGATGAGGCAGGTGGTACCAGATGCGAGGCTGGGTCCAGGTGGCAGAGAACCTTCGCAAACCACCCCTGGGGTTACTCCTGCTGTTCACCTGGGAGAGAGACACGCATGGACGTGGGGTGCAGGGCCTTGCTGTCATAAATAAAGTCTCTGTGAACACTGTTGCAAATCCTTTACAGCCTCTCTGATTCTCTCCTTGGGAGAAAATGCTAGAAGCAGAATCCCTGGCTCAAAGGACATGAGCGTTTTTTGCTTGGAGAAGCTGAAACTCACTGACATGCCATGCTGTGGGGACCAGGACGCAGGTCTGTGGTTTCTCTGCTTCCACCTTTGGATCTCGCCTCACTTGTTAGGTGAAAATATATCTCAAAATATATCTCACTACCGTTCCGTCCGCCGGCCTTTAATCCCTACTCTGCCGTTAAATGCCTGCCACCATACACGGCGACGTTTTTCCCAGGGTCTTAGTGTTCTGGGGGTGATTGGTGAGAGCTTTGTATGCATCAGGGACGTCACGTCCGACCCCACTTGTGGCCCATGGTTTCCCTGTTCTGTTGTCTGTGGCTGAGTTTCTTGTGTTAAAACTGCGTGGTCAAACCTCTCACTCTGCGGCGTCTCTGCTTCCCATCCAGGAGCCCGGGAGGTACCCGGCTCGTCTTCCCAAATTTTCATGGCTTCATTGTTCCCGAAAACTCTTGGATGCATCTGGAATTTGTTTCGGTGCCGGGCCAACATGAGCTTCTCAGCAGCTGGTTTTCGGAGACGCTGCCCCGGTTCCATCTGTGAGCGACCTCTCTTCCCGATGCCCAGGTTCTTGCGAAATCACGCTCGCTCTGGTGCCGCCAACCCCCTCATGCTGCTTTATCACCCGTCCTTTGTGTTTCACAGCGCTCACCCTATTTTTTTGTTTTCCAGAACTTCTCAGCTGTTTTTAGGAACTTTACAATCATTTTGGCAAATTCTGTCAGGGGTGTGACGGAATGTGTATTATGTTCTGAAGGGATGGAAGAGTGCACCATGCGGTCATGCCGCTGGCTCGCCCTCCCTCTCTGGACCCCCCTCACCTCCCCCTCTGCGCCTCCCTCCTTGGAACTGCACTAGGCTCTGCCCTGCGGGTCACCTGCTAGACTCCGTCCCTGCAGTGTCATCACCGCGAGCCCTGACCCCCGACGGCTTGTCCTCACTCTACCCACGGCAGCCGGAGCCTGAGGCCCACTTGCTTGTCGAGGCACACAACTTTCTGTCGCCCCAGGAAAAGGAAGGACTTGACAGGCTCTCCCACCAAAAGAGGGAGTTGGGACTTTCTCCTGCATCCGGCGGGAAGCGCCCACAGGAGATCAGGTCAGCAGCCTGACCTTTGCTCTTTGACACGACAACTTTTGCCAAAAAGGAAAAATGGATAGTCACACACTGTCGTCGTTTGGTTGCTTTAGGGGCCATGTGGGTCGCGATGGGCTTGAGTGTCGCTTCACGAGGCCGCAGAGCGTCTTGGAACAATTGGTTGGCTCTTTTTTAAAGAACGAGAAACACTGGGAACCGTGGGCTCTACCTTCCTTGGAAGTCACCGCTGGCTGGAAGGAGGAATGACACGGCTTCTGGCTGGTTTAGCTCCCCTCGCGACACAGAGCCGGGCTCCAGCCTCAGGGGATGAGAGAAGGCTCTGGAGTCTGCTGGTCTGAGCCGGGTGCACGGCCAGGAGTCAAGGGCACTTTGGCCCGCGGCACCTCCCCAGCATCACGCACGATCTCCAGGTAATTACTAGTGGACGCGGGGTTGTGACCGGCTGAAAACCACGGCAGCTTCCGTGGCGGGCCCGCCTGTCGTGCGGTGGGCCCCGCGGTGTGTAGGCGGAGATGCAGGCTTGCAGGCAGGTGATCACGGACAGCGGAGCGGGTGTCTGCCGGGTCCTGACAGTCTGCTGTGTGCCAGGCGCGACTGCTGCCGTGGGCTCCCAGCTGAGCCGCGGGTGCGCAGAGGCCATCCCCCAGTCTGGAGGTGGCCGGGGGCTCCTGGGGCTCCTTCTCACCCCCGGAGGCCACAGCACGTGGTTTGCTCCCTTGGTGCACAAAGTCCCGACGAGCCATCACTTCCGAGTTCCAACTGGAGCGTCCCCGCAGAGGGACATCCTCCCGTGTTGCTGGGCCTGACCCCAACAGGCCCGGCAGGTATTGGTAAGGGAGTGGGGAGCTTGCCCGTCCCCTCCCCAGGCCAGGAAGAGTTGCAAGGGATGGCCTGGCGTTTGCTGCCTCCTCCAGGCTGTCTTCAGCATCCCTTACTCCAGGACCCCTGTCCTGAGACTGCGTGGGAATGAGGCAACGGAGTCAGGCAGCTGTATTAATTCTAAAGCCCCTGCAAGCACATGGGGGTCGGGGCGCCGAGTGGGCAAGGGGAGGGCTGAGGCAGGAGTGCCCCCGGGAGCAGCATCTCCGGCCACCGAGAGCATCACTGGGTCTCCCAGCTCTGGGCGTCCCTCTCCTGCACCACGTGCTCCCCAGCCTGGATTACTGCCTTCCCCAGCAGACGAAATGTTGGTAGATAATTGCACTTCTAGTAACCTAATTTCCATCAACGTAGGAAGGTTATGGAGAATATTCGAATGCCTAATGCTTTATTTGGAAAGGATCCCAAACATCACGCCATCCGGAGTCCCGAGTTCTCAGCCGATTCTCGGGATGTTCCTCAGAGTACCGTACTGGCGATGGGTAGAGACCCACTCCCTCCGCAGCTCAAGAGGCCCCTGAAGGGGGGAAGACCATGTCCTTGAGCAGCTCGCACTCTGGGCGGAGAGAGAGGCCTCCCCTGGGACCTCTCAGCGGGTGAGGCCGTCCTCGGGGCCTTCACGCCTCGCAGGGCCCCGCGTGGACTGGCATGCCTGCTGGGTCCATAGACGCCGGGTCGTCCCCGGGGAGGAGGAGCACCGTCCCCACGCGTGTGAGTCAGCAGACCGGCCGCGGGGGGACAGGGTGTTCGTGCCCGCCCACCGCGCTGCTGGCGGCACAGACGAAGCCGCAGATTTGGAAGTGCTCCGACCCCGGAGTCTCTCCCCAGAGCCCGGCCTCGCCTGTGCCTCTCCTTCCCCGCCAAGCTCTTCCTGAATTCAGGAACCTCCCTCCTTCCGTGTGTTGTGTCACCGCTGACGGGGGAAGCCGGGAGTGGGCACAAGCCGCCGGGCTGGCTCCGCGGGCCCCCATGCATCCATGCACTCACCGCCCAGCTTGGCCCCGGCGCCCACGGCCGGTCGTGCTTTCTCTGTCCTCGCACCGCGTCCCTCTGCCCGCTGATTCTGCAGCTCTTCTCAGACATCACACCCTTTCTGGTAAATGTCCTATCACTTCATTCAAACGTATCTCCAGCACGTACCCCTAGAAGAACTCTTCAAATACATACGTACATGATTACATAAACTATGAAGGCATCATCTCACCTGGAAAAATTAAGGACGATTTCCTTGTGTAATCCAGTATGCAGTCAGCACGCAGCCCCCGTGGGACAGCCGACCCTCCGTCTTCCGTTCCGTCCTCCCTCGCGACTTGCCAGCTTCAGCCGCATTTGCCCTTGGAACTGCCGACGCCTCAGCTCCTTGTTACCAGGCCCAGCGGCTGCTTCTCAGCCCTGCTCCTGACCTGGCCTTTGACTCTGGCCGACTCTGGGCCCGGTCTCTGTGGCACAACCCCCCAGCTCCCAGGCTCCACCTCTGCTCTCTCTCTGGCTCCGTTCACTCCCGTCTGTCTGTCCCTCTCCCAGGATGGTCACCTCGTTCCCACACCCTCAGGTGCCTTCCGGGGCCGCGTGATTCCCGAGTCTACTCCTCCCTGTGCCCCAGGGGCAATGCCTCTGTCCATCCCCAAATCCCAGGCAGCCTTGACACCTCCCAGCCCTTGAGGCCCACAGCCCATTTGGCTGGTCAACATCTGTTGACTCGTGGTCCCCAGCGTCAAATGCCGCGGCCGCCGCCCTCCTCACGTGCCATCTGCTGTCTCCATCCTCGCAGCAGTCCCCGCCGGTCCTCACGGCCGGTGGACCCCCCAGCTTCAGCCCAGTCATCTCCAAGTATGCCTGCGGCTCATAGGTGTTCAAAGACTAGCTGACACAGGGATGGTGGGCCCTCACCTCCCGGGTTTGTTTGCGACGTGGAACGGGACGCTCTGGGCTCGCGTCCCGGCCTTGCTCCTCGTCAGAATGCTCTTTCACTTTTCTTACACAACAGGAATGTCAGCGACAGCCCCACAGGCGGCCGCGGGGAGGGCCCATGTGGGGTCTGCCACGGCCCCCTCCTCCCCTCCCTGCGCTCGGAGCAGGGCTGAGGGGCAGCATGCCCAGCCCAGCTTGTCCAGGGTGGAGGCTTGCCTCAGCTCTTCCTGCTGGGGACCTAATTCCCCAGCCTCACTTGTACATCGATTTCTTGAACCGTGTTCCTTTGACCCGGAGCTTCGCCCAGGGGTCTGGTGCCGTCGGTCCTGACACTGGGACGTGGGAGAGAGTAGGAACTGGAAGGAGACACCCTCCCCACCCCAGACTTGCCACATCCCAGCAAGTGCGGGGCTCAGAGTGTACCTTCATTTTACAGGTGAGAAACACTGAAGCACCAAAGCTTCCAGAGGGTTCTACAGGAATGCTCTGCTGGTCAGTAGTAGCAGGACATACCAGTGTGGCTGCCTCATCCAAGGCAGCTGTTTTTCCTAGAAAATAAGGCCCTCTGGAATCAGATCAGAACAGAAGGACACAGGGTTTCAAAAGTTGAGAAAACCGTGGATGAGGCCACTCTGGGCCAGCCTCACTCTCCCTGGGGCTGCCTACCCCAAGTCACCTGCCTCTCCGGACTTCCTAGGCCCCCCACTGCCTGCCCAAGCACGTGCACACTCACCTCTGCCTCGACCTTCACAGGGGGCCCGAGTGGCCAGGCCCTGGTGGCTGTTTTGTTGTACCCGGCAGTCCCAGGGTTACATGATGGGGACAAGCTCACAAGGCTGGTGGCCGGGGACATTCCAGCACTCATACTTGACAAAGCAGCTTAGCAGCCAAGCACCCCCTTCCCAGCCCTGCCCTACATCCTTGCTTTCCTGACCCAGAGCTGGGTCCGCAAACCAGGCCCACAGGCCAAATCCAGCCAGTGCCTGTTTTTGTAAATAAAGTTTTATTGAGACGCCCGTTCGTTTACATAGCATCTGTGGCTGCTTTTGCCATATGAAGGCAGAGTTGAGTCGCTGTCACCCAGACCTTGCGTCCCTCAAAACTTAAAATGTTGCCCAGCCCATCACAGAAAGCTCCCCAGCGCCTGTCCTTGACAATCAGCAGAGCCTTTCAGTTACGGAGACCCCAGTTCAAATCCAGCCCATTCTGGGACAAACAGCTTCTGCCCCTTCAGGCTCAGCTTTCTAAAGCGTGAAATGAGAAGAAACATCTTACCTCTAGCTTGAGTTTTGCAAATACAAACTGCATACGGTGCAGGTGATTAATCGGGGACCGTGGTTTGTGCCACACAGACCACCAGCGGTCACAGTCCAGTCATGGCCCGTGGGCCTGCGTCCTGCTCCAGTGGGAAGCTCACTCCACAGGCAAGGAGAGAAGTGCTGGTGATGGGCGTCGGTGATGGTGGAAAGCATCACTGGCGGGCATCAGACGCTGGGTTTGTTCAGCACTCACCTTTATCACTGAAATGCCTGAGGGAGAACTGCATTTGAAGTCCCACATTTAGCAGAGGGGCTACATCAAATTCAAGCCAGTCCTTCAGAGCCCAGGATGTGCAGAGACTGGGCCTCAGCTGGGTACTTTTCCTAGAGGAGCTCATGCTTGTACAACGGATACATTGGTTATCTATCACTGCATAACAAATGTTCCCCACGCAGCTTGAAACAACATGCATGTGCAACATCGCCGTGTGTGGAGGCCAGGTGTTCAGGCACAACTTAGCTGCGTCCTCTGCTTTGGGTCTCCCCCAAGGTGGTAGCCAGGGTGGCTGTCTCATCTGAAGGCTGGACTGGGGGAGGAGCCATTTCTAAGCTCACTTGTGTGGTGGTTGGCAGGCCTCTATCTCATGGGCTGTTGGACAGAAGCCTCCCTGAGCTCCTTGCCATGGCGAGCCTCTCCAGGGGGCATCTCCCTGCATAGCTGCTGGCTTCTCAGTGCATGAGAGGGCAGGACAGAGGGCCAGCAAGACGGGCACCAGCCATAGAGACGGACAGTCTCCTGGATGCTAATCATGGCACCGCCACCCACCACGCCTGCCACGTTCTGCTGGTCGGAAGCAAGTGCTCACAGGAAGGGAGGGTGTGAGTACCAGGAGGTGGGACCATGGAGTGTCTCCATCATCCAGGATGCTCGTGTCCAAGGTGTGGAAGGCAGAGCACCCAGGACACACCTGTGCTCTCCTGGCTAACGAAGGAACTGCAAGGAGAGACGGACATTTAAACACATCAGCACGTGGTGACATGACTACTGACAGTCCCTATGGGGACATAGCCCAAGCAGGACCGGTGCACCCTCCACGCCTGCTGAGTGAGTCGCTGGACGGTGAGTGCAGGGGAATGGGCTTGGAGCGAGACACTGTGTTCAGGCCACCTTACTGAGTGCCTCCTCCTTGCCGGCTGCCAAGCTGTGTCCTCTCAAAACTTAATTCATTTCGCCTCTGAAACCCATTAAGTCTGGTATTTTCTCCTATTTTACAAAAGAAACTGAGGCTCAGAGAGATGGAACTGTGTCCCAAGTCCCACAGGCTGAGCCCAGATCCTAAAACTCACCATCCAGGGCTTTTCCCACAACCTTCCATCTGCAGCCTCCGTAGCCTGGAGTCCATGACATTGTTTTTGCAGATGGTTTTGGGGACCTGTTTCCTGGTTTTTCTTGTTAAGCTTCCTTAAAGTTATGTTGGTTCTGACTCAGCAGTGAAGTGACTGGAGGAAAGACGGGCATCTGAGCTCAAGTGAGGGGCACCAGGCTGAGTGAGATGGGGCTGGACTGAGGCGGCCACTCCAGGAACCCGGGAACGTGGCCTCGGATCCCCTGCCCTCCCCCGCGCGTTGCGCTGGGCGTCAAGGGCTGCCAGGCCCTTCTCTCACACCAGTGCGGTGTGAGTTGAGACCCGGGGCCAGGCCCTTCTCTCTCCGCCCTGGTCTTCCCCTGCAGGAAAGGCAGTGATGAGAGCCCGCCTCCTGGGGTTATGAGGTGAGGTGAGCCCAGACAAAAGGCTTGCACACGCACCCCTGCGCCGTCCTCAGCACTGTGGTCACACCCCCTGATGGGTCACAATGATTCCAGCAGCCGGCAAACTAGATGAGAACACCACTCTTCAAAAGGCCCTGCAGATGTCTGGGGAGAAGGGCTTTGGTTTGAGAAAAGGGTGATCCATGTCTTTCGTGTTCATTACAGATTTATAAAACACGATCTTCTCACTTTGAATTCTGTTATAGGCTTTTTTAAACGTTACTGTGTGATGTCGAACTGAACCCTGGTTTACAGACCCGGAGTTCCTCAGGGCAGGCCTGGCAGCTGCCTGACCTCCTGCGGGGCCCCGGGCATTGGACTTGATGTTGGTGACAACAGTGATTCTCCTGTCTTCCTTCTGGGACTGTGCCCCTGCCCAGAAGTGAACGAAGCCTTTGTGTTTCCAGGCTCCGCTCACCTTTTGAGATTCTGCTCCTTTCCCACATTTCTGCGCTGAGTCATTATTCTGTCTCCAGTCTTGACTTGTCCCCTACTGAGTTAAAGACCTCCTTTATGTATTGCGAAGGCCCCAGAGGTTAGATAATTACCCAGAGCCGGAGTCTCTCTCCAGGTACCCTGGCTGAGAGGAACAGATTGTATTAGCAAAGTTTGCTGAGAAGGTAAACTATGTTAGAGAATTCTATTTCCTGTTTGTTTCGACAGGAAATCAGAAAGAGTGGCCAGAAAAATGGGGATGTAATTAATGTTAACTGATGAATGTATAATTTTTTTATTCTATAAAACAAATACCTGTCTCATTATGTTAAAATGTTAACAATGATCCTCAAGGTATCAGTTAAAAAATTGCTCTACCCAAATAATAAATCCCTGGGTTGCAGAAAGTGAAAGAAACCTAGCATAGGCTAGCATGATCTAGCATGGCCTAGCATGGCCTAGCATGGTCTAACATGGCCTAGGATGACCTAGCATGATCTAGAGTGGTCTAACATGGCCTAGCATAATCTAACATGGCCTAGCATGATGTAGCATGACCTAGCATGGCCTAGCATGACCTTAGCATGGCCTAACATGGTCTAACATGGCCTACCATGACCTAGCATGACTTAGCATGATCTAGCATGGTCTGATATGGCCTAGCATGGTTTAGCACTGGCAGATGCCCAGCACGGCCCCAGGTGGCACTGGCACCTGGATGACCATCTGTCCGATGTGACCCCAGCAGATACCCCACCCTGTTGCTCTTCCCGTCCCAGCCTCGTACGTGGCCCTCGCTTCCCTGGCCCATTGTCACATGTTGAATCCTCCCCGTTATTGAAGGATACTCTTTTCCAGGAAAGACCCCATGTCCCTGGCCAGAAATGACTTCTCGTGGCCCTTTGAATCTGTCCTCACATCACACCCTGTATCATGATTACTGTGATTTCTCTCTCTTGTCACGTGTTGCCATGTCTTTGTGTCCACCCACCCCTCAGCGCCAAGCCTAGGGCCCGGTCGATATTCAGGAAAATGTCAGCACATTATACGCTGTGGTGACAACCAGCCGCCGAAGTGCTAGCGGCTTAATCAGCAGCGGTAATTTCTCACATTCTCCGTCCTCCTCGGCCAGCTGGGTCTCTCCTGCCCCCCGTCATCTCCTCTCCAAGACACAGACTGAGGGCTCAGCCCCCGCGTGGGAACCGCTGCTCAGGTGGTAGTGGGGAAAGAGGAGGTAGCCGGTCGGGGACCCTCTGGAAGCTTCTGCCGGGAGGTGGCCTGGGTCACTCCTGCCCATGTGTGACTACTGCTCTGCTGTCATCAACCACGCTGGGGCCAGCGGGGGGACATGTGGGCCCTTCAGGAGGGAGACTTCCCCAGGCCGGACCGACGACCCTCCCGCAGAGGCAGTGGGTAGTTCGAGTGAGCGAGTGAGTCTGCAGAGTTATTTCCTGCAGCACACAGAACCTTCCCTGACTCTCCCAAGCGTGCACTCATCTACCAGAAATCTTTCCAGGCCTGTTGTCTCTTTCTTTCCGTGGTGTGAGCACATGGGGCCTGTCCAGTGACCTCACCTTGGAGCGGAAGCTCTTAAATGCTGACGAGGGAGGGTCTGCAGCTCAGGACTGAGGAGTGGCCAGGTCCGCTTGGGGCCTGGTGGGCACGGGCTTAGGGGGCCATGAGCCAGGGCTCTCCGCTCTCCAGCAAATTAAGACGGAGCCAGGCATAGCCATGTTGTCCCGGCAGCTGCTCGTTGACCCGGCTGCTGCTGGCCGGCCAGGTCGGGGCAGTGCGTCTGCCCCGGGGGGGTCGGGTGAGAAGGGCGAAGTGCTGCCCTTCCTGCTCTGTGGGGCTTGTGTGCAGGGCCTCCCTGTGCAATCAGCCAGAATCCCAGAAGATTCCAGAAATCTTCAGGGGCAGGGTACTTCTAAAGGCCCCGAAGTTCCTCTGTTACTGCTTCGGTGGGCTCTGTCTCTGGCGGCTCTGTGGCCGGGATGGCAGGAGCCACCCCACCGAGGACTGGCTCCTGGGGCGCGGTGGCATCGCCAGCCCTGACGCCAGGCATCACCTTTGCAAGCCACCTCTCAGGGCTGCTTGTGGGCAATCCATGTCTCAGCACGTGTCAGAGGCAGCCGTGCGAAAATGCTCTTTAATGCCGATTTCATGCATGGGACGAAAGCATCCCAGGCTGACACCTGTGTTTACCGTACATCACGGGCGCGAGCAAGGGCTCGTCAGACATTCCGTCCATGCCCCCCCGCACATGCGCCATGACCAACAAGTACTGTATTTGGGGCTGTAAACGGCATTGCCTCCCTAAGTCGGGTCATCCTGCTGGCGTGGAGACCCAGACGCTTTCAGGAGCCAAGAAAATGCATCTCAAAACCAACACGCTCTGCTCTCTGTTTGCACACATTTCTCTCTTCCCTGCTGGTGTCGTCACCAAAAATGTCCTTGTTCCCTGCAGCATTTTTATGGCACAAAAGCTCTGTGCTGCAGGATAGCTGGTGGGCACGTCAGAGCAGCTCGGGACCTGCACGGGACCAATGGGTTTTGTCCAGCATGTGACGACCTTTCCAAGAGGCACGTGGCCCCTGAATTCCGGGAGCCGCCTCGAGTCCCCAGGAGCCCCAGTTTTCTGTGGACCTCTGTGTCCAGAAAACAGTCTCGGGCCCGGGGTTTGGGAAGGAAACCCTGGGGTGGGGGTGGGGGTGGGGCACCACGCACAGACAGTTCTAACCAACTACCAGGGTAATGGCCGTGCTCAATTTCGCCTTTCACGTTTTAATTGTACAACAGTAATTTTGCGATAGAGTTGCCGATGGCAAACATGCAAGACATTAACTTTATTTATGTTTTGGATTATTAATGTGGCTGTTAAAATTCCTCCAGTTAGTTTTGACTGAATTGTTTTTTTGTGTGATTCTGTTGTTTAATGGAGCGGTAAATAAGAATTTCTGATAATGAGGCCGAGCATCTGTCACAACAACCTGGTGTCGGTTATTAACATTTCCATTAACGGCAGGGTGGGCAGTGATCATACGGGAGCCACACAGTTAGAACAAAATAAATAGTCGGTGTCAGGCTGAGTGGGAGTTAATTACTATTTTATTCTGCTTTGTGGGGAGGGAGGGGAAGGGGTGACTCTCGAAGGTCGTTCTCTCCCGAGAGCCGGCGTGCGGGGCCGTCGCCCTCGGACAGTGGCTGTGTCGTCTCTGCGCACAGCCCGGAAACGCCCCGGGCCCGCAGGCCGAGGCCCCCAGACAGCTCCGGGGCTCCGGGGTCCAGCCCAGCACAGACCCGTGGGGGCGCGCACAGGGGGCAGGGGAAGGGCGTAGCTCCCAGGAGGCAGAGAGGAGCCCATCATGCACACAGGTGCCGGGCGAGGAATTCGGAGACGGCGCGGGGCTGGCACACGCAGACGAGACGTGTTCTGCGTGTGCACGCATGCTCTCGCCCAGCTTCCCAAGGGCCGCCTGCCGAGCCGACAGCCGCAGTGTCCTCCCCACCTCTTGGAGCACAGCGTGGCCCTCGGGGCGGGAGGACCCGGTCCTCAGTTGGAGCCGTGAGGGGCCTCAGGGCAGGGCCACAGGGAGTGGTGCTGTCTGTGCTCCTGACCCCGTTGGGGGATCAGCCCGGCGTCTGCAGCCCCAGGGAACGGGGCTCCTCCCCATGAGGTCCCTGGCATGGGCACACAGATGCCTTATTTTCTCCACGTTCCATCCAAAACGCAGTGCCTCGCTCCACTGCGAACGTGGCAACACGCCCCATAGGGCCAGCAGGACCTGCTGCTCACTCAGCGGCAGGCCCCCAGACGTCCCCTGTCGAGTCCCGGTTGGTGCTGAGACCTCAGATCCTCCTGCACGCGTCACACCTTGACGTCACAGTAGCCCTTAGACCAGCCTGCCAGCACCGCCTCGCGTCCCACTCACGAGGCCCGCGATGACCGGATCATACCTTTGTTTTTGAACACTCTGCCAACTGTGTCTCAATAGAATCTGTTTTCTTTGTAATTCTGCAGACTATTTTATGCATCTCTAAACGTGATTCCAGGGAGGGTTTGCAGGGCTCCCTGGCATAAAGGTTGGATGGCCCGGGGTAGGCTCTCAGCTAGGGGCCCTGCACGCGTCAACAGACATCTCAGCTCCTGTCCTGCACTGCTCTCTCCCCAGCCCCGGCCATGGCTCCGCAGAACATCCAGGTGACCTCGCTCACGGCCAGCCAGCTGGAGGTCACGTGGGACCCGCCGCCCCCGGAGAGCCAGAACGGGAACATCCAGGGCTACAAGGCAATGCTCTCTCGCATGGTTTGGCTCTTCCTTCCAGGTCACCTGTAGGCCGGGATAAGTGGCCTCGATCCCCAGAGTTCCCGAGGGCTTTGCTGGAACCCCAGCCACACTCCATGTCCTGCCGGCAGACCCACAGCCAACCGTCTGCCCGGAGAGCCACGGGAGATACTGAGCGGCTGGAGCGGGCTTAGCCTGACCTTGCCTCCCGGCCTGGGGGTGGGGGCCTGGTGCCCAGGATTCTGTCCCTCCCAGGCCCGGCCAGGACCCCTTTCTGCCCCTGCACCCGCTCTGGGGGCCTCCAGTATCTCTGCTGACAATAAAACAGAGCGGGCTGAAGAGAACAGGCTTTCCAGCCCAGCTCTGCCCTTGGGTTTCTATTGAACATTTCGTGAGGTCCGGGCTGGAGGGGCCCAAGAATTTGCATTTCTAACAAGTTCCCCCAGGGGTGTGGTTCCTAGGAAGCCCACTTTGAGAACCACCACACTAAAATCTTACGATTTCACATTAGTTAACCATTCCGGAGATGGGGCCAAAGAAAGGCAGCGGGCCGTTGAGTGATTACCCAGAGTGGGTTCATCTGGGGGGGGGCAGGAAGCCCCCCACACCCGTCTGCAAGGCCACTTCTGTGCAGAGAACTCAGAAGGACCAGCTAAACCGCCCCGAAGAAAGCAGCCCTGGGCTGTCCCCGGCAAACTCCCCCTGAATGCCTCTCCTGCTGCAGGCCCAGGATGGGCGGTCGTCAGCTTCTGCGGCCAGCCTGCCCTGATGACTATTGGGCCAATTAAATGCCCATTTAAAAATGATTTTTGTCGGTGCTTTATGAAAATAAATACCTTCCTCCACAGCAGGGCTGTTACAGTGATTAATGAGCTAGTGGGAAGTCTCGTGAGCTTGGAGGCAAGATGCTATTTATGTATGTCCAAAATATGTTTTCTAATTTCCTTAATGATAAAGACATTGAACTTGGATATTGATCTCAAGTTAGGAAGGCCTGTCCAAGCACAGGATCGGCTGTGCACAGTCGGGAGAACAGAAGCTGGACCGCGTCTGGCCGGCGCAAGTCAGCTGTGTTCACGGTCCGGGTACATGCCAGCAGTGCTGGATGGAGGGCCCCCGCGGGAGGTGGGAAGCAGGCCCCGGCTCTCTGCATGAATGGCCTGGCTGGGTTGCGGCCCACGGAGCCAAGGTGGGTCCACGGGTGGGTGCTGTCTTAGGGCAGCCCGGCTGGCACTGGGGCGGGGCAGCCGTCCTCGGCCCGCTGTCCAGGGAAGTGATCCTGGAAACCTCCTCCAGCCTGTCCACGAACACATACAAGCTGGGTGAGGGGAAATAAATCTGGGAGAAGCACGGGGCCTTCCCCCACAGTGCTGAGCCTGACGTGGTTCTTCCCCGGGTTATTTTTGGTGCCCCGTGGATTGAAGACTCACGTGTCGGCCTGCCGTGGGAGCGCAGGGCAGAGGCCCGGGTTCTCTGCACAGGCTGGAGCAGGGGCGGATAGGGTCAGTCTCCTTCTGTCCAGAAGACTGAGGGACAGGACAGAGGCCGTAAATCAAAGCACCGAGCTCTGGAAAGGAAAAGGCATTCACAGGGAGCTGGAGGAAAGTGCCACGTTCCGTGTTCTGTTAGGCAAAGCCCAAATTCCAGAAGAACAACTCAGAAATGCAAATTATTGGCTTCCCAAACTGTATTAGCAGCCAAGGACCCCCCTCCCCCCGGCACTGACTTCCCTCCCCCCGGCTCTCGGCCTTCCCAGCCGCAGCGTGGCCTGACCCAGGGGCTTCGTGCTCGGGCCCACAGTCCCGCCTCACCCTGCACTGGCTGGGCCACCTCCCCTGAACGAGCTCTGAAACGGGGCTGCCACCCCGTCCCCACGGCCTGCCTCTGACCTCTGGCTCTTTCCAACAGGTTTACTACTGGGAGGCAGACAGCCAGAACGAAACGGAGAAGATGAAGGTGCTGTTCCTGCCGGAGACCGTGGTGAAGCTGAAGAACCTGACCAGCCACACCCAGTACCTGGTCAGAATCTCCGCCTTCAACGCCGCCGGGGACGGGCCGCAGAGCGACCCCAGGCAGGGGCGCACGCATCAGGCCGGTAGGAGAGCGGCGTGCTTCCTTCCCACAGTCTTCAGTTGGGCCCCCCTCTGCCAGCCGCAGGCCTGGTGCCCCTGCAGTCGCCCCTGAGCCCAGCTGAACAAGCGGGCCCTGCCCTCTGTCCCCAGCAGCTCACTGCTCAGCCTGCTCTGTAACACACACCATTGTGTGCCGAGCCATTCCTGCAGAGGCCTGGGTTCGATTCACTTGCTTCCCCCAGGGCCTGGCCTCAGCATGCTGCGTGGTGGCCCCCGGTACCCACGAGGTGGCTGTGAGCGGTGCATGTTTTCCCGTAGACGCTCCAGGACCGCGGAGGGCAGGCGGGCTCTGCATCTGCACCCAGGCCTCCTTCCAGTTCCCTCAGGGAGCTTCTTACTGGGGTCTTGGCCCCGGCATGTCCACACCCCTGGGGGACGAGCACCTGTGCATGGAGAGTCCAGGCCACAGTATCGGACGCTTCCCAGGTTTCTGGGGTCACAGACCACACGGAACGGCTCGCCACCGCCTCTCAGACTCTTGCCACCAGCCAGGCCCAAGGGCACTGCGAGACCAGACGTCCCCCTGCCTGCCGCCCCACCCCCACACACGGAGTGTGTTTCCAGCTCGAGGCTCATTCTCCTGTGCCTCTCAGCTTCCCAGCAGCCTGGAGAACTTAGGAGGTGGTCAGGAGTTCCCAGGGAATGCAGCTTAGCACTGGTCCTGGGGATCTCTGAGAGGCACTTCGTTCATGGGACCCAGGAAGTGCAAAGCCAGGAAAGCCAGGGAGATCTGTCTCACTCAGGGTTCCTGGGAAGTCAGTGGGTTCAACCAGTGAACCCCCCTAGGTGCTTCATCTCCTGGGGACGGGGACTCCCTAGCATCATGCGTCCTTCCCACAAGATGACTGACCAGCTTGCAAGGGCAGCTTCCCGGGGGCCTCATCCAGCAGCTGGGGAGGGGCCGTTTCTGGAATCCCAGCTGGGTCACCTGTTCCTCCCCAGGGCACCAGGCACCTGGCAGGTCACGGGGTGACTGAAGGGAGCACAGCTGGGAGGACGCGTGGTGCTGATTCTGGGGGTCAGTCCCGGGCACCGACCCCCACACGGAGCCCAGGCCAGGGGCCGGTGAGCAGGCTCCACTCCCTGACCACACGCCTGGCCCTACACGGCCACAGGCAGCTTCTCCCACCCAGGGTGGCTCGCTGGGGCCCCCTGTCTCCAGCCCCAGGTGGAGCCCGAGAGGGCCTCCCACACATACCCACAGGCCAGGGCGGAGAGGGGGCGGGGCCTCCAGCAGGGTTCCGCGCTGGGAAGTGAAGCCATCTGCCTTTCATTCTGCGCCTCTATCTATTATTCATCTTTCTGCCTTTGTCACTGTCTTTCAGGCTCCTTTGTGTTAAACCCCATCATTTTCTCTGCTCTTCTCTAGAGGGTCCAGGTTTCTGATGGATCCGGGCAAGTTCAGAGACAGTCAATAAGTCTTCTTTTGTGCCAGAGCATGGAGACTTTTACTGAGTTGAAAATAACATCTAATAACACTTTTAGTCTATGTGGAGGCATAGACGTGTACGTAAATGATCTATAAAGGAGCTTGACTGAAAGTCCCATTACGCTCTGTTCCTCCAGCTCCTGGGACCCCCAGCTTCTTGGCGTTCTCAGAAATAACCTCTACCACGCTTAATGTCTCGTGGGGCGAACCGGCGGCGGCCAACGGCATCCTGCAGGGCTACCGAGTGGTCTACGAGCCCTTAGCACCCGTCCAAGGTGAGGCCCGAGGGGGGCAGCAGGGAAAGCCAACCTCCCAGGCGCGCAAGCCACTCCCCAGTCCGCAAGAGGCCTGCGAGCCATCGCGGGGCCAGGACCAGAAGGTCCGCGCCCTGGGCTCCAACACAGCCCTCCCCCGGCCGACTTGCAACGGGACACTCTGACCTTTCTCCCTCTGACCCAAGACATTTCTCTCCTGCTTCCGCTGTGTCCTGGGCACCACTTGTTAGAACCACATGGAGAACGTAGGCCCATCATGTTCCATGGGCATCCTAGGAGAGGTGCTGACCGTCCAGCGTCCTCAGAGGTTTCTCCAGTGACACCCTTCATGCATTCATTCCCTCGAGTCTTCATTAAGCTCCTGCTGCATGCCAAGTGCTGTTCTAGATGCTGGAGTCTATAGATCCGGGGAAGCAGGGACCTTCACTGAACTGTTCATCACGATCCTTGCTTCCCTGAATCCGTGAGTCTGTATTCCAGCAAGGAGAGAAGCAACACACCCACAAACAATCCACGATGTGATGGTGACCAGTGTCTCGAGGACCTAGGCGTGCCGAGCTCCCAGCCCTGGGGAAGTTCAGCAGCGCATGGGCCGCTCAGGGTCGGGCTCGGGGTCCTGAGGCCAAGCCTGAGGAGTGGGGAGGAGGTCGTGCGAGAGCAGCAGGCCGGGTCACAAAGGCCAGGTCACCAGGGCAGGGTTACCAGGGCCAGGTCACGAGGGCCAGGTCACCAGGGTCGGGTCACCAGGGCCGGGTCACAAGGGCCAGGTCACGAGGGCCGTGGCTGCAGGGCCCTGAGAGGGTCTGGCTCACATAGACCAGGGCCTCTCTGGCTACAACCACAGTCTCAACGCCGTGGAATGAAAAGATTTATTGATCAGCTCCACACTTCCAAGGATCAATCAGAAGAAGCACAGATCCTCCAAGAAGAGCAGCAGAAATGTTTACACACAGAGGAGCGTGAGAGACACAGTGACAGAGGCATGAAGATGAATTATCGATGGGAAGAGAAGATACAGAAGCTTCTGGGGAGAAGGGGTTGCGGCCCGTTACAGAGGTTTGGGCCTGGGGAGACCAGCGGCGACCGCGGCACCTGGCAAGGGGCTTGGAGCTGGGGGCCTGGGGGTGAGAAGTGGGGACAGGGGCTGCGTGCGTTTGCAGGGGAGACTGCGCACCGCGTGGGGAGGGGGCAGTGACGGGAGTGTGCGTGGGCTGGGCCACTTGGCAGCACTGCTCCGCCCCCTGGGTTATCGCTCTGGCGCTGGGGTAATTTCTCGCTTACCCGTCCCTCCTCCCCGCTCACAGCTGACGTGCTCTTGGAGGGCTCCATAGACATTCTTCCTCACCCACCATGTGCCCAACAGCATGTTGCCCAGGGCAGGCTCCCCCTGGTAGGACGCACAGCCAGACTGTAAACATTACAGATTATTTAATGTCCAGGACGAAAAAATATAACCAACACATCAAATAATATTGGCACTCCACTTAAAGCCGTGATAAAAGTTTCCTTTTAAAATAAGTACATTCCAGTAAAACGGGGTTGATTGGAAGAAAATTTAAGCACTAGATTTTATGTCATTGAATCTAAAATGCCATTATTAACTCTAAGATTCATTGTTGTTTTATGAAGTGCTAGCAAAGAAAAAATGCTTGCAGTAAACCGCGGCCCAGTACGTTTGCGTCATCAATCCCAAGTCAGAGATGTAAAGCTGTGCGGGAAGAAAGGGCCTCAGGCGCTGGCCCGCTTTGGCAAACACCGCAGAGGCCGGGCAGTGCGGGAGGGCGCGGCACCGGCTCTGTCCTGCGGCTGTGTTCCTTTCAGGACGGGTGCCTGTCTGGGGACCCGGGGCGGGGCGCGGCGGGCTTGGGGCCTCTGCAGCACGGACCCAGAAGGAACCGGGCATCTGTGAGTGCTCGTTCCGCATGGACAAAGCGCAGAGCGCCCCTGGGCACCGTCCATCCGCTGCCCGGTACCATCTGCGCACACTCCCGGGCGTGCACCCACAGCGGGTTCCGGAGCCCACGCTGCAGACGCTGCTAGCCACACACGGAGAAAGGATTGCCAGGATTCACGGTCCCGAGCGACCTTGGAGTCCCTCCTCATCGAGACAGTGAGTCTTCCCGTGCCTCCTCAAATAAGTGCGGGAAAGGGTTTGTAGAATCTCTAGAAACTCCGTGGCGGGCACCTCTGGGCCTGGCGCCCAGGCGGCTCCCCTGGTCTTGTAAAAAGCACTTGCTGTGGAAGCAAGACCATGGCCATCGTCCCTGACCGGTGGCGGGCCACGGCGGCCCTGCTTCATCCCCCGCGCTCCGTGGTCCCGACGTCCAGGAGTCCTGCTGCCTTGCCAGGCGTCTGTCCCCACGGCCTCGCCTCACCTTCCAGGGACATGATCCTGCATGCGGTTTCCCTGGGGCGGTCGGGGGTGTGGTCCCGTGACCACGGGAACCCCGGCATCATTCACACGACGCAGTGAGACACTCCGGTGCCTCATGCGCAGCTGACACGTGGCTTCCTTGGTGCTCCCTGTAAGCACGGCCCCACGTGCATGTCCGCGATCGTAGGTGGGATGACGCAGCTCTCTACAGACCAGGCCCGTGCGAAGCACCTGCACACACTCGTCCGCGTCCTCACAGGCTGTGCGGTGTGGGGGCCGCTTTTACTCACATCTCACAAGAAATCGGGCTTCGAGCCCTTGAGACGGCCGCCCAGGGCTGCAGGTGGGGAATGCGGACGCGCGTGGGGTTTGAACCCGGGCAGGCCGGTTTGAGAGCCACCGCGGTGGGAAACATCTGGAGCACTTGCGTTTCTGCAAGTAAACACGCCGGGAACGCCACGGAGAGAAGCGTGCAGAGCGGTCATTGAAGCGTTTCATGGCCACCTGTTCTTCCCGTTCTCCCTGGAGTGACAACAGGTGGGGTCACTGGTGACACCATTTCGCCTCTCGCCCGTCACCGGCATCATCTCTTCTGTCCGTCGGGAGGGCTGGTTCTGCCCACCTGGATCTTCCTGGCTTCAGCAGTGAGCGTGATACGCTTTGAAATCAGGGCAGGAGGAAGTGCTTTTGCTCAGCACCTTATGCATTTCTCCAGGCTCTCAGGGTGCACAGCTTCCTCAGGTCCCCTGCTGCTTAAGAGCAAACCGTCCAGACCCCCAGACTTGGACTGTGTCGGTGGCTTGGGCGCATCCCAGACTCACTGATTCCTGCTCATCCGTCGCGTGGCTGATCCAGGCCTGGGGCTGGTGACAGGAAACACTGCAGCTGCTGCTGAGCCTGAAACAGCATTGTCCCCACTCCAGCCGGGGGTGAGGCTGGCCACGGGTCCCCCATGTCCTTCCCACATCCTCCCGCTTCCCTGGCCACCAGCAAACAGCCTCTTCCTGAGGAGCAGACTCACCAGCCCTGCTCTTGGTGCCTCCCTGGTTGACCCTGTGACCTTCTGGGGTGTCCCTGCTCACCTCTAACATCAGTATCACTTTGCAGGATCCCACCGTGTGCCTGCCTGGTCTGACGGCATCTGCCAGAGCCCCTGGCTTAGCCCGACAGAGGACGCTGGTCCTGACCCCTTCCAGCCCCGAAGAGAACACAGGCCAGGAAAGGGCAGAAACTCGGAGCAGGAGAGACTTGCCGTGGCCTCTCTCTGCACGTAGGCCCTTTGGGGCGTTTGGACCTGGGGCTGGCGAGGGGAACTTTCAGTGGCACGTAGGATGGTGTGTGCTGTTATATGGTGAAAGGGACCAGACGCTCAGGGATGAGGCCATAGGGGCTGAACAGAAGGCAGTGATGGGGACACACGCAGCGCGTCGTCCTGTGCCTTGCTGAGGTGCGATTGCCCAGCATTTCCGGCGGGCTCGTCCAGCCCTCGCTGTCCCACCTCCACACCCAGATCCGTCTCTGCCAGGGGCGGGCGGGATGGGGGGGGCTCCTCTTGTGGCTCTAAGAAGCCTTCATTGTGTCCCCTCCCCTAGGGCAGCGGCCGGCCAACCTGCTCGCTGTGCAAGCCTCTAGGGTGGGGTCTCTTAGAGAAACCCAACCCCTGCCCCCTTCACGTTGGCTCCAGATTTCCAACAGGGAATCATGAAAGTAGCAAGTGGGTCTCTGAACGATTTCCGGTTCTTCCTGATGCCTCCGAGAACCTCTACGTTTCCCAGAGACGGAGTTACAAATGTAGTGAAAACATCAGTCATCTTTCCTGGGAGGCTAGCATCATATGAACTCTGTAGTAATGCCGGCCGGCCCTCTTGTGAGGATTGCCGAAGACATGATGTGTGTGTTTATACACGTGTGTGTGGTCAAGCTGGGGAGAAGCTGTAAAGCGGTGATGTCGCCCGGTAGTGATTCTGCTAGCCCTGGGCGGTGCCTGGGCTACACGCGGGCAGACTCCGGGCCGGCCAGCCGCTCATCGGCCCAGGCCAAGGGAGCAGAGAGCCCGGCAGCCTCCCCCTGCCAGCAGGCCCCGGGGTCACTCCATCGAGAAGACGGGCCTGGCTCCTCCCTCACCTCCCTGGGCCAGTCCCCTGGTCACGGTGGGGAGAACCAAGCCACGCGGAGCCTGAGCCACATTCTGGCGGAACGGATTTTACTTTTACGTTTTTTAAAATGTTTTAAACGGTCGTATTTTATGGGCTTGCACCCCAGGGCTTTGTAGTGCAGGGCACGGTTTAAAAATTGACTAAATAAATAAGATTCTGACATAGTTGAGATGCAGGGGAGGTCAGACTAGCTCTACCTCCTAGTGGGATGGAATTCACAAAATCTGTACATGGGTTTGTTTCTGCTCTGGGGGAAAGGAAGGCAATTTTTAATTAAAAAAAAAAGAGGGTTGCTATCCAGAATAACTTCATATTGAAGAAGACCCCATCAGTTTGCTGATGACGGTCTTTGGGTGTGCAAACTGTCATCCTGAAACCCCTTTCTTGAGCCATGCGAGGTGAGGGCACAACATCTTCAAACTTATTTAACCAGAGAGCCCCATTTCTGTCCTGCAAAATGCTGCATTTGTATAATTTTCACCATGCGTCTTCCCCCCAAATGTTAAATCTCAGTTTTCTCATTCCATGTAATACAACCAACCACACGCTCACTTCGTTTATGTAAGCCAACTGTTATCTGTCCTCATGGTTCTCCGAATCGGGGCATCGATATTTGCAGTGACGGTCTTTCTTTGTCCTGCTTCAGGGTCCAAGGATCAAGTTCTCGTGAGTGGTTTGGGGGCCTTTAGGCCACAGGTTGGCCAACCCAGTCGGGCTGGAGACCCCTCTAGGGGGAAGCCCATCTTGTAGCTGAAACGAAATCTTCTGCATCTTCTTCCCTGTTCTCTTCTCTGGAGTCAGGAAGCTCCAGGTCACCTACGCAAGCGACACAGAGCCTGGTGCAGCTCAGAGCCCGCGGGAGGGGGGCCTGACCCGGGCGCGGGAGGACGGGGGGCCTCCCCGCACGAGGCAGGATGCGTGGGCCACCTCCCGGCGTCGCACCGTGAGGCTGGCTCTTCACTTTGCCAGCACCACGTATCAGACTCGAACACTCATTACACTTACCTTTGTTGAAAATTGCCTATTTCCACCACTTAAACCCCTCCCAATTGTAAGAAATACTTCCTTAGCGAGCCGGGGACTTCCTCGCTGTCGTCACGGCGAAGTAGGTGGTGCCATGGCTCTTCTGACCCCAGCCCCCTCCCGGCCTTTGCTCTCGGTGGTTGCAGGGGTGAGCAAGGTGGTGACGGTGGACGTGAAGGGGAACGGGCAGCGCTGGCTGAAGGTGCGCGATCTCACCAAGGGAGTCACCTACTTCTTCCGCGTGCAGGCGCGGACCATTGCCTACGGGCCCGAGCTGCAAGCCAATGTCACGGCCGGGCCAGCCGAGGGTAAGTGGAGCTCCGCCAAGGGCCCCGCGCCCGGGGCCGTGCCAGTCAGGGGCCCGTCCCCGCCACAGGCCAAGCGGCTGTGGCCCACCCAGAGCGGGCAGAAACGCAGAAGCCTTCTGGCAGCACGGGTGTCTTCAAAATCACGTGGTAGCACCAACTTCCCCGGGCGGGCTTGTTAAACAGAGATGAGCAAGTTCTTAGGTGTTAAACATGTAACGTTTGGGGCTGTTTTCTGGAAAAGCTTAGGAGAAAACAAGTGAGTTTTTTAAAGGTTTATTTATTTATTTTTGGGGGGGGCAGAGGGAGAGCGAGAGAGAAACCCAAGCAGACTCACCGTTGAGTGTGGAGCCCGACTTAGGGCTCGACCTCACGACTCTGAGATCATGACCTGAGCCGAAAACAAGAGTCAGCTGCCCAACATTTGTGCTCCCCAGGCTCCCCCCAAAACAAGTGCAGTTTTTGAAATAAGGTACACAAGAAATTTTGAAGTGCTCACATCATGCCAAGGAGCCCTGTAGCTTCCCACTTAAACTATTTTGGCATTTTTTTTAAATCCTTAGCAAGGCGAGGGTGGCAGAATCCAGGTTCCCAGAGGGCCCACTGCGTGCCAGGCGCAGTCTTGGGCCCGTTGCCTGGCTCATCTCTGTTCACGTCTGGCCAACCCATGAGGCCAGTGTATCCTTCCCACATCTGGGATGAGCAGAGTGTGACCGGGCAAGGCTAAGCCACCTGCCCGGAGGAGTAGACAGAGCCTGGGCAGGGCTGGCCCCACCTGTGGGATGAGGAGCCCCCCGAGTGCCAGTCTCTACCTGCCCCTGTCTCTTTTATCCCACAGGCTCCCCGGGGTCCCCCAGAGATGTCTTGGTCACCAAGTCCGCCTCTGAACTGACCCTGCAATGGATCGAGGGAAATGCGGGCAGGACGCCCACCACCGGCTACGTCATCGAGGCCAGGCCCTCAGGTAAGGGGCGGGGCTGCAGCACCTGCCAAGCCGAGAGTCTGAGAGCCAGAGCCCTCAGCCTCCTCTCAGCCTTTCCCTAACGATACAGAGATGAGGGCAACTCGATGAAACGTTACGTGCGTCTCTCCCTCTCCTCCGTCACCTTGCGGGCATAGATTCTCCATGCTTCACCGCAGTATGCATCCCTAGGGGTGTGGTCACTGCCATCCTCAGAAACAAGTACATGCAAACTTAGGGACACTTGCAGACACTTCCAACTCATCAGTAGGATCCAAGAGTGTTTCTAGAGGCTCATTTTGGGCTCTTCATCTTTGCACCCAGACGGAGTCCTGCTCCTTTCTGATCACGATGAAGATTCTTGTTCATAGTGAGGCCCACACATCATCCCATCTTTAGGCTCCTGAAAATGAGGTCTGAGGTCCATTCTCTACCCTGTTTGCCCTAAGAGGGTTTCGCTCTCTTCCTCCCATTCAACGGTAATAACTAAGCATGGGCATTATTGGAAAATCTATTTCTGCTGCATTGAGCCGGCTATTACTCCTGGGAGCTAGGGGGTGTCACAAAATGCAGAGAGAATACTGAGCACGTCCTCCGTGACCTTCAGAGGGTGGCACATCTAATCGTGACTGTCTGAGCATGAAAATCTACAGTGTGCCGGGGCTGCCTGCAGAAAGCCCGCCACCAGAGCCTGCCCACGGCGCTGGGCATCACTGTAGTTGGATAGTTTAAGAGCCTTTGGGCCGAGAGGAAGGCCTGCCGTGTCATACTCGTCATTGTGTCAGACAGACTGCCCACCAAACTGCTTTTGAGAGATTACTAGTTACAAGCACCTCCTAGTAACTCCTAAGTAGACAATCTGGTGCCTGAGACAAAACAGCATCTGTTAAAGGTGATATGAAAAATTCTTTGGCTCAAGCATTAGCACGTTCAGCGCGTCAGCCCGAGGGGTCCTAGGAGCTTGTGGTTGAGCAAGGCACTCAGTCTGTTCTGGAAGCGGGGCTCACAAATCAGTACGGGCCTTCTGCGGCCACTGGGCCCCTGCCCCGTCCCTCTGAAATCAGGCGGCCCCGAGAGCACACAGCAGGCTCTCTGCTGAGGACATCTGATTCCCCAGCACTTTCTGAGACTGCAGGAGCTTCGAATACGGGCCCGGTGAGATCTGGGCCCAGCCAAGGGCCGCGGAGGCCGCACTGACCCCAAGGAAGCAACTCAACGCTTTTCTCCCCAAATCTAGGGAGAGCATTCATTGCAAAGCTTGCTTTGTGCACTTTCAGGCCCAGCAAGGGGCTCCTGAGAGAATCTGGGAGATCCCTGGATATCACTGACTCCTAACTGAAATTCAGCATTTCCTTCCCTCATAAACACAGGTGTGTTTGTTTACTCTGCTGTAACCATGGACCCCACACTGGGCAGCTTCACCCACGTGCGTGTCCTGCCTCCGCCCAGAGGCTGGGCGTCCAAGGGCAGGGCGTGGCAGGGTGGGTCCTCTGAGGTGTGAGGGAGGGTCTGTGCGGGCCTGTCTCCCTCTCTCCCAAGTGGTTTGCCCTCAGTCTTGGGCGTTCCTTGGCTGGTGGAGGCGTCACCCCCATCCCTGCCTTCTCCCTGTGCCCAAATGCCTCCTTTTTATGAGGACACCAGTCATACTGGGTTAGGGCCTCCCCTCAAGACCTCGTCTTGACTAATTACATCCGCAAAGACCCTATTTCCAAATAAGGTCACACGCTGAGACATGGCGGATCAGACCTTGAATGCGTGAATTTTGAGGGGACACAATTCAACCCCCCCACGGTAGGTAAGAGACCACGAACGTAGCTGCAGAGCCTGTGGAGTTGCGAGCAACAGAAATCACTCTGCTTCCCATCCATCGCGGCCACGCGGGGCCTCCCAACAGGGCTGCCCTTGTCGTCCGAATGCTGCGTGGGCCTTGTCACCCAGCGTGGCCCTGGCATCGCGGTGCTCCCTGAAACCCAAGTCTGTGTACCCCGTCTTCCAGAGAACCATGTAGGCCAACACGTCACCCAACGAAAACCACACATGACCCACACGGTCCACAGACCTGGGAGACGGGGCTGCCGGGAATCTCCAGTCACCTCTAGGTTCCTGCAGGCTTTAG
This sequence comes from Mirounga leonina, assembly GCF_011800145.1. Taxonomy (NCBI): domain Eukaryota; kingdom Metazoa; phylum Chordata; class Mammalia; order Carnivora; family Phocidae; genus Mirounga; species Mirounga leonina. The sequence continues at coordinate 3,307,720 of NW_023270763.1, forward strand.
GGCAGAACTGGCTTCCCCTCACGTTTTATGCATCTAAAGCCATCCCGAGAAGGTGTCCCTTCGAGTCAGCAGATTGCCAAAGGGGGCTGTGGCCCCGAGGAAAGGTAAGAGGACTTGCGCTAGAGGACACGCACACAGAGGACCCCTGCCAACTCCTCTCCTTCTGCCGAGGGCTTGCTCCCCGACTAGTGTTAAGACCCGCCCCCCTAATGCGTGGCTGTGAGGACCGCAGTGGGGTCCCTGGAGTGACGGGAACGCTCCGCGTCAGCGTCACTTCCCGGCTGCCATGCTCTGCTGCTGTTTTGCAAGATGATCCCGTTGGCGGACACCAGATAAAGGACACTCGGTTTCTCTCTGCATCATTTCCCATAACTGCATGCGGTTCTATTTACAATTACCTCAAAATCAAAAGCTCAGCTTAAGATTTTAAAAATATATGTATACATGTATCCCACGGATGGCGTCCTGATCAATCAAGTGCAACAGCGCATCTTTGGAAGGAGCATCTCCGTGTCAGAGATCAGACGTGGGGAATGGACCACGTCAGCGGCCACACACGCGTGTGTGGGCTCGGAATCCTAGCAGTGGAGAGCACATTCCGGCACTTTCTGAGCAAAGAGAAAGTATTGATTCTTGGGCTTCTCATTGGGTCATCAGAATCGCATCCATCCACCATAAGGAAGGAAGCAGGTGGCCTGTTGGAAGAAGGGCAGCTTTGGGGAGTCCGGACGACGGTGTGAAGATGAGCTACCTGGGACACCGGCCTAGGTCTCGCACCGCGCTCTGCGCCCCGAGGGCCTCAGCTGGCTGGATGCCTCCTGAGATCAGCAGGACCCCGAGCTCCGCCAGTTGGTGCCGCGAAGAGGAAACCAGCCCCCGGGGACTAAGACGTGACAGGACGCTGACCTGCAAGACGCTGTTTTATTCAATGAGCAATGATTTGCCTCCGCTCTGTTCTGAGACCGTGGTCCCCTTTCAGACCGTGGACCGAACCAGAGCGGCCGCGGGGCTCACCGTCTCCCCGCGGAAGTGTGCCTCCTCCCTCCCGTGACGCAGGCCAGCAGCAACTCAGAGGCAAATGAAATGCTTTTATGGATTGTCAATATTTAAACACCTTGCTGGTGCCTTAGGGCTTTGGATCTCAGCTGTCATCTATTACAGGCCTCATTACACAAAACATTAAACGCTCTATCTTATTTTCTCCACCGAAGCTCTCTGGCAAGACTTTCTCCAGGCAGGCGAGTATTTTGAAGGGAGCGGGGGTCTGGGAGATGGGCCCAGGTTTTCATGAGGAGGCCCTATTTTTGGCGGAGTCCATCTGGCACCTGCGGGTCCCTCGCCACAGGGTGTCTGGGGAGCCCGAGCCACTTTGCCCTAGGTGGCCCCCAGGGCCCCCTGCGTCTGCTCGGCCTGCCGTCTTCCCGCCCAGCCAAATCTCCATCTTGCACCCGGGAGGCAGGCAGCTCGTCAGCTTGGTGGCTGGAGCCACGAGGTGGCCAGTGGGCTGGGGCAGGTGGGGGCAGGTGGGGACAGGTGGCAATGCAACCCCTTCCTCTTCTGCATCCTCACCCTAACCCCTTGCAAATTCTGCAGAATCGCCCCATTGCTGCCCTGACATGCAGACAACCCAGCAGCAGCTATGAGATTAGCATCTCGGGCTGGAACACAGACTCTTTATTCCTGGGAAGGGCGGTCAGTGGGCTCGGACCCAAGGGCAGCCTCACCAAAGATGCATGTCTCTGGTTGTGCGTACGTTTCCTCCGAGTCAGTGTCGCCAAGTTCCCTGGAAGGCCTTGGAAACTATGCAGTGGGCTTATGCAGATGATTTATTTACACAAATTATCCCAAGGCATTTTATTGTGTAGATCACGAAACCGAATTTACATATTTACACAATAGACTGGAATGGCATAAAGGAACCATAAATGTATTTTCCTCTCCGAAGCAGCCATGAAATTCATATTTAGGACGTACCCGGTGCAGGCAGCCTTTTTCACAAATAGTGTCGTTAGCCCAGAGCTGAGAGCTGGTCAGCTGGAGGACAGGGCCCGGTCCCCGGCCCTGATCACGAGCCCCCACAAACCCGCGTCCGCGTCTCCCAGCTCCCTCCCCGCTCATTCTGTTCATTTTTGGTCTTTGGCCTGGGACTTTTCGGTTGAACAAAGAAGAAAATCAGCCTTTTTCCAAAGGTTTAAAATCCGTGGAAATCCCCCAGTCGGCAAATGCGGCAGGCGGGCCGCTGCTGCAGGTCCGACCCTCCCGGGCCTGGCGACCCTCCTCACACCCGCCCGCGCCGGCCGTCTTCAGGGCACGCACATCCTTTGCTTCTAGGCCTTCACCTCATCTGTCTCCTGCCTTCAGCCAGATTAGATAAAAGGTGATTTTTTTTTATCCTCAAAGGTGTTTAGCCTCGTGTTTGAGCCCCACGTGCTTCAGTTAGATTTCGGACTGAGACTGACCACCGCCGCAAAGAGCAAAGGCAGTGTTTAAGAAACAAACAGCTGACAGGCCTCCCTTCTCTCCGAGCTGCAAGCTGACAGTCACGTCGTTGGTTAGTGGAACCAGAAATCTGGGGCCCGTGAGTGACAGTTTCATTCAGCCTGGAGACCCTGTTTAATTGTCCGTGAAATCAAACTTCTGTGTTGGCCTGGTGTCTGTCTGAGTACCTGCAGCACGCAGCTCGGTTCCGGGCGTTGGAGGGATAAATTGAGCGACCCGCGGATGTGCCCGAGCCAGGCTCCGTCTCAATTCAGAAGAGAGGTGTTCATGTTTCCAGGTTTATTAGGACATGGTCTGGGAACGATGTGCCTCCTACCGCCGGGCTGGGGAGAGGCGAGGGCTGTAAGATGGGAACTGACGCGTTCTGTCGGCTCTGGGCAGGTCCGCTCTGAGGCCGTGAAGCCTATTTAGGTGGGAAAACGGTTCTTTCTTTTGTTTTTTTTTAAGATTTTATTTATTTATTTGACAGAGAGTCACAGTGAGAGAGGGAACACAAGCAGGGGGAGTGGGGGAGGGAGAAGCAGGCTTCCCGCGGAGCAGGGAGCCCGATGTAGGGCTCGATCCCAGGACCCTGGGATCATGACCTGAGCGGAAGGCAGATGCTTAACGACTGAGCCCCCCAGGCGCCCCAAAAGGGTTCTTTTTTCAAGGACCTTTACTATCAACCTCTTCCCCGTGTTTAGGGCCGAGGGAAGGCAGTGAAGACAAAGCAAAGAGCTCACATTCTTTAAAGAAACACCCAACTGCTGAGGAGCCAGACTGTGTGTGGCTTCTCATCGCCTCCCCTGAGGCTGGAGGGACTTGGGGTGTGTGATCACTGGGATCCCTTTAGGAACATGTGCAAAGTTCCTCTCTCAGCAGTATCCCACCCGCTTGCCTTGCAGGGGGGAGCAAGAGTCCAGGCAGGTGTACCCTCAAGCGTCCAGGAACAGGGATGGGGGGGCAGGCCCCACACACAGATGTGATTTGGGCTCACTCCCCACCCTGGACCCCCCCTCCCACAGACATCAGGAGGTGGCCAGCCTGAAGGTCAACCAGGACATTCAAAGCTGTGGGGCCAGCAGGGGACTTTGCACCGGGCATCCGGCAGTCAGGGATGCGGCTTTGGAAGACATTTCGACTCTTCTCTTCCAGCCCATCCTGGATTTCCCAGGAGGGTGATGTAGGAGCTCCCTGAATGGGGATGGGAAGCCTGGCTGGGGTTCTCTGAGCCTCCCGGCGGGGGGCGAACCTCACCTGGGGTCTGAGGGCTGGCTGAGTCAGATCCCCAGAATGGCCTGTAGAACATGCAAAGGCTTGCATGCCTCCCACGTGTTGATTGAGATGGGAATCTGGCGCTGGGGATTATCCCAGTGCGTGGAAAATCAGTTGCACAAACCTCATTATAGCTAATAGTTCTGTAATGTTATTTTCCCCCTAATTTGGAGAGATACTTTTCTCCATCATTGATTTATTGAGATATTTAGCAGCATAATACAAATGAGAAAAGCAATCTGCGGTGGAGACAGAGTGGACGCTTCAACAGCTGACCGGCTTTTCTTACCCACTCAGGACCACGATGGAAATGTTAGTGTAGACAGATCGCCCAGTGAATTACAAGCGACATCTAAAAGGCCAAGTGCACTAATTTTGGCGAGGAAAAATTAAGCAAAATAAAAATGAAAACATTTTCTTCTGTTAGCTCAGAAGGAAATTCTCTTGCTATGACTCTCCCTCCCCCAACATTTTTCAGTGTAAATGGATCACTAAATAAATTGTTCTGTGTTGAGATTCTATATCAATATTTAAAAAAAAAAAATTTTAATTCACACAATTCCTGGAGCTATGACAGAGCGCTTAAAATAAAATGTGGCCTTTAGGTGATGGCAGAGGAAGGGGAAATACTTTTTTTTCTTTGGTAGCAGGAAAGCATTACAGAAACATTAATGCAAAAGACACTCAGAGAACCCACTCCAGAAGAGTTCAGACCCACTCAGAACAGTCTGAGAATACCTCTCATGCTTAGTCCCTTAATTGCAATGGTTTAAGCAACATTCATTTTAAAAGAGTCTATATTTTTTCTCTTTTACATCATAAAATTATCTACCCTTTATTTTATTTTTTTTAAGATTTTATTTATTTGAGAGAGAGAGAGATGGGGGAGGGGTAGAGGGAGGGAGAGAGAGAATCTCAAGCAGACTCTGCCCTGCACAGAGCCTGCCAAGGGGCTTGATCTCATGACCCTGACATTATGACCTGAGCCGAAATCAAGAGTCGGATGCTCAACTGACTAAGCCATCCAGGCGCCCCTTGTCAACCTTCTTAGAGGAAAAACACTGCACAATTCAGTCAACATTTAAAGCCCTTAGAATAGTGACTTGCTCATAGTAAGTGCTAAATAAAATGGTGGTGGTGGGTATTTACTAGAAGCCTGCTTGTGCTAGGCCCTGCAAAGGGCTATGGAGATACATGGATAGATGGATGGATGGGGTAGATTATGGACAGATGGATAGAAGGAAGGAAGGAAGGGTAAGTGGGTGGATGGATGGATGGGGAGATGGATAGATGGAAGGAAGGAAGGAAGGAAAGAAGGAGGGAAGGAAGGGGAGATGGATGGACAGGGAGATGGATAGATGATGGATGGATGGGGAGATGGATGGAAGGAAGGAAGGATGGAAGGAAGGAAGGAAAGGGAGATGGATGGATGGGGAGATGGGTGGATAGGGAGATGAAAGGAAGGAAGGGGAGATGGATGGATGGGGTGATGGGTGGATAGGGAGATGAAAGGAAGGAAAGGAGGGAGGGAGGGGAGATGGATGGATGGGAAGATGGATCACATCAATAGATATTTATTGAACTCTTGAAAACTTGAGGGCCCAGTGATGTGGACAGGTAAATGCGAAGGAGTGCTCAGAAAGTCCATTGGTGGAAGCAAGCATCTCTTGCTGGAGTGCAGGAGTGAGGTCAAGAGGAGTCTGAAAGGGAGGAATGACCTCATTGATCTGCCTCCACCCCCTACCCTTAGACTATGAATTGCTCATCTGAACAGAAATCTCACCTGATTCCCCAATGGGTGGAACAGGGCCCGAGCAAAAAGTGAGCACTTCAGTATCTGTGGAATGAGTGTGTGGATGGATGGGAGGCAGTGGAGGGGAGAACAGGGCCATGGGGTCTCCCGAGGCACAGGGAGCGGCTTGTGCAGAGAAAATGCACTCTCTGTGCCCATTATTCCCCCATCATTCTTGTGCAAAACTCTGAATGAACATTTTAGACAGCAATCATTCCGTGTGCAAACCTCAATCTGTTAGGGCCGGAGGGGGGAGACTTGAAGATATCGCTTGCCATTTTGACATTACCAGTGGTAATGGGTACCTTGGTGGGAAATGAGTGTAACCGTGACTGTTTAGAAATAAATAATCGTTGTGCTTTTTTTCTGCATGGCAGAGATTCGTACCTTTAAAATCTCATTCACATCCGCTCCTTCATTAACCTGTGGCTGTAAGGACTTAATCGGTGCAAACTCTAAATCCTATGCAAATACAGACTTATACACTAGCAATTTTCTTTCTGTGTACTGTTGGGCTAATCCACTTGAGTATATCTGGTGTTCCGAGGTGCGTGATAAGTTGGTGCCAGATAACCCTCAGCTCCCAGAAACCTGTCCGTGCGTGTGCATGCATATTCAGACATGCCTGTCCTCTCCCAATCTCCTGCTCTTTTTAAAAGATTACCTACCTGTGCCTGTAAAAGAAATTATAATTCATGATGGATCAGTACTTCAAATGAACATTTTGGGCACTGAGCCCACTTTTTGCCAAAGCACCTCCTTCGAGATTGGGCTTATGCATACTCGTGCTGTGCAGTGCTTCCTCTGTGTACAGCACTTATAAGCACTTTATAAATAGTACCTTGTTTAACCCCGAAACAGATCTACGATTTAGATGTCTCTGTCGTCGCCATCCTGCAGTTGAGGCCCAGAGAGGTTGGGTACGTTTCCTTGGCCCTGCTGGTGGACGCCTCAGAATCAGACCTATTGGCTTCTGTCTCTCTTCATCTCAACTCTCTGGCTTTAATTTCAACCTTATGAATGTTTTCCTACATGTCAGGGTTTAGATAAATTCGATATATATGTTTATCGTGGCAAAAAATACACAAGATAAAATTCACCGTCGTGACCCCTTGTTAAGTGTGCCGTTCGGTGGCGTAAAGAACGTTCACGCTGTTGTGGAGACATCACCACCGTCCGTCTCCAGAACTTCTTCATCTTCTGAAACTGAGACTCTATCCCCATGAAACCATAACTCCCCCCCCCTCCCCCAGCCCCTGGCCCCACCACCCCCTCTCTGTGTCTCTGATTTTGGTGAGTCCAGGGACCTCCTATAAATGGGATCCCACAGTGTTTGTCCTTTTGTGTCTGGCTTCTTCCACTGAGCACCGTGTCCTCAAGGTTCATCCATGTTGGGGCAGGAACCAGGGTTCCTTCCTTTTTAAGGCTGAATGCTATTCCACGGTGCGGATGGACCACATTTTGTTTACCCATTCATCTGTCAGTGGACACTTGAGCTGCTTCCCCCTTTTGACTATTGCGAATAATGCCATGAACACGGGTGTGCAAGTATCCATTCAAAATTCAGTATGTAGTTGTCTAATTTACACTTGTATTTGGTGGCTCCGGGGCATAGATGAAAAGGCAAACTGGGGTTCGGGCAGGTTGGATGCTGCAGCCGCTTCGAAGGATGAGCAAAGTGGAGGGCAGCTCTTGGGGGGTCTGGTGTGTGAGGTTCGGGCAGAGTCCCCAGGGTGAGCAAGTGCAGACCCCGACCCCCTCCGACGGGCCGGCAACATGTCTGCCCACAGCCATGTGGCCATGACGGCCTCGCCACACTGGCCGCTGGTGGGATTGTCATCTCCAGTTAGGATGGGGGGGCAGGTACTCCAAAGAACCGAGAACCCTGGCTGGGGTGCATGGACGGCAAGAGACCCACGGACGGGCCAGGGAGGCGGGATCCCGGGGTTGGGAGGGGCGTGGCCAGCCAGGAGGGAGCCAGAAACCCTCAACAGAAGAGGACGTCAAGTCAGAAACCAGAGGGAGGCCTGGAGTCTGATGGGATCCGATGGGATCCGATGGCCAGGAGAACGTGCAGGAACGTGCCACTGCGCAGCCTGCAGCCGCGGCAGAGTCTGTGCGCGAGGAGAGGGCTGGCCTCCCCCATGGCCCCCCGGCCCCCCGGCCCCATGCAGCGCCCCCCACCTCTGGTTCTCACGTCACATGCCCTCGGCGAGAGCAGCTGTGAGCCCACAGCAGGGCGGGCACCGCATCAGAGGCGGGAGAAAAGCAGCCCTAACCTCCGCTCTCGTGTCGTCTCTCCAGATGAAGGCCTCTGGGACATGTTTGTGAAGGACATCCCCCGCAGTGCCACATCCTACACCGTCAGCCTGGACAAGCTCAGGCAGGGAGTGACCTACGAGTTCCGGGTGGTGGCCGTGAACCAGGTGGGCTACGGGGAGCCCAGCAGCCCCTCCACGGCCGTGTCAGGTAGGGAGCCCTGCCCGGGAGGGGAGTCTCGGGGTGCAGCTCTTCCCTCGGAGGGAGGAGGGGACGGCTTAGAGCTGGGGCGCAAAGAAAGAGGACAGCGCCGGGCTCCGTGTAGGCACCAGCAGGTGTGGGCCCCGCCTAGAGACACGGTGCGGGGGGAGCGGTGTGTGTGAGCCCGCACCACCACCACCACCACCACCAGACCCCGACTGTCCTCACCACACTGCGCTTAAGCAATTCTTAATTTCTGTCTCATTTTTTCCTAATCAGAGACCCTTGCCAGAGTCAGGGCAGTCGGCTTGAGCTAAGCAGTGTGCCGTCCGGGGTGAAGGCAGCCCCCAGCCCCTCCCGTCAGCCAAAGGCTCCTTACTGGGCAGCCTTGTGCAAAGCTTGCGACGCGAGGATCACCCCAGCAGCCACAGCGGGGAGGGGTGGGGTCTCTTAGCACCCAACCCAGGTTGTGTCTGATCCGGGCATCCTCCGGGATGGCTGAGGGGCCCACGTGCGCCCTGGGCCAGTCGCCACCCTGTACATGAGCCCCCGGCTCCACTCTGGGTGGAAGAGGCAAGGTTTCTTTCCCGGAGCTCGTGAGGTGCTGATGACACACTAGCCGTCCTCACCAGCCCTGTGGCAAGGGGTGCAACAGATGGGGGGAGATCAGGAAGGGCTTCTCGGAAGAGGGAGCATGCGTCTGGGTGGTGGAGGGTGCGTGGGGCGAGGCCACAGGGGAGGGAGCAGCAGAGACAAAGTCCTGGCAGTGGGTCAGCAGGAGGGAGGGGAGGGGAGGCCCGCTCAGCCCTGCCTGCACCTGGTATTACCGGGGTTGCTGGGAGGAAGCCCCTGTGGGGACCCCACCCAACAGGGTGGTCACACCGCCTGGGGCTCCGCCGTGGATCTGCCGGGCAGCTGGAGGGATTACAGGGAGCAGCGCAGAGCCGATTATGAAAGGGAGCTAGCAGCCCACCGCGGGGGTGGGGGCAGGCAGGGTGCAGGCAGGGGTGCAGGCTGGGGGTCAGGCAGGGTGCAGGCGGGGTGCAGGCGGAGGAGCAGATGGGGGGGCAGGCTGGGGGGCAGATGGGGGCAGGCGGGGGGCAGGACCGGGGGGCAGGCCAGGGGGCAGGCGGGGGCAGGGGGGGGGGCAGGCGGGGTGCAGGCCGGGGGGCAGGCGGGGGGCGTAGGTGGGGGGCAGGCGGGGGTGCAGGCGTGGGGGTAGGCGGGGGGCAGGCAGGGGTGCAGGTGAGGCCAGAAACAAGGCAGGCATCCCTACGACCAAGAGAAACACGTTGCCTGTCCCCAGCATGTAGATTTGTTTAAGCTGCCGACTGCTCTTGTTTAAATCAAGAACACCTTGCGTCTCCTCTTTGCCGTGAATTTGGAGGAAGGACCATGTGTGTGGGCAGGCTCGGCCGCGAGCCCTGGTGGCTCGGGAGGGGGTCTGCCAGAAGGAGCCCCAGCGTGCCGCGGGCTTGTGTAACAGTAGGACTTAGACGAATCAAAATGTTCTCATTTCCTTCACTTTTCTTATGAAAAATTTAACATACCTCCCAAAAGAGAGACTAGAATAAGGAATCCCCGGGCACCCATCACCCCAGTCGAGCAAGTCAAGGTTTGCCTCTCTCGGTTCCTCTGTGGAAAAGCCACGTAAAGTAATTCCCGATGCACAGGGCCGTTCATTCCACACGCACGCAGCCCGGGGGGACAAAGGCTGGTTCCTGCAGGAGAACACGGCCCCCTCACCCTTCTGTTCATGGGGCCCGCGGCTGGGCTGTCCTCTGAAGCCCGCTGCACCCTCTTGCCAGCCGCGGCTGCCGGCGGGAATGTGGTCAGCTTCCTCCGTCCTTCAGAGCAGTGGCCAGACAGCGGACCTGCGGGGTCCTGCCCCAGGGGAGGGGCGCGTCCTGCGGGTACCCAGGCCTTTCTTTTCCAGGCCCACCTGGGTGCTCAGTTGGGATTTGTTGGCTCATTATATGGAGCAATTAATGTGCATCCTGAAAACCACTTATATATTTTGGATTCAAAATGCTGCCATCTCCCAAGAAACCCTGTGCCGTCGCGTTATCCAAAGTCAGTTCCTCCCTTTTGTCCCCAGTGTGCACACATTTTTCACCCCTCCAGTGAGAGATTGAACGTAAGGTAGATGTGTCTTCTGGGGGCTTCAGCAGCTGGGAGGCGGACCGCGGCTTCCTGTTCTGTCCGCTCTGGTGCCTCCCAACCAGCTCCCCTGCGGGGGGCATGTAGAAGGCATCAGCAGGACCCCAGGGCCAAGCGGAACCTACCAAGCAACAACTCCCATGTTTCTGTTCTTAGTAAAGCAGAATAAAACACGAGCAAGAAGGGTATCCTTCTTCAGAGCAACTTTTAAATGAACCTTTTCTATTCGTTTCTCAAAAAACGTATCTAGAGATGGGGCCAGTGGTTCTGCTCAGTTTTGCTGGAGGCAGGAAACGCAGCACAGTGCAGCCCTTGGGGAGGCCTGGTGTGGCAGAGGCCAGTGGGGAGCGCTTGCAGCAAGAGGTTTCCATGCAGGAGTGGACAGAATCCAGCACCGGGTGGGAGTGCATAGGAGTCAGCCCACGGGGCTCATGGGCTTGGACTGTGCCCCGGGGCTAACGTGGGGCCACCGAAGGCTTTTAGGAAGGGACCGTTTGTTTCCATCGGAGGAAGATCTCCCTGGTGACAATGTGCAGAAGGGATGGGGGGAAGTCAGGAAGAGGCGAAGCCCCCGGAAGGGGTTGTAGGGGGGCAGCCGTGGTGGAGACGGTAAGGGGCCCCGGGGGAACATCTGGGAAGGAAGCCTGAGCACTTGAGGATCGGACGATGTCCAGGCACATTGGTCCTTCCTCCCTTTCTCCGGGACAACATCCGTAAGCAGATGAAATCGGGGGACATAGTGCGAAGGGTGGTGTGGACGGGCAAGGACAGGGCGAGCTCTGGGACAGGGCTGGTTCCCCCAGAGAAGGAGCAACCGCCGAGGAGCCCGTCGTGCCTGAGCTCATGTCTGGGAATCTGGCCCCTCGACCGCCCTAACCCACACCAGCCGGGCACATGGGGTTCATATTGCCTGCGATTGGAGGCTGCCCCACACATCCTTCCGCCCCACCCTGGGCCGCGGGCAGGCAGCAGGAGTCCCCATCCCGTGTGACCCTGTGTTCCTGTGCCCTTCAGCTCAAGTGGAAACCCCGTTCTACGAGGAGTGGTGGTTCCTCCTGGTGATGGCGCTCTGCAGCCTGATCGTCATCCTGCTGGTGGTGTTCGCCCTGGTCTTGCACGGGCAGAACCGGACATACGGGAGCTGCAGCAGAGGTGGGGCGCCCGCCTTGTCCCCCCCACCCCACCTCCAAATGCGCCCCTGCACTGGGGAGCCAGAAGGTCGATGTCTTCTCTGTCTCTCTCTCGATCCGGGATCTGTGGTGCGGGCATCCGCTTTGCATTTCGTTTGCCTGCGGGTGATAAAGTAGGTGCCGCTGGTTTCCTTTGGGAGGAGCTCCCTGTAGCAGCCAAGCGCCCTCGAGCCTGGCGGCCCAGGTTCGGGTCCTGGCTCCTACCGCCAATGAGCCGTGTGTCTTGGATCCGTCACGTGGGTGGTTTTGGCCTCCCTGGGTCTGTTCCCTCATCTGCGCCATCGCCCAACGCAGCAGTATTTTTGAATATGACATACAGAGCGTCAAACAGGTGAATCACCATACTACTCGGTGTCACGAGCACAGTGAGCCGGGAGCGTCTCAGGAACGTTGGTGCGGCTCCTGGAGCCACGTGTGGAAACACATACAGGGTACACCCAGAGATCGACTGAGCGTGTACCTCGCCTTACGCCCACGTTCCAGCTCCAAGCCCTCTGACCCCGGCTCACCTTGCATTCCCCAGCATAAGCTCCACGCCTGGCATACAGGAGGTGCTCAATAAGTGTTTGTTGCTACATGAATCACCCCCATCAGAGAAATGGACAAATGAACATGGGCAAAGCTGGACTCCATTTGTGGGAAGGTCGGGAACAACCCAAATGAGCGGAAGTTTCTAGAACACAGAACAGTGGTTGCCTCCTGGCAGAGAAGCATCAGCAGCGAAGGTCCGTGAGGGAACCTCGGGTTCCGAGAGTGCTCTGTCCTGTGTCTCCAGCCGGTGGTGCTCATACACGTCACAGACACAGCAGCCCAGAGGCTCACGATTAGTACACTCGATGTAGTCCAGTCTCCTCCATTTTTAAGGGACTCTCGTAATTACCCGTGAGACCCGTTCCGTGCACCGTCAGAATGTAACTGTGCTCCAGACGGTGCTGTGTCCCCCACACGCACAGCTGTAGCTGGGCCATGCACGTGACCAGCTCTGTGATGTCACCGAGGTCGCCACGGCGACAGGTCCCGTGGCTGGAGCTGTGCCTACCAGCTCGTCTGTCTGTCTGTGCTTCTTAGGAAGGTGGATCCCTGATGGGGTCTCCCACAGACGAGTGGGCGCCTGAGCCCCCGGGGGTGAGGCACTGGGCTGAATGGCTCCCCCGGCCCCCGCCCCTCAGCACCATCCCTCACTGCGCCTGAAGGGTTAACAGAGCCAGGCACCTCGCCATTTGCTTTCCTAACATTAAGCAATTCATCCCTCCAAGGAAAGATTTATTTTTTTCTGTATAAATTCACTTCTAACAAGTGCTCGTAAATCAGATTTTATTCCTATGGGATTTACTATGTATGAATGGCATGTCATTTTACTGAGTTAACGCTATTACAGAATCCTGTAACTGGCGCATAGAAGATCTCCCCGCTTTTCACTCCTTCTGCATCTGGAAAACAGGCCTGAAAAGACAGATTTGACCTGCAGCTTCTGATAGTGAGCCTCACCCTGGAGTATTAATTTAACATCATAATTGAAGCCTAGGAAAAAAAAAAAAAAAAAACCTACTTGTCTACTAGAATGTCTGACTTGCTGCAAGGAACCATGCAGAGCCCAAACCTTCAAGATTACGGCCTGACCCCCTCCTGCTTGCTCCCCTCACACCACCGTCCTCAGTGGGACTTCCTTTCTGAGAGCGGTTTTCACCTGCTCACCCTCTCATCAGCCAGATCCCACTGGCCAGCAGCCCCATCCTCCCTCCATCTGCTGGCCCGTGTTCTGTCGGCTTCCCCTGCTGCACGCACCTCGAGCATCTGGGCCCGTCGAGGGGTGCTGGGTTCGTAGCAGAGAGGGCACCCTAGGGTTGTAATAAACCTGGAGCAGGCTCCTGTCCTGGAGGTGGGGACAGCGGGAGATAAACAGGTGAGGTCCCCACCTCCAGGAGCTGGGGTCGAGCCGGGGAAGATGGAAGGCAGACAGTAAGGAACAAGCCACTATGTCAAAAACGCACCACGGGGGAGGCTCTGCAGGCCTCTGGGAGCAGAGGAGGAGGAGAAGGAGGTCTGGAAGATTCTCTCTGGTCCCAGCACAGGGACAGCCCTGAGGACACGAAGCCATCAGAAACCCTTCAGCCCCTTTGGTTTCCCACAACTGCACTGTTATTCATTTGATCTGCTGACGTGTTTTAAAAAACGTTCTCATATGTATTTATAAATTTATGATTTTTAAGTGGCTTTTAGTATATTGACGGACATATGCAGTCATCACCACAGCCAATTCTAAAACATTTTCACCACCCCAAAGATGCCCTGTTCCCTCCATGGCCCCCCTCCCCGTACATCTACTTTCTCCTTACTATTTTATTACATGGTCGTGAGTTTTTTATTTTGAAATGTATTCAGTATTTAATTTCCCTGCTTTTTAAAAAAGGTTATACATTCTGAAGATGCTTTCATAGAATACTGGTAAGAATACCAGTACTTTGGTGTCGGGCAAATAAACACGGAAATGCTCCAGTTTCGCTGTCCTTAATGCGCAGCGTCCTCCCAGCGTGCCTCTGATACCTCTGATGCCTTGCAAGCCCAAGCAGGTCGGCCCGGCTCCGGGCTCTGCTTCCAGCAGGAACTCAGTAAACACCCATAAGCTGACCAACTAGGGCTCAGCATCGCTGCGCCGGGCCCTTTCCTGGAACATCTGAACCCATTCTCCCATTCCGGCTGCAGGTAAGAGCATTTCCAACATGGAGGAGTCCGTGACACTGGACAACGGAGGGTTTGCTGCCTTGGAGCTCAACAGCCGCCACCTCAATGTCAAGAACACCTTCTCGAAGAAGAATGGGACCAGGTAGGGACACAGCAGCCGTAACCCCCCTCTGCCTGAAGATCTGCACCAGCCACGGTGGGGGTGCTGGCCACAGACATGCCGCCGTGCCCGTGGGCACCCACCAAACCCCAACAGGGCAGCGTTGAGCCTGGGGGGGAGAAGGAATGGCAGGGGGCAGGGGGCATCCTACATCCCTCTCTGGAGCTACAAAAAGAAGCATATCTCAGGCAGGAGGGGAGTGACCTCGGGAGCCCCCCACCCTCCCGTCTGGCCCCCTGGGGGCTGGCTGCACTCGTAGGATTAGCGAATTCCTACTCCACATGCCATCACGCAAAGCTGTGGCGGACTGACCATCAGCATGGATGTCCTCTCACCAATGTGACCACGGCTGCAGGGCGGGTCAGGAGGCCCCCGGGGGAGGTGTCCGTGGCCAGAGCTGCCCTGAGCCCGCGTCCCTCCCTTGCGGCCCCGTCCTGTCCTAGGTCCCCGCCGCGGCCCAGCCCCGGTGGGCTGCACTACTCAGACGAGGACATCTGCAACAAGTACAACGGAGCTGTGCTGACCGAGAGCGCCAACCTCAAGGAGAAGTCGGTGGACGCTTCGGAATCCGAGGTCAGTGGCTGCCACCGCCATCCCCTACCTCTGTGACCAGCCCTCTGCCTTCCCGTGGCGCCGCCTCTCGGGTCCCGTCTGACTCTCGCAGCCGCTCTGGGCAGCAGGGCCAGTGGGAAATGACTCCCTTTTATAGATGAGGAATTCCATGCTTCAGCTCCTTCGGGCCTGGAGGTCACGGGTACTGGGCCAACTCTCAGATCAATACCTCGCCCAAAGTGCCTTCTGATCCCGAAGCTGGCTCACTTTCTGTTTGGCTTCCAGAAATCAACCATGTTTTCTGGTGGTGACCGTAGAACCTGGCTGGTAGACCCCAGCTGCAGGGGCGGACAGTCTGAGCCTGCAACACCCACCGAACCCGGGACCCCAACCCTGGCAGCCCCTTCCCCTCTGTCCTGCCCTGCTTCCTTGTGCTAAAGGGGGACTTAGCCACTGCCCTTCTGGGACCGTTACAGGGTCTGGGAAACTCTGACTTGTCCCTGTCCTCACTGAGCAGATGGACCAGAGAGACCTTGCCCCCGAGGAGTGCCCCCCACCTGGGACCCATGGGCCTGCATATGCGAGGCCCCCTGAGCATCTGAGCACGCCCCGGGCAAGGCCTCCATCAGGGAGCAGTCAGGGGAGGATGTCGTCCGGGGGCAGCCATGGGAGTCTCCTTCAGGGGCTCAGCCCCCCACACCCGGCCCCCGGGAGGTGCCTTTCTCCACAAGGGTGCTGCCTCGGTGCCTTGCATTTACGAGCAAAGCGAGCTAGAGAGGCAGTTAGAGAGGTGGTCCTCCATCAGTCCTAAACTTTTTTATTTCACATATGCCAAGTCTTGAGAGAGAGGAAAATCACCACGCCATTTGCTGGACACGTAGGCCTGCCCCACCTCTTGGCATTCATACGCTAAATCAATATTTAATCTAAAATAAGTCTCACCTTCGTTTGGACCTGAATTCAGGCCTTATTAAGCCCTGGGGCTCAATAAAATGGCTTCTTTTAAATTGTGCTTTGTATATGAACTCCAAGTGAGATGGGGCGGCAGGTGGGTGTCGTGTGACACCGCGTCCCCTCCGCTCTGGGCTCTCTGTTTACAAAGGACGCCAGGCGCCCTGTCTGTCCCGTAGCCTCAGGCGTGGGGAAAACAAGCAGCACCGCAGAGGTCCGGAAAGGGACATTTGTCGGCAATTAAGGGACTGTCAAGTGAAATGCGGCAAAAATGACCTGCCTTTTTGTGATAAGGAAACAGCAGCTTTTCTCGAGCTGTTCTGGCTGCTTGCACCAAGAGCCACACGCTGGGAATGAGTAGGCTGGCCTTCTAGCACATACCATCTGTGGCAGCAGTTAGAGACGCGTTCGCAGGGCCCCTGCACGGCGTCTGTCCGTAATTCCAGGGCCTGCGGCTGTCTGGGGCCCACAGCCCTCCCACATTGGCCCTGCAGGTCGAGCTCGTGGTGGTGTAACAGAGGGTAAGCACTAATTGAGCACCTACTATGGGCCAGGCACACTCATCTCATGCTCAGCCATCTCAGACGTTGCCCCATTGCCTTCTGTCCCATGAGGTAGAGCGATTCTGCTCGTTGGCCGGCCGACAAGACTAAGCGTGAGGTCATCCAGAGCTTGGCGGAGCCCCGGCCTCCACTGTCTCCTCCAGCTCAGCACCCCGGGGTCAGCAGCCCGGGTTGGATGCATGAATTCTGAACTCTTTGTTCATGAAAGCATTCTCAGAATGGGTGGACGGGCCGCATCCAGTCTGTCTCTCCTCTCACACAAGTGGGCTGTTTTGAGATGCAAATTCAGCTGGTTTGATGGAGGGTTATTAAGTGTATACAGGCCCTGACCTCGGCATATACACAGGTGCATACATGCGCACATACATGGATACCTACATACAAACACACACAGGCACAGAGGGGACAGAGGGAGGGGCTGAGGGTAGGGAGGGAAGAGGGGAGGAGGGCAGGTGCTGGAGAGAGGGGCGTGGAATTCACACTAAATCCTGCAAGGAGGTTGTCATGATCTTCATGTAATAGAGGATAAAGCCAAAGCTTACGGAAGTTTTTATGTCTTCCCTGGACATGCACTGATGGGGGCAGGGGGGGAGGGGGTTCTTGAAAGGCATATCTGAGCACTGGGCTCCCAGTTCTGTCCCTCCCTGCAGACCTGCTGCACAGATTTTAGTTGTCCTCGCTCTAGGACTGTGGCTAAGCGCAAGGCCTGTGCCAGGAGGAAGGGGTTCCTTTTATAATTCCCACAGATGCCTCTCGTGGTTCCCAGTGCTTTTTGGGTCAAGGGCTCTATCAGGAACCTGATGAGAGGTTAGATGCTCTCTCTATATATGTGCAAAATTTCACCTAGGATCTGGGGGTCCAGGCCCCTGGAAAGCTCTGACCGTCACCTCCAGCTGAAATTCCCATGCCTGGGTTCTATCTGCCCCCCGGGTCCGTGGGTAGATACAATAAAGCCCATCCTTTTTCCAGAGTTCTTCGCTTTATAATCTTGCTAGGTCCTGTCTTTGAACCTTGTGCATTTGGGAGATTTGTAGGCACTAAATATTCACGGGATCCCAACAGAGGGACGTGGGGACGTTCATCATCTCAGAAGTGCCAGCTCAGATGGGAGAGCTTGCTTTGAACCACATTTATTAAACAGCTTGATTGAGATGTAGTTCACATACCACAAATTCACCCATTTGGAACGTGGGTTATTTAGGAGTGTGTTTTTAATTTCCTCATATTTGTGAATTTCCCAAGTGTCATTCTATTATTGATTTTTTAATTTTCTTCCATTGTGGCCCAGGAACATGCTTTGTATATTTACAATCCTGTTAAATGTGTTGAGTCTTGTTTTATGGTCTGTGCCAGAAGAATGTTTCATATGCACTTGAAAAGAGCGTGTTATTCTGCAGTTGTGCGGAGTGCTCTGTATGTGTCTGTGGGGTCTGGTTGATTCCCAGTGTTGTGGAAGTCACCTGGGTTTTTGATCTTCTGCCATCCACTAATGTATTGAAGTCTCCAACTATTATTGAATTGTCTATTTCTCATTCGAATTCTGTCAATTTGTGTATTTTGGGGCTCTGTCTTCAGGTAGATATATGTATACGATAGTTATGTCTCCTAGATGGATTGACCCTTTCGTAGTACAGTATGTCCCTCTGTCTCTGGTAACAATTTTGTCTTCAAGATTATTTTGTCTGATATTACTCAGCCATTCCGGTTCTCTTTTGGTTACTGATGACATGGTGTTTCATTTCCATTCTTTTACTTTCAACCTGTTTGTGTCTTTTAATCTAAAATGTATCTCTTACAGATAGTGTGTAGCTGGGTGCATATCAGTTTTGTTCTGCCAATCTCTGCCTTTTGACTAGATTGTTTAATCCATTCACATTTAATGTAATTACTGCTATGATAGAATTTACATCTGCTGTTTTGATATTTGTCTTTTGTATGTCTCATATCTTTATTCCTCTTTTTCTCCCACTTTTTTTAAGTGAAAATTTTCTAGTATACCTTCTTAATTTGCTTATTTTTGCTTCTATTCTATTTTTTCAGTTATTTTTGTTAGTCGTTGCTCTAGTATCAACATTTACTTAAGATTTATACTAGGGGCACCTGGGCGGCTCAGTTGGTTAAGCATCCAACTCTTGATTTCAGCTTAGGTCATGATCTCAGGGTCCTGGGACCGAGGTCCACATCAGGCTCTGTGCTCAGCAGGGAGTCTGTCTGCTTGAAATTCTTTCCCTCTGCCCCCCCCCAATCCTCCAGCTCATGTGCTCTCTCTCTCTCTTCTCTCTCTCTCTCTCACACACACACACACAAATAAATAAATCTTTAAAAAAAAAGATTTCTACTAAATCTCAGTGACATGTAGAAACTTTATTCCTATACAACTCTATGGCCTCCTCCCCTTTCTGTGCTATTATTATACATATTATGTCTGTATATCCATACTGTTACAAACTCAAGAATACATTTTTTATAGTTACTACTTTACAGAACTATATGTCTTTAAAGGAAGTCGAGGGAGGAAAGGAGAGCAAGTATATTTCTAGAGTTTACCACGATAGCCTGCTTATGTACTTTTTCTGGTCCTCTTCATTTCTTCTTATGGATTCAAGTCACCATTGGGTGCCATTTCTTCACCTTCTCCTTTGTGCTGTTATTGTTAAATATGTTACATTTCTACACATTGCATGCCCAACAATACAATCATATACATATTTTATGAAATTGTTTTTTAACTCATAAGAGAAGAAAGGGGAAGACATATGCAATCATACTATCTCTTATAACTAATCATGTGTGATCATCTTTGTTGGTACATTCTGTCTTTTCGTGTGAATTTGAATTTCTGTCTGTATTGTTTGCTTTCAACCTGTCGGTCTTCCTTCGGTATCTCTTGTAAGGCAAGTTGGCTAGCAAAGAATTTTCCTGTTTCTGTTTATCTCAGAATGTCTTTATTTCACCTTTGTTTTCGAAAGTAGTTCTGCTGAACAGACGATTTTTGGTTGGCAGTTTTTATTCAACGCTTTGACTATGTTGCCCCATTGCCTTCTGTCCCCCAGTTTTTTTCTGACTAGAAGCCAACTCTTAATATTATGTGAGTTCCTTTGTCCATGATTTGAAGAGTTTCTGTCTTTGTGTTTTTGACTGTGAGGTGTCTGGGTGTGGACTTGGTTCAATTTATCTTACTGGGTGTTTATGGAGCTTTTTGGGTGTGTGGATTAATGCTTTTGGTCAAATCTGGAAAGTTTTAAGTCATTTTTTCGCCTGTTTTTTTCTGCCTCTTTTTTCTCTTCTCAACCCAGTGCTATCATGAGGGTCTCGCGTCCCAGTGCTCTGTACCTTCATCAGATTCTCTCTTCTTCTGTTGTTGTTCTTTCTTGTATGTGTTCATTCTTTTTTCTCTGTGTTTCAGATTGCATAACCTCTGTCGATATCTCCACGTGCCTTGATTCTTTCCTCTGCCAGACCCAGCATACCATGGGGCCCCTCTGTTGATTTGTTCATTTTGGCTATTGTATTTTTCAATGCCAAAACTTCTCATTTGGTTCTTTTTAAGTAATTTCTATCTCTATTGAATTTCTTTGCTGGGTGCAATATTGTCATCTTACTTTCATTCTTTAAACCTAGCTTCCTTTCGTTCTGTGAATATATCATAATAGCTGCTTCAAGGTCTTTGTCTGCCAACATTTGGGCCTCCTCAGAGGCTGCCTGATTTTTGCCCCATGTATGGAACACACTGTCCTGGTTTTTTTTTTTTAAATAGATCATTTTAGTTAACATATTGTGTCAACTCTGAATACTGATATCCTCCACCCCAAGGATTATTCTTGTTGTTTGCTTATTTGCTTATTTCTTGCTTAGTGACTTGGCTGGACTAGTGCGGTAGAAATCGGGTTCCTCCGCAGTGTGGACTCTGATGCCCTTCCTTTTTTTTTTAAAGATTTTATTTATTTATTTGACAGAGAGAGACACAGCAAGAGAGGGAACACAAGCAGAGGGAGTGGGAGAGGGAGAAGCAGGCTTCCCGCCAAGCAGGGAGTCCGATGCGGGGCCCGATCCCAGGACCCTGGGACCATGACCTGAGCCAAAGGCAGACGCCCAACGACTGAGCCCCCCCCAGGCACCCCCCTGACGCCCTTCCTGAGAGGCACAGCCTTGAGGATGCATTCAGGCCCCTGAATACCAGGGATGACCATGGTCCCAGCCAGGCTTTCTCTGTCTCTTTTTCTCACCCCCGTTAAGATTCTGGACGGTCTATCGCTGTTGGTATCACACCCAGCTCTTAACCTCCACCGCTGGCTGGCTCTATTATTTTTCACAGTGCCCAGGGCTCTACATTACTCCATAGCTTGATCCAATTAAAGTGCAGCCCTTTTGAGGGGCAAGATGTTGTCAATCTGAATTTTGCTCTGCTTCCAAGAGAGTTCTCCTGAGCTGTCTCTCTTTCCCCAGTTCTCTCTGTTAAACTTCTGGCTAGTTGATTGCTTCACTTGTTACAATCATGGAACTACCAGCTTCCTCATAATTTCTCACCCCAAAGGACTCCGCTGTTTTCAGCAATGCCCTTAGGCATGCTCTTTCCCAACAAAGCCATTCCCCTTAGGAGAACTCTGGAGCTCTCTGTTCTAATGGACTGTCTCTCCGCACTCTGTGGGACTTCCATGTCACAGCACCAAAGCTGGGGGTGGAGCCAGTGGCTCCCTTCTCCCATAGTGACGTACCAACTGCACAAGTAGGGCACTGGGTGGAGATGGTAGTCCCTGGGCTTCTGAGCTGGCCCCTCTCCGTGTCAGACATCTTCCCTACAAGCTATCCGAGGCAGGGGCAATGCGGGCTCAGGATTCTCAAGTGGTGTAGACCAACCAGCCTACAGGTGAAGACAGGGTGAGGAAGGGAACCCCGTTCTCTTGGCCATACCTGCCCGGGATAGAGCTTCCGTCATGCTGAGCTGGGGATCGGGGGTGGGGGCATTGATGCAGGTCACAGTTCAAGTGCCTCTGACTTTTGCTGTTCTTAGTGAAATTTAGATTTTTGTGGAATAAATCTTTCTCCATTTGCTATATGTCCTTGCCACTATTTCCAGAGACTTTAAATGCCTGTTTATAAAATAACTTTCCCCAGTTAAATCGTTGCGCCACCAGGAAGAGAATCTGCTGGCTCCTCACCAGCCATTCTGGAAACACCTTTTCCATTCGTAATGGGTGGTTCTGGTATTCAG
Organism: Mirounga leonina; assembly: GCF_011800145.1. Taxonomy (NCBI): domain Eukaryota; kingdom Metazoa; phylum Chordata; class Mammalia; order Carnivora; family Phocidae; genus Mirounga; species Mirounga leonina. The sequence goes on from NW_023270763.1 coordinate 3,329,195, forward strand.
AGGGGAGAAGCATGGGCTCCCTAAATCTGGCAGTGATGACTTCTGGCCTAGCCCCTGAACCCCAGACGCACAGAAACAGGGTCAAAGTATGCCGCTGTAGACAGAGCCCTCAGAGAGATGGGCAAGGGTCCCAGGGAGAAAGACCCAGGAGTGGGCCGCAGCACAGTATGCCAGGGCACTGTCTCAACTAGGACTGGATTTAGATTCCGGATACTAATCCCCTCCACCAGAGGCAGCTTCTAGGTTTAGACAGACTGCATGCTGAGATGTCGGAGGTGAAGAGTAAGGCACGTTCTGGGCCCTGGGCTTCATCGAGGGTTTGATGCCCTCCCCTCCTGCCCACCCTCCTCTGCAGAGCCCCAGGAGATAAGGAGCCCGCAACCCTACAAGGTCTTGGCTGGAAGTACTCTTCTGCAAAGCTGTTATTTCACTAAGAAGCTAGCGACGCTGTCCCTTTCTCCCCAGGGTATTTTTTTTTTAACCGTTTTCAGGAATATTGCTTAAAGTGGAAATTCTGCGAATGGGTTCACAGGAGCCCCAGAACCTGCCTGATTGGAGCCACTGTGAGTCAGGCCACTGGTGTTGACTGACCCCTGCAGTGGCTCCTTCTCCTTCTCCGTTTCGGAATAAGAGGGTCTGTCACCGGGTTTTCACGCAACTGTGTATCAGGACTGCTATTCGAATCGCATGATAAAAACTGTTTTCAAAACCTCTCCTGCTCCAACCAACTTAGACCTCATATCTAATTAATTCCCTGTTAATAGTTGACTCTTTCATCTTGCAAATATAATACCGAAAGTGTTGAGATTATCTCTATTAGCTGCCCGCCAGGCATCTGTGCACCTTTAGAAACTGCCACCACATCCAATCACCTGCTGTCCTTCTCTGGTTTCCTGGGAAACCAACACACATCGCTACTTCATATCACACAGGAAACTTAAAAAGAAAGGACCCTGCAGCATTGCCTTTTTGTCAATAATTCTAACTCACTAAAATACATCCCCATTAAAAAATAATAATGTCACATAAACAATAAACAGAGCAGGCAGCAGGAGGAAGGATGGCATTTTGATTCAGTGCTCTCTCGCGGAGATCATGTCGAGGGCTTAGCAGGAGCCAGGAGGCCAGGCTTACGTGTCATGTGACCCTCCACTCTTACGCTCCTGTCTCTCCTGTCTTTCTGCAGGATGGTCTTCTCCCCTCACAGGTGCTCTTGGCTGGGTCTCTGGGCCCTGCCCACTCAGGACACACAGCCGGCCGCCCAGCTTTGCCCCATAAAGAAAACTGCTCTTCTGCATGCAGTGCAGAGAGTCCCAGGGAGGATTCTGATTAGCCAATCACTGTTTAATGAGGGACAGGCCATTCAGCCCACGGACAAGGACACGTAGAGAAGGATCACTTCCTGAAGTTCATTCGGGAAGGTCAAAGCCCAGACACGCACATTGGGACGTCACTGTGAGCCGGACAACCACCCAACCGTCTCCTGCCGGGGCCTCTTCTCAGCACCCACATCTATCACAGACCCCGTCTCCATTCCGTAGGACTTTGAGGTCTGTGGTTGAGAAAACATATAATGATGTAGCTTCTGAGCCATCTCCAGTGAGACTAGATCGTTCACCACGTGAACAGGCATACGGGTGTGGGACACGGGATACATCCATCCTCTAAGCCGGGCTGGACGTGCCCTTGGAAAGACTGCCTCCTGCAAGAACGCGGGAGTCCCTTCTAGACCAGACAGCCCCCCCTCCCCCGGCTGCCACCTGGTGACTGTGAGCCCAGCTTCTCCATGACCCAACAGCTGCAGGAGGAGGGGTGGGCAGGGGTCGCAAGACCAGGGAGACGCGGGCCCTGGGCAGGTCTGCCGAAGCGGACGCCTGCATGTGGCCGTTTCCCCCGATCAGAGGCCTAACCCTTTAGGCAGCTGGCCTGGAAGGTGTCCCGACGTGTTTCTAAAGAGGCTTTATTTCTGCCACCTTTGGCCGTGATACCAGCGCTGGGTCTGGCCCGGCTCTCTCCCCGACCAGTCTGACCCAGGGAAGGTGGCGTGCTTGTTTGGGTCTCGGTCCTTTCAGACACAAAGCGAGGAGATTGACTCCAGTCGCTCCTTCGCACGCTTTTGCTCGTATCCTTCGCGGTTGGGACAGGCGGTGCGCGGGGTGGCCTCCGAGCACCAGAGGGTACGGTGTGAGGAGGCTGAAAATCTTGAATCTTACGTTCAGTCTTCACATAACAATGACCCCTGACCCCAGCTGGTGTGGGACCCGCTGTCATCATCCCGAGTGTCCTGTGCCTTTCTCGAGGGGGGCTGCCCCCGACGCATCTCCACGGGAACTCTTTGCTCCTGAGCTTGCAGATCTTAGAGCCAAGATGGGTGTGTGAAGGAGGGACAAACCCAGCTCAGGGGCCGATAACATAGACTCCACCTGATCCTTCAGGTGACCTTTGCCCTTGTTCCTGCCAGACTCCGTGTACACAGAGCTTTGCCTCCTAAGCCCCTCGAGGCCGCTGGAAAACAGAGGAAGAAACAGACTTTAGCTGCCGGAATTACAGGTGCCCCATCTCTTACCTGCAGCCCCCAAGGCCAGGGCCATTGAAGAACTCAGCGTTTTTCGGCTGTGGGAATACGTTGACCATTAGGTCACGTCCCCAGCAGGGTCGGGGCAGCAATCTCCGACCAAACTACGTTAGCATTTCTGCAGCAAAACCGAGCACTATTCACGCTAAATAGTTTGACGTCAGTTGCGCTCAGGATTAGCTGCCAAATTAGCCCAACGCGGGCCAGGCTTTGCCGCCAGATGAGTTCCAAAAACAGCTTTTGGTTTTCAGAGCTCGGTGGGTCTGGGAATGACGGGTGGGGGGTTGTGAGTCGGCTCAGCCGACAGGAAGGCGAGGCAGCGGGAGCCTCGGGGCTACAAGGCCTGGGCGGCTCCCACCCCGCCTGGGACACTGGGCAGCTCGCTGGCTCTCTGAGCCTCTCTCTTCACCCCTAAAATAGGAATAAAACTCGGCAGCTCACAGGCCGCTGTGCAGTGTCAGAGACTGTGCAGGGCGTCACTCTGCATGTAGCAGCGTCTGCTAAAAAGCAGCGCCTCTTGGCTCTCTTGTCACCATCACTGTCCGATTATGGAGGGGCTGGACGCTCTCTGCATCCTGGGATGTGTCAGGAGGGGACCTTCATCAGACCTGCATTTGCATGAGCTCTGACTCCATAAAAAGCAGAACCACAAATGCATTCAGCTGCCAGCCGCTGATTGCGCCATAACATAAACAGTTTACATTTCACGTCCTGAGAAGTCCCAAATCTGTGACTTACTGTTACTTTCCTGTAAGTATTCGAGTGAGAGCCAGATTCTCAGTCTGCGTCTGGAAAATCCCAGGAGGCTCCGGCCCCCCTCGACGTCCACAGGGACTTCTGCCCACTTTCGTAGGCTTACAGGACACAGCGCCAGCTCCGGGGTGGAGGACAGTGTGAGTCCCCCTATCGAGCTTCCTGCATGGGGGTGATGTGGGCCATGCCCTCCCCATCAGATGAGGGAGGGTGGCTCAGAGCACCAAGGGACGCTCTCTGGCTTTCATGAGTCTCTATACAGATGGCACGTAGAATGGGGGCCAACAGTCGGCTCTCCCCGCCTTCCCTGCCCTCACTCCGGCCTGGCCACTGATCAGAATCCCCCCGGAGCTTCTAAGAAATGCACATTCCCGGCCCCTGCCCCAGACCCTCGCCATCAAGACAGCAGGAACCACACCCAGTGATCTGTGCTCTCCCAAAACTTCCCTGGTGATTCTGAGACAGCCTTCAGGGGCCTCCTGACACCCTCTAGGGAGAGGAAAAAGGGCAGAGCTCAGGCAGGGCCCAGAGAGGAGGTGTGAGGAGCGGCAGGGTCAGAGCCCAGCCAGGGCATCGGGAACGGGAGAGGCTTTACCCGGCCACAGGCTCCCGTCCCCCCCACCCCACCCCTTGAACTTGAAAGGCTGGCAGGCACACGTCTCTGGACCTGTTTTTGGCATATTTGAGGTGTCCGTGGCCTCTGCTAGGTCCCCGGTGGTGCAGGGAGGAGCCCACCGTGTTTTCAGGGTGTGGGGCCTGGCAGCAGAGCCTGGCCCGCCTGCGGGCTGCACCCCGGCAAGTGGCAGAGCTCCCCAGGGTGCGAGAAGCTCCCAGGGCCACAGAGCAGCTCTGGGGCAGGGAAAGGGGGGCCTCCACTGTCTTGGGAAAATGGCCTCACCCACTGTGCCTGCTAGCGGTGCTTCCAGTGATTTAAAGTCGACTCCCGGAAACCAGGAAATAGAGTTTTGCTTCAAGAATATGAACACAGAGGGGCACCTGGGTGGCTCAGTCGTTGAGCGTCTGCCTTCGGCTCGGGTCATGGTCCCAGGGTCCTGGGATCGAGCCCCACATCGGGCTCCCGGCTCAGCGGGAAGCCTGCTTCTCCCTCTCCCACTCCCCCTGCTTGTGTTCCCTCTCTCACTGTGTCTCTCTCTGTCAAATAAATAAATAAAATCTTTAAAAATATATATATATGAACACCGAAACGCCGTGGACTAAACGTTCTTAACGGAAACTGCGGATGTATGTGATAAAAAGAAAGGGAGAGAAACCCCCTCAGACTGGCCTTCACGCGTCAACAGGGCGGGCTCTTGTGTACCGTTCGGCAAGGGGCCAGGTCTCTCTAGGGCCTGGGGAGCCAGGGCTGGGTGGCTCCGTTAGACCTCCTGGCTCACTCGGGCCTCGATCCTCGGCAGCCTCCCCACAGAGGTGTGCATGGAGGTGACAGCACGTGGAATTTGTATCCCATGGAGGATGCCCCTTCCTCGCCTCCACGTGGCTCAGGGCCCACTCCCTGTGGTCTGGCCAGCCTACACCGCAGGGTCGGGCAAGCCCACTGGGCCCCACCATACGGGCCTTCTGCCCCGTGAGGACACAGAGCGCCCCCTGGAGGCCATGGAGACCTGTCCTGGGGCCAGAGGGCAGTGTGGACCCCTCCTGGGACAGGCTCAGCACACGGAGGGGTTGGGAGCAGCTGGGACAGCACATTGTCCCTGCGTGAACACAGCGGAGCTGCCGAGCTCAGCCGGGTGTCTGCGGGGGGCGGTCAGGCTGGGGAGGTGTGGGCGCACCTCGTGTGGAGGATGGGAGTGGGGGGAGGAAGGGGAAGAGGGCGGGAACGGACACAGACCTTCCCACTTTGGGTCGTGAATGCTACTCCTGCGTTCTGGCCACTCCCTGCTTCCAGCTCAGCCCGGCTGCCTGTGGCCACATCCCTGCCACGCTCCCCCGTGGCTGCCCCCATGCTTCCCCGTGACTGCCCTCCCCTGTGGCCACCGGTCCCCCCAGGGCTATCCTCCTCCTCCCTCCAGGCTGCCCCATCCCCTCCCCCATGCCCCCCCCCCCCCCCGGGCCTGCCCCCCCCTCCCTCCAGGCCGCCCCATCCCCTTGCCCATGCCCACCCCCCAGCTGGCCTCCCCCTCCGTGTGCTTGCTCACACCTCGCTGTCCCCCCAGGGCACCGACTCTGAGTCCGAGGACGCGCCCCCCCAGCACTCCTTCGTCAACCACTACATGAGCGACCCCACCTACTACAACTCGTGGAAGCGGCGGGCCCCAGGCGGGCGCGCCCCACACAGGTACGAGGCGGTGGCGGGCGGCGAGGCGGGCCCACACCTGCACACCGTGGTCACCACGCAGAGCGCCGTGTTCGCGCCCGCGGGCCCTGGCGCCCGGACTCCGCTCACCGGCTTCTCCTCCTTCGTGTGACGGCCCCAGCGGGGCCTCGGCGGACCTCCCAGCCTCCTTTTGTTAAGACAATCAACTCCAATAACTGAGCTCAAGCTTTTGTTTAAAGAGAATTCTGATAAGTGATGATTTTACCTACTTGTGGACACTAGATTTCAATTAGGAAGGTTTTTTTAACGGCTTTTTGTAACATCGCTGCAGGAAGCGGGTTTCTTTGTTTTCTTTTCTTTTTATGAGAAGGTGTATTTCAGTGGTGCAATGGCGGGAAGGCCTCAGACCCCCCCAACCCCCCGGCCCCGGGTTTCTCCATCCCGACGCCCAACTTGGGAGGCTGCAGGGGGAGGCAGAGCGGGGATGGAGGGAGCCTGCATCCAGACCGCTCCTTCCCCTTCTCTACCTCCTGTGCCTCCAGAGAACCATTGTGCGCCGGGCTCTCCATTGGTGCCACCGCCCGGCTGGGCTCTGGCCACCTCCCCGCCCGCAGAGCGAAGTCTGCCCTGGGCTCCGCGATTTTCCAGCTGACTGCATCCACCTCTGAAATACTCTCCCTCCGCAGTTTCTAGGCAAGGAATCAGCTTCCAGGTTCCTGGCAAGGGGGCAAGAGATTGCGAGGTGGGGTCGTCGGACCCGGTGATGACCCCGTTGGTTGCACCGTGTCACCCCAGTGGTGAAATATCTGGGCCGTTTTCTTCCTTTCTGTCCTTAAATCTGACGGTGCAGAGCCGGAAACCACCCCGGGCTGGAAGCCCCACGCCGGCCCTCACTCAGCAAGCTAGCTCCTTCCCGAGAACACAGCACACGGCCAACCCCGCTAACCCACACAGAACCGGACGGCGCTTGCAGAACTGCTTGTTGTGTAAGAGGTGTGCATTGTTAACCAGAGTATTTTTTAAATCTTTTTATCTTTTTTTAAAATATGCCACATGAAATGAATGAGTCTCTGCTGTCTCCAGGTGCCTTTTTATTGTTTAGCTTTGTACATGAGAAAGACGAAAAGCGTCAGTGTCTCCAAATAAAGCAAAACAGCTCTGAGCAAACGAGGCCCCGAATTGCCTCCTCCTCACCGGGCCTCCTGCACAGGTGGGCGCCGGCCTTCCTCTGAGCGTGGCCCCCTGGTCTCCTTGCTCCGCCTGCTGCCCACTGCCTTGCCCAGCAGTGCCGCTGCATCCCCCACCCCGACCGAGCCCAGCTTCTAGCCTTAACGGGTTTCCTGGAAATTTTTTTTTTCCCCTTTGCTATTGTTTCATTTTAGTTTTTTAGCTACATGAAAATAGCGTGAGCTACGTTGAAAATTCGAGAGTCCAAACTGTAGCTGTGGTTCCGGCCATCACAGTATTCTTGCAAGAGGGGTCTGATGTGGCTGCGGAGCAGGGCCGACCCCCCAGGCCAGAGCCTAGGTCCGGCGTATGCGGCATGCCCCTGGTGCCAGCCAGACTGCGCCCAGAGCTCGGGGGGGGCCCGGTGTCCCCACCTCGCCAGAAGGAGTGTGGCCGTGACACTGCCCGGCATCGTGCTGACAGCCCCAAGGCCCAGGGGAGCGAGGCAGGTGCTGTCCTCCCAGATGACCTGCGGTGCCCTGAGGGTGGGGAGCCTGTCTCCGGGCCACACGGAGAGCGTGTGGTGTCTCCTCGGCTGTCTTCCTTCTACACCTCCATGGGGCCCTCTGCTTTCAGAGAGGCTGCCTGTGGCCCCAGGAGACCGAGGAGAGTTTTGTGTTGGGTGAAAAGCCCCTTTTCAGTTTTTCCAAAACTAGAGGGAAGGTTCCTTTCTCTCTCTCTCTCTCAATCCCCTCCTTTTCCTTCCCTTCCTTCTCTCCTTCCTGCCGCCTTTTTCTGAGTGGAAGCAGAAATAGTCTAAACCAAAAATCCTAGATGCTCTGCCCAAAGCCACTTGTGCGTGAGAATCACCCACCAGAGTTCACGGGACAGGACGCCCCTCAGGTCCGGAGCCCCTGCTCGTTGCTCTCGGCCCGAGACGCAGGCGGAACTTCTTGGAAGACAGGCGCCAGCAGAGAACTCGGACAAACCCTGCCTTCCGTGACTTCGCTCTCTAAGCCATATGGACTTTGCTTTAAATAACGGGGGAAAGTGTTAGAACGTGTTGGAATGAGGACGATTTGGTTTGAGGTGTGTTCTTTGCCTTGGGGGTTTCTGCCGCGACACGACACCTTTTTCAAGGCTCATCCTCTTCCCTGTGCTTTCTCTCCCCTTCCTGAACTTGCCCTGCGTGGAACTGCTGAGCCTACCCTGGCTGCAGACCCGCTGTTAGCCGGGCCCCGGGGAGAGGCTGCACCCAGCGGAAGAGAGGGTGTTCGCAGTCCGGTGTCTGCCCCTCCCCCCCCCGCCCCAGAGTGGCGCGGGGACAAGCGTCACTTCCCGGCCTCTCACCCTTACAGAGGAAAAAAAACTATCTCACACGAACAAGCAACATTTAACCAAGACAAGATGAGACGTCCGCTTCTTGCCGTCCTCCGGAATGACGTCATGCGGGCGCTCCCCGGCCAGGCTCGCCCTCAGGTGGGTCACTGGAGATGGAGCTGACAGGTGGGGGTGAAGCAGCGAAGCGGCCACGAGGGGCCGGGCTGTCTGTCGGAGCCGCAGGGCTGGGCATGCACGGGGCTGCCCCTCTCCGCCCGGCACCAGAGCACCGCGTGCCCAGACAGGTGAGCGGCGGGGGCGGCTGCAGGCAGTGCCCGCGCCCAGCGGGCGTGAAGCACATCAGCATGGCCTCGTGTACCCCCTCCTGGATAAATCGGCTCACACCGAGCCCCTCCTCCCCCAGCCTTCCCCTCCGCTGCTCTCACGGCCAAGCTTTTAAGGAGTACTCGATGAAACGTCGTAGCAGAGGACCGTGTGGCCTAGGGCAAGGTGGGGCCCATGCCCCGCGAGTGAGGGACCAGACCCACGGCCAGCGAAAATGTCCAGGCCGCCAGGAGGAAGGGTCACGCGTGCTCTGTAAACTTCTTTTGATGCTGGGCTTGTACTTGATCACGACTGGACTGAAGCATGGTGTTTGCGTAATGGATCGTAGCATGGTTTCTAGTTTTTACGAATTCTCGGCACACAGTGTAGTTATTCTCCCAATGAGCAATCCATCCACGTATCCCAATCTGGCTGTCCTTAATGCAGCATCCCTGTAGCATGGACCAGGGGTCGGGAAGGCAGAAACACTGTAGCCATCTGTGAACTGAGCTAGTCTGCGGAGGCACGCCTCATCTCCCCTCCACGGCGCCTTCTGGGTTATGGAGAGTTTAGGTCAATCCTCAAGTTTTCCCAACAACGTTTTCTGGAATTGTGCAGAAAACCAGATCTCGTTAAAAAAAAAAAGAAGAAAGAAAAGAAAAGAAAAAAAACTTGTAGGAAGACAGAGAGGTGCTATGGGTACGATTTTTAATAAAAACATCATTTTGTTCCTTATTCACTTGTGGTTTTCTTCAAGTATCGATGAAAGGACTCGTGAATTCTAGGGCTGTAAAGATGAACCCCGGTGCAGGCCTCAACCACACACGCAGCTGTCCCAGACCCCGCTCCCGGGGAGATGCAGGTGCGCACACAGAGCAGGGCTGAGGTCAGAGGGATTTACACTCTCCCGGGGAGACGCACGCGGGGGGCACCTGGCCACGTCGTCCCACCACCTGGCCGTGCCCCAGAGGCTCCACTGCTCCCTACCAGACTTAGCCTTGGTTGGCGGGCATGCAGGCCGGAGCAAGGCCTCCCTCCTGACCCCCAGGAGAGGCTTCCCTCTCCAGATCCCCACGTGCGTCACAGGGTGACTCCCCGCCATGCGCGGTGCATTTCAGGATCACTGGGAGTGCTCACAGACCCCAGGGCTGCGGCCACACCCGGACCAATGAAGACAGGATCCCTGGGGGCTGGGACAGGCACCCGCTTCTTTTTTGAAAGCTATCCAGGTGATTCCCACGTGCAGGCAAGGCAGGCCGGCCCTGGGGAGAGGCGGATTGCCGGCTGCAGGGAGCAGCGGGGCCTGTAGTTCCAAAATGGCCCTCTTGCTCCAGGAGCCGGCACTGCCACCAACGAGCCAGAGGTAAGAACGTTTTCGTTTTTCTCTTTTCCCCTGCCGCCATCGACGGCCTATCTTCCAGCGTCCATAAATATGACACTGAAAACTGCGCGTTTCCCGCCGTCCCCAGGATGTCAATGCGCCTGCCTGTCAAAGACAGCGGACGGTTACTGACCACCACCGCTGGCCGGGCGGCCTTCTGTGTTCTTGGCCCGTGTCAGTCCACGGGACTCCACCAGGGCTCCCGGCCTGTAGATGAGGAAACGCCCAGAGAGGTGCAGACACCTGCCCCCAGGGAAGCCAGCTGGCAAGGGGCAGATCGGGCTCCAGAGCTAGGTGGCCGGGAGCCCCAGGGCCAGGGTCCTGAGCCACCGCACTGCCTTCCGGGAAGAGCTGGGGCGCAGGGCCTTGAAGAAGCCAGTGCCCCTGCGCGAAGCTCGGAGCCTGGCGGCCGCGGGGCACACACACTGTCCTCCTGACCACAGAGAAAACGTGCGCGTTCCCTGGGCCTGGGCCGCGCAAAGCTCTTTCGTGAAGACTGTGCTTGTTGAGAAGTTCATGGACGGCCTTTCTGAACGCGGCATTCGTCACCAGGAACAGAACCCCCCTGCCGTGCTGGGTGACAGGTAGGTGGACTGCCCGAGGCAGGAAAAGCGACGTGGGTGAGGGTCCCAGCCCGGGAGGAGGCCTGAGTGCGCGGTTCCTCGGCCCCTGAGGATGGGACTGGGGACGGGGGAGGGGCAGGAGCGGAGCGCGCCCCGCTGAGGATGCCCGCGCCCCGAGTCCCGCAGAGCCCGGCCCCAGGTGGCCCACAGTGCGCATCGGTGGGCGCGGAAGCAGCAGTGGGGCGCAGGGGCTGCCGCTGAAGGGAACTGGGGCTCTGGGTCCTCCTCTCCTTCACCGAGAGCCCCATCCACAGGATAATGGGGGCCTGGGCCCCACTAGGGAGCTTGAGCCCCTGGCACGGCCCTCGGCAAAGCGCCAGTTTCCAAACTGTTCCTGTCAACGGGGCAAGCGCCCTAGTTCCGACGATGAGTTCCGTTTGCTTAGGTTAGCCTGAGACTGTTCACCTACTTGCAGCGGGAGAACCCTGCTCCGTGCACCCGGGGGGCTGGGCCGGGGGGACCCTCCTCACGCTGGGGCCTGAGCTCTGAGCGCAGACAGTGCACCTGCCCGGAGGGGGCCAGCCTGTGGGGCCGCAGAGGCTCCAGCAGCCGAGCCCCAGAAAGGCCCGGGGGCTCAGGAGAAAGCCGGTGTCACTGGCTTCGGGATAAGACAAACAGTGGGTCGTTCCAGAAAAGATTTGCCAGCGAAGGCGGGGCCTTGTTCGCAGTGAGCTATGGATGGAAGCCGGAAGTGTGTTTTCTGCAAAATGAGGTGTTTGGGGGACCAAAAATAAAAAAACCACTCCGTAAAAATCATGAATCGTTTCTAAATGGCCCCAGCCTGGCGGGGCCGCACCTCTGGAGGTCAGCATTGGTACTCGCACCCAACGGAAGTATTTGGGGTACGCTCATGGCCTTCCTGCCGGCTCACCTGCCGGCTTGTGGTCCCTCCCCCACACAGCGGCAGCCTCTGACCCTGACCCACAGCTAGGGGACCCCGGTCAACCCCGCCGCCTCACCTCACCCAACATCCGCCTGCAGGAGAGAGAAGCCAGAGGGCCTGAGCTGGAGACGCGCTGTGGGCCTTGAGCTGACCATGTTGGGGGGTGGCCTTGACCCCGTGACCCCCACCTCGTGATGATCTGAGGTCCCCGCGGCACCAAGGAAAAGGCAAAGCGAGAAGAGGTTTGGAGGTTGGTGACAAGGCCTCACCGTGTTTCCCCAGAAAACCGAAATTTGATGGTGGTTGCCAGCTTCTGTGATGCTCACGGTGGGTTTTAGGGGTTTGGTTCTGTCTCGAGGTGGAACCATTCTCAGATGCTGTGTTTGGGAAGCACGGAAGCTTTTGCAAACCGTCTGATGAAACAGCCCGTTTTCCTAAAATGGTCGGTTCGCCAGATGCCTCTTGTTAAATGGTCTGATCGTGTCCACGGCTTTGCCTATACAAGCACTTCAGGATTTGCCAAAATGTCTTTCCCACTTTCCCACTAATGGCTTAAGTCAATTAACAGCCAGCATGGATGAAAATTCCAAGCTGTTAATTTTGGGCACCGCGGTCTTAAAATGTCCTGCTTCTCCTCAGATGAGACCATATTCTACAGTCATTGAGCAAACCACTACATTATGGGGTTGAATGTGATCCAGGTTCAAATATTTTAATAGAAAATTCATATTTCTGAGGCCATCCTGAGATATTTCTGTGGGTTCTCCAGCCAGCAGACAGCATAATTGGCCTGATGACTTGGGGGGGGCCATTGGGGTCCCTGAAGGGAGCCCAAGAGGAAAATCACATTCAGCTGGTGGAGGCCCAGAGCCTGCAACTGAGAATCCTGTCCTCTCTCTGCCTTAGGGAACATTTTCTGAGAACGTTCAGGGCCAAAAGGTTGGGGACTGGCTGCTCCAGAAATGAGGTGTGACAGAAGCCAGAGACCCAAACAAGACACTCAGAAGGTCTCCAGGGGCATCTCTGCTAGAAAGGCCACGCAGTGTCCCGGGGACCCCAGTGAGGGGAGGCCCCCTTCATCATCCACCTCAGTAGTGCCCACTCATCCCCCGCGTGAGCCTAGAGACAAGGCCCTTCTGGCCCAGAGCCACCTCTGGGGACTCGATGTCCCCAGGCCACCAGCGGCAGGAAATGAAATCTGCTATGTCCACACACTGGAACCTACACAGCTGTTTGAAAGTATGAGCTGAAAGACATCTGTGGGCACAGAGCAAGCCTCAGGTTCTGCCCTCAGGAGCAAAAAGCAGTATGCTCTCACTCGTGTGGGCATACGTGTGTGTGTATGCACACACACGTCAGGATGTGTAGAGACCAGCTCTGGGATGATGGACAAGACCTCGGTGACAGTGATCGCCTCCAACCTTGGCACGGTCTGAATTTGTCACCACACACACACAGTATCTTTTCAAACAGAAGAGGAAAATGGCGCCAGGACATCCAGGCTGACTGCTCCCCTCGCCAGTGCCTGTCCTTTCTGGGCATCCTGGGCGCTGGTCATAGACATGAATCGAAGAGGGTGGGCCGTGACCTAGCCGTGTGGTCTTGGGAAGATCGCTGGTGCTCTCTGATTTATCTTTTTTCTGTAATGTCACACTAAGCTGTTCTGAGACGTAAGTGAGAAGTAGATGGGAAGGCTGTCTGCAGACTCCAGGGGTCACCACCACCATCAGCTCAGGGCACCTGGAGCAAGAAATGGGGCCCCCGGTGAGCTGACCATGTTGGGGGGTGGCCTTGACCCCGTGACCTCCACCTCGTGATGATCTGAGGTCCCCGCGTACCCAGGAGGACCGGAGGTGGAAGATGTACACCTGCTCTGACACAGAGGTCCACGCTGCCCCCACGCCAACCATGCCAAGACTTCACCATCAACGCCTTCCCGCTCGTAGGCTTTTAGGTAAAAGTAGCCCCATCCAAACCAAAATCCACTACCCTGGTTCAGCCCCCTCGCCCTGAAACAGGACCATGCTCAACATGTTGTTTTGGAACAACTGAGGCTCTTTTAGTTAAGAAATCGTACCTTGGGTCACTCCCATCTTCCATTTAGAATTTCACTGTACTGGAAGGTACCATACATTTTTTTAAAATTATTAATGAAGTTTGGGAAATATTTGTGAATCTAACTTGTGACTTGAAAACATAGGCAGTCAAGCCCTGCTCTCCCCCTGCCCTCTCCCCTCTTCTCCCCCCCTCCCCCGTCATGTCCTCCTTGTCCTAGCCTCCTGAGTAGCCTCTATTCACAACTGTCTTTCATCATGCCAAGAACAGTCACCGCTAAATGTGGTTTCTGAATTTTCTGTTGCCTTTGAGTGACTCAGAATCCGACTCGGGCTAAAACTGGAAACGCACTGGAATCTCAATGAGGCTGCAGAGAATCCTGGTGGCTATTAGCAGAGATGATTGGAAAGTCAGAAGATTAATGCCAGAAGCACTTGGTTAGATGAAGTCATCGTAATCACAACCCCGGTGCCCGTATCTGCACTCGGAGAGGCGGTGGTTTTGCCAAATCCACCACCAGCCAATCTGTCTGCCCTCCGTCCACACCCTGCTCTCATCTGGCTCACAGGAGGAGGGACTCGTCACCGTGCCGGGGCTTAGGAAAGAGCCAGGTCAGCAGGAGCCAGCTAAACAGAGGATGAGGACATTGCAAGATGTCTGGGATCAAGAGAGCTCTGTGCTTGTCTCTGTCCCCTGGAGGCCCAGCCTTTGCAGGGCTGTTTTCCCGGTATAAACCCCACAAGGGTCTCCAGGAGCTGGAACCCTATGGCAGATGCTGTCACGATCCTGGGGCGGTCCCCCTCCCAGATTTGCACCGCTGATGATAACTAGTGTGTGAGCACATAGATTATCTGTTTACAGGTCTCTAAATCGAAATGCACCTGCATATTCGTTCCTGTTCTCTGGAGCCACGGACTCCCACTGTCCATGAGTGTTTCTAAACTGGCCGGCTCATTCCCGTTAGGGGTTCACCGAGGTCCCGTGAGGGGGTGTCACAAGATATTTTCAATATTTCAGAATGCCCAACAGAAAGTTACCTCCTTTTCCTTACCTAGGCCGTGCAGGGGTCAGCCCCACGCTGGCGGGCGCCGAGGGGTGGGCTCCAGAGGCCCGCTGTCCGGATTCGCACCCGGGTCCCATCCTTCCTGGCCGTGTCACCTGGGCTGGGTTCTGATGCTGAGCTCAGTTTTCCCATCTGTGAAACGTGGACGTTTGGAATACTCAAGAGATGGTAGTGATCACTGTAGTACCTGATTTCTAAAAACAAAACAAAAAGGAAAGCCAAGTACTTGGTAACAGTCACTCACTTCTGAACAGATCTCTCCTGAGCTCTATGCGATGTCTCAGTACTTGGGGCACCTCAGAGAATGAGACAAAACACCCCCTCCTGTGGAACCAACTTCCAAGTAAGGGATCCAGAAATAAGCAATAAACATAACTCAGAAATTGTATAGGCTGCTCAGGGTGAGAAGTATAATTATAAAAGCAGAGCAGGGCGAGGGGCACTGGGTAGGAGGCAGGAGGAGCAGTTTCCATCTTGACTAAGGCATCCGGGAAAAAATGGCCTTCCGCTAGAAATTCGAAGGAGCTGACCATGCTGTTCTTTGAGGAAAGGGGAATGAAATTTGCTCAGTGGGTAAGATCTTACAAAATATGGGGCTTATGGGGACAGAGAATGATAAACATAGCTCTTCTAAGAAAACATTAGGAAATCCGGAACATGGCGCATTGTGCGATTTGGTTTGTACCATGAACACTCCCCGAAAATTGAAGGGGCAGAGGTTTCCGCGAGCCTCCCGGGCAGGTCACTGGGTCTTGCCGTGAGAGAGCAGGCCTGGCAACACCTGCCAGGAGGGGCCGGTGCGGTCACTGGTCTAGATCAGGGCTTGGCAAACCACAGCCACTGGCCGCTGGAGGCCCACTGCCAGGTTGTTCTTTTCCTAATAGCTTTATTGAGACATACTTCACATGCCGTACCATATAATTCACCTGTTTATATTGTCCAGGTCCACGTTCTGCCCCACACATTTACAGAGTAATGCAACCATCACCTTATTCAAGCTGCAGAGTTCTCATCATCCCGAAAGGCAATCTCATAGCCACGAACGGTCACTCACCATTTCTCCTTAAGCCCACCCACCGCCCAGCCTGAGCAACCACTCATTTACCACCCATATCTACAAATGAGCCCCTTCCAGACATTTCATAGAAATGAAATCATACCGCAAACGGCCTTCTGTACTGGCTTCTTTCACTGAGCTTCATGTTTTCAAGATTCATCCGTGCTGTAGCATGAATCAGCAATTCATCCCTTTTTTTGTTTGTTTCCCCCAATGATATGCCATTGTATGGATAGACCAGATTTTGTTTATTCATTCAGCAGTTGATGGACATCGATCGTTTCTACTTTCTATTATGAGTAATACTACTGTGAATATTTGTGTAAAAATGTGTGGACACAGGTTTTCATTTCATTTGAGTGTATACATACAAGTAGAATTGCGGATCACGGGGTAACTCTAACATTTTGAGGAACTGCCAGACCTTTTGCCAACGTGGCTGCACCATTTTGCATTCCCATCGTCAAAGTATGAGGGTTCTCGTTTTTCCACATCCTTGTCAACACTTGTAATCATATTTTTTTGTCATCCCAGCCACCCCAGTGGGCATAAAGTAGTATATTGTGGGTTTAATTTGCATTTCCCTAAAGGCTGATGCTGTGGAGCATCTTTCTGTGTACATAATAGACATTTATCTCCTTTTGAGAAATGATTATTGAAATCCTTTGCCTGTTTTTAAATTGAGCTACATATCTTCGTATCATTGAGTTTTAAGAGTTCTGTGGATTTAACTTCCTCATCAGATCTATGCTTTGTCAGTATTTTCACCCAGTCTGGGGTTGCATTCAAATTGGCAGGAATAAGGATGTTACTAGTACCATTGTTTATAATAGCAAAAAATTGTAACATGAAGTTATTCAGTAATAGTTAAATAAACTACATTTATTCATAATATGGAAAACATTTCCCTTTTTAACAGCAGCTAAAATGAGGACAGTCCCTGTGTAGTGACATGGAGTGATTCCTGAGACGTAGACGTATTGAATGGACAAAGCATGGGGAGCCTGGGTGGCCCAGTCAGTTAAGCGTCTGACTCTTGATCTCAGCTCAGGTCTTGATCTCAGGGTCATGAGTTCGAGCCCCATTTATAAAATAAAATAAATGAACAAAGCAAATTACAGAACAATATATATAGCATTTGACTACTTATAGAAGGCAAAACCACAATTTTCTATAGGTACGAACGTGTGTAGGTAAATACAGAGGGGGAGGGGCTGTGAAGAAACAGGAATCAAGAAATAATTAGTTCTGGGGAAGGATCAGAAGATGGGAGGGTCTGACAAGGGGAAGTCAAGTGTTTAAAAAGAAGATACAGGAAAGAGACTTCTGCTCTGAAAAATGGAGTAGATGTGCTTTCTTTGTTTTTGTTTTGTTGTTCCTCCCACTAAATACAAATAAAATCCTGGATATTTAGATAAACAAAAGAAATTGAAAGAAGCTGGCATATTGGAGAAGGACCTCAGGAGCTGAGGAATGACATAGTGGTACTTCTCTGGGTTTTGGCCAGAGTCTCTGGGTTTTGGCCTCACGTAGCTCCAACATGGTGCTGGGGAAACCAGAACCTGGAACTGGTACAGACCAAAAGGCCCCAAGGAAAGCCTAGCCTCCGTAGCCAAAGGTCTAGGGAAAGGCAGCCTAGGAAGACAAACATTTTAGACAGTGACTGTTCTACTCCGGCTGAATACCACAGGGAAAAACAGGGCATCTCCTACCCCTGCCAGCAAAGGCAGAGTTCAGATTTGTACCTCACGGGGCTGTGACAAGATGTCCCAACATCTCCTTTTCCTCCTGCTGCCACCTGGTGGTTTCAGATCAGGCCAAGGGGAAAGCTGAGACTGTGCCAAGATCACACAGGCAGCCTGAACTTCCACCACCACCTAGAGGTAATATAGCGTTCCTCCACCTCCCCAAGAGGTGTAAGGGGGGTGCCAAGCGAGTATAGTGGACAGTCAGGATTTCTACCACCACTCAGCAGTAGGAAGACCCCACCACCACCCAGTGTCAGTAGAAGCCATTTGGAAAACAGTAATGAGGTGCCTGTCCATTTACCATCCAGAGTGGTATCAGTGCGGAGCCTGAAAGTCCACTGTCACTCAACTGTAATGAGAAATATCTCCACACCCAGGAGACAATGGAAGCCAAGGGAGAACCTGGATTCCCACACCCACCTGGCAGTAACAAGGTATTCTCCCTCTCCCCCGTCTGGATTGGTGTCAGAGGAGGGCAAGTAAAACACAAGGTTTAAATAAGATGCAGATCCAAGAACCAGGAAGATCATAAACTGAATGAGAACAGACAGTTAACAGATGCCAACACCAAGATAACACAGCTATTAGAATTATCTGACACAGATTTTTTTTTTAAAGATTTTATTTATTTAACAGAGACACAGCGAGAGAGGGAACACAAACAGGGGGAGTGGGAGAGGGAGAAGCAGGCTTCCTGCGGAGCAGGGAGCCCGATGCAGGGCTCGATCCCAGGACCCTGGGATCATGACCTGAGCCGAAGGCAGACAGTTAACGACTGAGCCACCCAGGCGCTCCCGACACAGATTTTAAAGCAGCCATCACAAAAAAAAACTTCAATGAGCAATTGCAGACATGATGAAAAAATTGAAAAATTCAGCAAAGAATTAGGAGATATAAAGAACAACCAAACGAACAATACAATAACTGAACTGAAGTCTGAGGGAGGGGAATGGGGAGGATATATGCAAGAATCGGTGAATTTGAAGGTAGAACGATAGAAGTTACCCAACCCAAACACGAGCTAGAAAATGACTGAAAAACAAAATTAACAGAATCTCAGAGACATTTGAAGCTACAACAAAAGATCTATACTAAAATATTTGGGTCATTGGAGTCCCAGAAGGAGAAAAGAAAGAGGGTGTGGGGTGAAAAAGTATTTAAAGAAATGATGGCTGAAATTTCCCCAGATTGGGAAAAGATACAAATCTACAAGGTCAAAGAGCTGAGTTACCCCAAAAAGATACATGCAAAGAAATCTGTGTCAACACATGTCATAGTCCAACTTCTGAAAACTAAAGACGCAAATCTTGAGAGCATTCAAAAAAAAATGGGACATTAACTCTAGGGAAAAATAATTCAAATGATAGTGTTTTCTCATGAGAAACCACGGGGACCAGAAAGAAGTGTCACAACATTTTCTAAGTGCTGAAAGAAAAGAACTGTCCACCTACAACCCTATATCCAGAAAAAAGTAACCTTCAGCAACAAAGGGGGAATTAAGGACAACGTCAGATGAAGGAAAACTAGGAGAATTTATAGCCAGAAGATCTGTAAAAGAATACTGTTAAAGGAAGCTCTTCAAACAAGAGGGAAATGAAATCAGAAAAAAACTGCAACCCTGAGGAAGGAAGAAAGAATGGAAAGACAGAAACATGGGTAAATACGGACTTTCCTTCCCTTCTGAGTTTTCCAACTTAAGAAGCAAAAGTGATAACACTTTGTAATGTGTTCTTATTGTAAGTAGAAGATATATTTAAGACAATTATTTTATACATGGGGAAGGTAGGGATGAAAAGAGATGTAAGTTTCTACACTTCATCTGAACTCCTAAAATGTCGACACAAATAGACTGTGGTAAGTTATATACTTGGGATGCACGTAACATGCCTGTGACTCTTAATATATATACATATATTTATATTTTATATAAATAATTCTAGATTAATGACTAAAAAACTTTGAAAAAGACTCAAAATCTCTATGGACAAATAAAAACAGAATTCTAACAAAAAAATGCTCATGTAACCCCCAGGAAGGCAGGGAAACAAAAACAGAAAAAACATAATACAGGGAGAACGAACTGTGAATAAAAAATAAAATGGCAGTGCTAACATTTCAATAATTACATTAAATGTAAATAATCTAAAGCAAGTGTAAGACAGAGATTGATGGGGAGGGGAATGACCAAACTATTTGCTCTCTATAGTAAAGTTACTTCAAATATAATGATAAAAGTAGATTGCAAGTAAAGGAATAAAAAAATGTTAATTAAAAAAAGAAAGAATTGCTATATAAAATCAGATGAAGTAAACTTCAGAGCGAAGAAAATTACCAGAGACAGAGAGACATTACATAATGACTAAAGGGTCAGTTCGATGAGAAGATACAGCAATCCTAAATATGTATGCACTGAACAACAGAACTAAAATATGACACACAGAAATTGATAGAACTGAAAGGAGAAAAGAACCAGTTTACAGTCACAGTTGTAGACTTCAACACCCTTCTCTCAACAGTTGATAAAACAACTAGACAAAAAAAAAAAAAAAAAAGATAAGGTTGCACAAAAGCTCAACAACACCATCAACTATCAGTATGAATTGACATTTGTAGAAAACCCCATTTGAAGACAGCAGAATACACATTTCTTTATTCATGGAACATTATCCAAGAGAGATCATATCCTGAGCCATAAAACAAATTTCAATATATTTAAGAGCATTGAAATTGTATGGAGTGTGTAATCTGAGCACATCGGACTCAAACTACAAATCTGTACTGGAAAGGTAACAGGAAATTCTCCAAATATTTGATATCTAAAAAACAGAATTCTAAATAATCCATGGATCAAAGGAGTCTCAGGGAAATTTTAAAGATACATAGCACTGAATTTGAATGAAAATACATATCAGCTCAAAGAGCTCTTGAGAGGGAAATTTATAGCACTGAATATTTACGTTAGAAGTGAGGGAATTCCGAAATCAGTAACTGAAGCTTCTACTTAAAGAAACTAGAAAAAGAACAGAAAAAAAATAAAAGCAAAGCAAAGAGAAGGAAGTAAATAATAGGATAAGAGCAGAAATCGAAGAAATTAAAAAAAAAAATCAGTAAAACAACTGGTTATTTGAAAAATTTAAGAAAATTGACATATCTCCAGCAAGACTAAGAATAAAAAAGACAATTATTATGAGACAGGGGATGTCCTTACTGATTCTGCAAACGTCAAAAGGATAATAAGGGAATACTACAAACACCTCTACAGACATAAATTTGACAACTTAGATGAAGTGGGTGAATTCCCTGAAAAGGACCAACTACCACAAGGCACTCAGTAGGAAATAGATCATCTGAATAGCCTTGTCGCTATCAAGGAAATCGATTTGTAATTTCAAGCATCCTATAAAAAAATTTCCACACTGAGATAGATTCACTGGAGAGCTCCACCAAATATTTAAAGAAAAATCAGCGCCAATTCTATAGAATCCATTCCAGAAAACAGAAGAGGTGAGAACACTTCCCAACAAATTTTATGAGGCAAGTATTAGCCTGATGCTAAAATCAGATGAGCCCAGTGCAGAAAAAGAAAACATCTCATCAACGTACTGCATGAATATAGAGACAAACGTGTGGTCCCGTTTATATAACAGTCTTGAAATGACAAAGTTCTAGAGATGGAAAACAGATTTGTGGTTGCCATCATTTAGGGATGGGAGGCGGGGAGGTGGTTGTCACTGTAAAAAGGGACAGGAGGGAGAGCTTTGTGGTGAAGGAACAGTTGCATGTTTCCATTGCCGTGGCGGTTCCACAAATCCAGAATGCGAGACGGTGCCCAGAGCTACACACACACATTGTACCGAGGTCAGCTTCCTGGCTTTGCTGCTGTACTAGCATCGTGTAAGATGATGCCATTGGGGGTAACTGGGTGAAGGTATACCGGAACTCTTTGTGATGATGTTGCAACTCCCTGTGTATCCATAACCATTTTAAAATAAGTTTTAAAAACCACAGTGATCAGTGATTCATCAGTTGTGGGTAACCACCAGTGGCCATCATTGAACACTACCTCTGAAACTAGTGATGTACTATATGTTGGCTAATTGAATTTAAATTAAAAATAATAACAAAATCACAGTGAGATACCCCTACATACCTATCCAAAGGGCTAAAATTAAAATGACTGACTGTAACAGGTGTTGGTAAGGTTTTGGAGGAATTGGAGACTTCACACACTGCTGGTAGCAATATCAGATGGTACAACCACTTCAGAAAACAGTTTCGCAGTTTCCCGAAAAAGTTAAATACACGCAATATAATTTAGGTCTTCTGGGTATTTACCCCAGAGAATGAAAGGGTGTTTACAGGAAACAACCCACATGTCCATCAGCAGGGGAACAAATAAGCCAACTGTGGCACATTCATGTGGTGGGGTATCGCTCAGCCACAGAAAAAATGGGTGTAGAATACACGGGGCTTCGTGGACAAATCTCAGACCTGCTGAGTGAAGAAGCCAGGCCAAGCAGAGAACATGCTGTATGATTTTTATCCTATGTAAAATTCTAGGAAACGTGAGCAAATCCATAGCAACCGATGGCCGGTCCTTCATTGGGGGATGGGCAAGTGAGAGTTCGTGGTGGGCAGGAGGGAGTGATTGGAGAAGAGTTTTATGGGGAGCAGATGTGCTGACTGCTTTGATTGTAGGGATGACTCTGTGTGTGTATTTATGTTACCCTCTTTAAATCTCTGTGGTTTGGGGGCGCCTGGGTGGCTCAGTCGTTAAGCGTCTGCCTTCGGCTCAGGTCATGATCCCAGGGTCCTGGGATCGAGCCCCACATTGGGCTCCCCGCTCAGCGGGAAGCCTGCTTCTCCCTCTCCCACTCCTCCTGCTTGTGTTCCCTCTCTCGCTGTGTCTCTCTGTCAAATAAATAAATAAAATCTTTAAAAAAAAAATCTGTGGTTTGTTGTATATCAGTTATACCTCAATAAAGTTGCTAATATTGAAAAAGAATATATTTGTGGATTATCTGTGTAATGATAAAAACAAAGTAAAATATACATAGTCTTTGGGGAGAATTGATGCTGGATCAGAGCTCAGGTCAAGGGGGCGTCCGCCTCTCTGACTCCCACCCAGGCGGCCCACCGCAGCGGGGCAGTGGAGGCCCCTGTCTGGTTGTACGCTGGGTAAAGGTGTGAGTCTCACACTCCTGCTCTCAAAGGAGGGGACAACGATGAAACCCTCCCTCTTCAACCCTCTGCGCCACCCCTCCTCCTGATAGTGGAGTATGTGGCCGTCGGTGCGGACTCCGGCCACTCCGTGCCGTCTTTGTTGATCTCAGATCTTTGCTGCACCCCCTCTCATTTTCCGGATGTTGATTTCTTCGTGAAAACGGGTCCATATGAAAGGCACAATGTGGGCAGCACCCTGTGCACCATGGACAGCGCCTCCCGGGCTTCACTCTCTCCCTCTACCCTCTGAGGATTCAAGCAAAACAGATTTTAGTGCTACTGCCCAATGTGATCTGCTAAGGAATTTGAGGACAGGGAGATGGTGTTGGACACCATCAGTCAATATATTGATAACACTTTATACAGCTTAATCTCAACGTCTCTTGAAATTCCCATTTTAGAAGAATCAGAAAGGCCAAGATTTCAAAATCAGAAACCAGCCTCACACTCTGTCTCCACTCCTCATTCATTCATCAGGCTCGTTTGGGCTTCTGCTACGGGGCAGGCACATTGCTAGGCACCGGGGGCAGGGGGAGACAGAGACAGAGAAAGCACAGCTTCTGTCTCAGGGAGCTCACGGCTGTGAAGGAAGGAGATAATCCACAGCTGGTTCAAATTCAGCACCAAGGCCACGCCAGTTCTGGGGGGAGCAGAGTCAAGCCGGAGAGCCACACAGAAAGGGAGCTATCCGAGCTGTCTTGAAGGATGAAGAGCAGATGGTCACACAGAAAGGAGAGAACCACTTCTCAGCCACTAGAATGGCGGACCATATAAAGGGTTGGCATTACCAAATGTTGGTGAGGGTGCGGAGCTGCTGGAATCCCTCGTTGTTGGTAGGCACGTAAGATGGCTCCATCACATCGAAGAACCGTGTCTCCTTTCAAATTAAACACACATTTACTCTGTAACCCAGCGAGTCTTTACCTGGGCGTTCACTGGAAAGAAATTTAAATGCATCAAGAACAAACCATGTGTACGAGAATGTTCACGGCAGCCTTGTCCCATCATCCCAATGTTCATCAACACAAAAGGGGTAAATTGTGGATTTGTTCGGAATGTGGATAAACACACTCCAGGCAATGGAATCATACTCAGCAATAAGAAGAAACAAACTATTGATACATAGTGTATTGATACACAGTGTGCTTGAATCTCGCAAACATTATGTCATGCAAAGGAGGCCAGACGCGAAAGAATACATGTAATGTGACGTCATCCTATGAAGTCCAAGAACAGACAAAAGAACGAATCGAGGGTGGTAGAAACCAGAAGGTGGTTTTGGGGGTGAGAAGCTGGGTGGCAAATGGTCCGTGTCTAAGTGGTGGACATGTCTACACCTTACTTTGCATGTGGGTGGTGATCACGACTGCCAAAACTGTTAACACTGACCTCTTAGGATCACATATCCCAAAACAGGATGAGGAAAAAAGGTCCTGGAATATTCTGCATATAGTAAAGACTAAGGATTTCAATCCAACTGGAGCATACGATGCCTTTGATAAAATAGGAAGTGGATGGAAGCAAGATAGAGAGATCCTATTAGGCTACATCCTTAAAATTAAATACTCAGATTTCTTATGCTATAAAGGGGTAAATGATAGGAGCTTGTGTAATACTAAAGTTCTCAGAGAAGAAATCATCAAAATGCCCGGCTAGCCAGCCAGGACATTTTGGCCCAAGGCATGTTTTTTAAATAATGTCATGGCCCATTTCGTTTTGGCCGTGGTGTCTAGAGCAGCATCTATGGACGCAGGCAGCCCATCCTGGTCATCCTGGATTCTGTCCTCATCGTGTGTGTTCTGGTGAAGGAGTTTTATGCCCTTTTAACCAACCAAGGGGCAGGTTCCAGCTCACGCGTGCTGCTTCCATGCATGTCCTTGACCGGAAGCTAGTTAAACCTGAGCTCTCTGTGCTGGCAACGTCCTATCCCTCCCTCTCAACCCGAGATAGGAATTAATCATCAGCTAATAAGCTTGAAGCCCCTTTTCGTATTCATAGGTTCATTTCATACTCTGATGGCTTTGAAAAATATGGTGGCTCTTTGCAACCGTGCCAGCATCTAAGATGTGGAGCGGTCGCCTGCGAATCGGCAGTCATTTCTGGAAAATAAAGGCAGGTCAGTGTGGAAATGACTAGATAACCCAGCGAGTCTTTACCTGGGCGTTCACTGGAGAGAAATTTAAATGCATCAAGAACAAACCACGTGTACGAGAACGTTCACGGCAGCCTTGTCCCATCATCCCAATGTTCATCAACACAAAAGGGGTAAATTGTGGATTTGTTCGGAATGTGGATAAACATACTCCAGGCAATGGAATCATACTCAGCAATAAGAAGAAACAAACTATCGATACATAGTGTATTGATACACAGTGTGCTTGAATCTCGCAAACATTATGTCATGCAAAGGAGGCCAGACGCAAAAGAATACATGTAATGTGACGTCATCCTATGAAGTCCAAGAACAGACAAAAGAACTAAATCTCTACCACTGGACAGTAGTTTGGTGGGGACTTTAGGGCCAAGA
The DNA here is from genome assembly GCF_011800145.1 of Mirounga leonina. Taxonomy (NCBI): domain Eukaryota; kingdom Metazoa; phylum Chordata; class Mammalia; order Carnivora; family Phocidae; genus Mirounga; species Mirounga leonina. Next base: position 3,354,169 of record NW_023270763.1, read on the forward strand.
CCACATCTTAACCCCTTCCTCAGCCAGCCTTCCTCCCACCTTCTGCATGGTGATAGAACATCAGACGGCCCCGCATCACGCTGGACATCAATTTTCCAGAAGGTTTCTTTCCCACATTTTTCAATGTATTCTTAGTGGCCAAGGTCCCAAACCTGGTTTCCAGCCTCGGATCTGGCTCAAGTTGGCCGTCAGCCCTTTAGATACCTGGGTTTCCTCACATCTCCAAAAGCATTGGACGGTCCAAGGGATTATCTCTTCTTCATGCAGGATTTCAACAGTCTTCCCTCAGGCCTGGTACCTGAGACTAAAAACCAGTCACTCGGAAATATGCACGCCTCATGATGTCCCCCCAGCTTGACTCCCAGCAAAGAAACAGACGGGCTAGCTCAGCAGAGTGTGTCGCACATGATCTGACTCTCTGTTTTCTTCTTCTTCTTCTTCTTTTGGTAATGCATCTAATCCTTCCTTGGAGAAACTCCCAAGCCATTTCTCTACCCCAAGCCATACCTGTTTTCAATCACATAATCTGCTTTAGACCAAATGGAAGTTTGGAATCCAGCCTCATCTTCACAGAGGGTGACAAATGGAAACGGCTCAGAACTGTCCTCCCCCGGACCTTCGCCAGGCAGGGGGACGCCGGGCGCAGGGGCCAGGGGGATGCCTGGGCAGGTGGGGAGGGGTGTCAGGGTCTTAAAACTCCTTTCATTTAATGTCATCGGGTTCCCTTCCTCTCTTCCTTCTTCCTTGTCGTCATCTTCTATCTGGCTTCTCTTTCCCCAATTCGGCTTTTTTTTTTTTTAAGATTTTATTTATTTATTTGAGAGAGAGAATGAGATAGAGAGAGAGCATGAGAGGGGGGAGGGTCAGAGGGAGAAGCAGACTCCCCGCTGAGCAGGGAGCCCAATGCAGGACTCGATCTCGGGACTCCAGGATCATGACCCGAGCCGAAGGCAGTCGCCCAACCAATTCAGCTTTGGCGCCCTCCCCAATTCAGCTTTACTAGGTGCTATAATGGTACCCATGAGCATACTACTTACACTGGAGTGCCAGGCGCAGACATTAATAAACAGATCTATCTGCGTCCAGTGGCACCAAAGGAAGGGAACCAGTTCTGTGAGCATAAGTAACCCAGGTCCAGGGGGTCTCCCTGAGGAGGGAACACACCCGTCTTTCTGGTTTCTCTCAGCTACAGAAACTACGAATCTGATTTCAAACTCCCCATCTGATGAAAATCCTTAGATGACAGGGAAATGTGGACAACATCATTACATCACTAACGTGCATACCAAAATGATTAAGCCATACCCAAATCCGTATTTTTAAGAAGGGCAAGGTTGGGGGGAGGACGAGGCACACAGGACTCGAGTTTGCAAACGTTTTAAGTATAGCGATGACATTATTTTTCATTGTTATCTTCTGTCCCGATCCCCCCCCACCACCACCACCACTAGGGAAACGGTGTCCTGGAAATTCTGTAGGCGGATCCCAGGGACACAGAACCCACGCGGCTTTCCTTCTCCCGGCCTGGAGCTGGGGATGAGGAGGCTCCTTGGGACCTGCCCACTCTGTGCGGAGGTGCCTCGTGTGGGTTCACGCAGCTTTCTGCGAAGTGCGTCAAAGGGCAGCTCCCCTCGTGACAAACGAATTTACGGTGGGAGAAATACAGGGAACCTGTGCTGGGTGAGTGGCTGAGCCCTTCTTCACGGACAAAGAGGGTGGGGGATGAGTTCGAGCAACACTGTCCAATTCAGGCCCGTCTCTGAGCAGAGAGCAGTGAAAACCTCCAAGCTCCATCATTAGCTTTGTTGGACGAGTTCCTGTTCAGTGAAGAGCATCTTAAAGGAAAAGACAGAGTCGTACTGTTTCATCATTTTTTTTAAGCCAGAAACCAACCCAAACCCTCAGTTTGGCCAGACTGGGATGCAGTAGGATGACCTCCATGGGACTGTTTCATCCCTCAGTTTCTGTTGTTGTTGTTGTTGTTGTTGTTTTTATCTGCACTTGCTTTTTAGGTAAAAGAGGCCAGATGATAGCAGAATACATTCACAGCTGAAATTTAAAAAAAAAAGTCTTCTGGGAGCGACATGCCTGCTGGCTCGTATCAGCTGTGAGAGCCGGTTACGCATACGTCATCCCCACTCACGTGCAGGAATATCACACCGGGCACTGGAAGTCAGCCATGTGCAAGAATTTACACCATGAAATTGGTGAACACCACAAATCAGAGCTTCTGCCCTCATAGAGCCGGCTGATGAACACTTGCCAACCTGCCAGTGATATCCCTCCATCTAGAATTCGGGCCAGTTTCCTCTCTGGCATGGTGACTCCTTAAACCAAGATGATCTTTACGTTCTATAAAGATGGATGTTCATAGACGGGATTTGCAGAAGCAGGGAAGTCAATTCAAGCTCCAGAAACATTTTAATGAACATTTTAATGAAAAATTCTTTTTCTCGCTCGATGGGATTAATCAGAAGATGTCATGTCTCTCTTAGTTCACCTGAATCCCCCGTTACTTCAACGATTCTGGCCGACGGAAGGCTTCTGTTAGATGCAGGTTTCCCCTAGGAACCTAAAGGAGGGCGTTTCTATAAAACCGTTCATAAGCCACAGTGACATACATTAGTAGGGGAACCAGTTTTTCTCGTAAAAGCAAAACTCCTCTTCAGATTTCCTTTGCTGAGTGAAAGCAGGCACCGACGTAGACCTTTCCTAAAATCAAGGTGGTGTTTATATGAACTTTGAGAAAGCGGGCATCCCCGAGCACCCAAATGTCTTTTCGGCACTGGTGACCCATGCAAACACAACTGACCAAAGGCCACGGAGAGTTTCTGGTGTCAAACACCAGGAAGGAAGTGGCTGGGAACGCATCGTGGAAGCGTGCGGTGTGGCCGTCAGGGAGGAGAGGGGTGGCAGTTGGCTCTTTACGTCGTCCGGGAATTGGAGCAAGACGGATGGAGAGGGTTTGGGCCCAGGAGCCCAGGCATAAATATTCAGGGTTTTCTTTCCCCTTTTTAAGACGACAGTATGAGGCCAGACGAGCCCATTTGCCTTTTCCCAGCCCTGCACATTATTAGCGTGGCCTAAAAGGCCCAGAGCCCAAATGAATTTAGAACAGGTATAAAAAAAATATGTGAGGATTTTACTGGAGCTAGAAATTATGACCCGAGGCCTCGGTCATCTGCTCGCTCTGGCACCTGCAGGCCAGGCCGCCAAGCACAGACAGACGTGCATCCTGTGTGGATGGCTGGGATTCTGCAAGGGAGCGGCTCCAGCCCTGACCCCTATGAACGTGCAAATCCCCCCTGCACCTCCTCCCCTCCCCCCTCCCCACCACGCTCAGCACGTCGTTGGCGTGAAGACATGTCAGCATGCGTCCCCGCGGCAAAGTTACTGGGGAGACCGGAGGAAGGATTGGGTGTACCTGCGGCGGCACGTGGGGTGCCCTTGAGAGGGAGGCCGCAGGGGCAGAACTGCAGAGCTGGGGCGGGGGGGCCGGTGGGGGGACAGGTCCTCCGGCTTGGACAGTTTATCTGGAGCTGGTTCGTGCTATTAGCAGAAAAGAGACTTTGGATGTTCTGCTTAATTTCCTTTTATTCCTTCAACATCTGAGGACTTACTGAGGCCTCAAGTCTGATGCCACCATGCCCCCACCACCACCACTCGGAAACCACTGTTTCCTCTCTTCTCCGTGGAAAATCCGCAGCAGGAAAGGTGCCCGCCCTAGGCCCTCTTCCGTCTCTGCCCGACCCCGCGGGAGCGACAACTATGCCGCCACGGCCACCGCCCACCGTTTTCTGAATGTTAAGACAGTTTCAAGCGTTTCCTGCTGCAGACACGCGCAGCGGCCCTCGTGTACAAGGTGTAAACTGTTTTAGAAACTAAATAAATCGGGCACCTGGGTGGCTCAGTTAGTTAAGCGACTGCCTTCAACTCAGGTCATGATCCTGGAGTCCCGGGATCGAGTCCCACGTCGGGCTCCCTGCTCGGCGGGGAGCCTGCTTCTCCCTCTGACCCTCCCCCCTCTCGTGTGCTCTCTCTCTCTCTCTCTCATTCTCTCTGGCTCAAATAAATAAATAAAATCTTTAAAAAAAAAAAAAAAAAGAAAGAACCTAAATAAATCTACATATTTCCGGTCTCCGAAACACATCTTGTTCAATGAAGCTGCAAGGGGAGGACGATGTTGCTGCAGAATACTGATGCATTTCAGAGCATTTCCCCTGCAGCCCAGGACGGATGACATGTGGCAAGCTTTAGTGACGGGGACCCCGGTGGGCAACGACTTGGACCAGTGTGTTTGCAGAGGTCTGTGTTTCTGCTTCAGGAAGGACGTAAGGAGAAGAACAGCTCGAAAGATCAGACTTCAGTTTCCCAAAAACGACGGAAGAAGTTTCTCCCCATGAGTTACTGGAATGTTGGTTCTTCTCGTTGCCTGAATTGTCTGTTCACGTGATGATTGTTTTTGGTTATTTTTAAAACCACTTTTGTTGAGCTATAACTCCAGTATAGTAAACCACACAAATCCCAAGTTCACGTCATGGGCACATCGTTACCCATGTTCCCACCTGCGTAACCGTCACCCACGTCAAGATACAGATGACTTAAAGCTTCCAGAAGGTTTCCTCGTGGTCCTCCCCCCTTGTCCTCCAACCCAACCCCCTCCAGGTTACTACTTCTCCAGCACTTAATTACGGACGTGTCTGAACCCCATGCCGGCGTGATCACGCCCTGGTCCTGCTCTGTTGCTGGTACCCATCCGGTCTCCTCGGCTCTGCATCGCGTGTGGCCTCAGGTCACTCTGCGAATGTACCCCAGGAACGTGTCCATTCTACTGTCCATGGAGGGTTGGGAGTGTCCCGTTTGGGACTCTTGTAATTAACGCTGCTACAAACAGTCTCGGACGTGTCTTCTCGGGCACGTAAGCGCCCATCCCCCTTGGGTACCTACTCAGGCAGGGGTTTCTTGGATCATGAGCGGGTGTACGTGTTTAGCTTCAGGAGACACCGCAGAACTGTTTCCCACAGTGTCCGGGACCGCTCCACGCTCCCAGCAATGATGTCTGTGTGTCCCAGCTGTTTCTCGTCCCTGCCAACCCTCACTAGCGCCGGGTGTGGGTCGATCGTGCCTTACTTTGCATTTCCCTAAGAGATGGCGATGTTCACCACACTCCCGCTCTGTTCCCCTTACAGAAAGTCTCCCCCACTATTCAGGCCCAACTTGTAGCTCACCTTTTCCGCGAAGTCTTTTCTGACGCTGACCCTCACAGTGCATTCCTTCTTCGCCCCTGTATGGAGAAGCAGCTGGCCAGCACCCCACGGACGGGAACTTGGGTGTCCCCCGGCTCTCCCACGCTCACGTCACAGCATCGCTCACTGCACCGGGCAGAGTTTTTACACCACGGGTACTCGTGACGGGAGGAGGGTTTCCTTTATGCTCCTCATCTGCCCAGTGAGTCAACAGAGCTGATACCACTGAGCTCTGAGCAAGGGCTCGGGTACCAGCAAGTCGGCTCACTGGTGGGTTACGAGGTTGCCAATACTTTTTTTCCAAGACTTTACTTATTTATTTGACAGACAGCACAAGCCGGGGGAGGAGCAGAGGGAGAGGGAGAAGCGGACTCCTTGCTGAGCAGGGAGCCCGACGCGGGGCTCGATCCCAGGACCCTGGGATCACGACCCGAGCCGAAGGCAGACCCTTAACCAACTGAGCCACCCAGGTGTCCCCAGATTCTCTTGACGCTTTGCTGCCTCTGGTTTAGTTCCTTAAAGTGTGAGTCCTGTTTTCCAGGCCAGGATTTGGGGGGCCTCCAGTCTGGGTGTCATTACCAGCACCTCTTGTGGCGTGGACACAGATCCCATCAGTAATCCGCGTGACGCTCGCCACTGTCACCACAGCCACCGTGGAGATCACGTGCTGCTTCTTGAGCCGTCTGCTCCTCCTCAAGGTACAAAGCATTCGTCCCATCCAAATACCGCATGGGAGCCTCTGGTGGTGGCCCCTGGCCTGCTCCCAGGGTGCCTTGCCCTCCTCCCAGCTGCCCTGAGAACACCCGAGACCTGGCCGGCCGCCCCTCCGGGCTGCTGGGAGCATTTAATAAGATCAAGTGTGGGAAAACAATTGGCAAGCCTGAGGGTCACAATCAAGAACTAAAGAAGATGCTCCACATCACTAGAAAAAGTTCTCCACATGTTGCCATGTGGTTTTTCAGGAGCAGCTCAAAGTAGAGCGAAGTCCTAGCATGCACGCCCAGACCGTTTCCGGGGCCCCAAGCGCTCTGCTCGCACACCCACGTGAGCACGCACAAGTGTGTGTGTATTTATTTATTTATGAAGCATACCATATACTACTGTGGGAATATATTATGTACGTAACAAAGCATACTCCAAAGTAGGTATTTTTTGAAGGATAAAAGAAAAATAATGCAAAGAGCAGCTTTCAAGGTATTTTCTGTACGGCAAGGATTGTTTTGCATGCGCCCAGACGCAGCACGCCCCGTGTCTCTTTAATGACGAGGCTCATGGGACAGAAAGCGCTTTCCGTCAGCAGCATGTCCCTCTGGAGACCCGGTTACTTAGGAGGCCTTCTCCTCCCGCTGTGCATTCTCGCCCCACCAGCAGCCTCTCTGAGCACAGCTGTGCTGTCCTTCTGGCCAGACCGCCAAACAGAAATGATGCTGGAAGGCGCCACAGGCGGAGGAGGCCGCGGCGCTCAGAGCGGGGACCGGGCCCATACAGGCCCGCGCCTGCATTCAGTCCAGCCCCGGGCAGGCCGACCCTGCGGGCTCTTCGCTTTGTCATCTCCACTCCCCTCGTCCACGAAATGAAGAGAATGAAGCAGATGCTCTGTGCGCGTCCTCGGGGCTGTAAGAGGTGGCGCCTGCAGAGCGCGTGGGCGCACCTGACTCTCAGCCACAGTCCTTCACCCTGTGCTCCGTTAGCCTCGGACACGTGTGTCCCTGACGTTGTCCCATCCGGGTTCGCGCAGGTCCCACACGCTCTGGCCCGCTCTGGACTCCGCCCCACACGTAGAGACTCCTGACAGCGCCCTCCCCATCCCTCTAGCGGACACCTGCACCCGGGACGAGCCGGGCATGGACTCTGTGGACATCACTCAGCATCTTAAGGAGAAACGACACCCACCAGGTCCCACCAGATGCCGAGCAGAGGTCATCAGAGGCATCCCAGCCCAGTGGGTCCTGCACACTCAATGTGCACAAGCTCTCAGTGTCCCCCAGAGCTGCCTCAATCTCCAGAACTGAACCCGAATGTTGGTGACCCTGGGAGATTTCGGGTGGCCCAAGCAGCCTGGTCCCGAGGTGACTTCAAACCATCTCTTTGGAGGACACAGTTCAACGCACAACGTTGCCCATTGTTAAATTCCTGTGATGGAATTATACATTAACCCCATTTCAGTCATTTGTGCCTCAATATAAAAGAAGAGACATAGCTTCTACTGATCTCTTATGAGGGCTTATTTTGCCTTCCAACTGACCTTGTTCTGCACATTTCTCTGATGCTGAGATAAATTACGCAGCCTGACCACACGGTGAGCAGCTCCCTGAACTCGGAACTGGAGATCCCAGACTCTGAGGTTCCACCTACCGCCCCAGGCCGCCCCCACACGGTTCCCTTATGGTACCCATCCACAGTGAGCCTTGCAGAAAGCAGGAGGAGAGCACAGGGAAGCAGGAAGAAGGAGGAGAGAGACAGCCCAAGAACACCATTGATCCACTTCATTAAACTTGCAAACAGAAAAGTGGGCAAAATGTCTGCAAAAATACAAATGAAGTGTTCCTAATTTATAAAGAGCTTGTGTGAATCAATAAGAACAGCAGGCTCCACATGTAGACATTCAAAGGATGTTCACAAAACAAGAAATACAAATGTAAATAAAAGTATGGGAGGATGTTCAACCTCACTAGTAACCAGAAACATAATTTTTTTTTAAAGATTTTATTTATTTATTTGAGACAGAGAGAATGAGAGAGACAGAGAGCATGAGAGGGAGGAGGGTCAGAGGGAGAAGCAGACCCCCCGCCGAGCAGGGAGCCCGATGCAGGACTCAATCCTGGGACTCCAGGATCATGACCTGAACCGAAGGCAGTCGCTTAACCGACTGAGCCACCCAGGCGCCCCAGAAACATAATTTTTTACATGCTGTCTTTTATTACCAAATTGGAACTTTAAAATTATTATTATATATTATAATGTGTATATATGATATAATAACTATTATGTAATATGCATATGTTATATAACAATTATATAATATTTATTATATACATTAAGTACATACATGAAACATGGGAAGAGTCGGAAGCATGAACACCCTCAGTGAAACTGTAAATTGGTACAAACTCCCTAGAAAACAAGAAAAATGATGAAAAAGGTAAAAAGTGTTCAGATTCACTGAAGGAAATTGAGCCCTGCTACTACCAAGAACATAAATCAGGCTGGTGTGCAAGTTTACAGTAGTAAGTAAATATATGGAAAGCAAGCCTAGTCATTAGCAGAACAGAGAGGCAGAGTGAGGGAGAAGTTTTCAAATGATTTCCACCTTTGACCTGATGAGTCCACTTCAAAAGAAAATCTGGAAGTCTCTTCCAATACGGTCATTGGCCATGTGTACCAAAAGAAGGGTTCTCAAGAAAATTTGCTTATTGGCACTTTATCTGCAAAACAGAAACAATCAGAAACAAAGCAGGAGTGATCTAATGGCTTTGGTCACCCAGCAAAGTCTCAGCCAGGTGTGCCAACTACACGCCAAAGAATTTGCACGGCATGGAAAAATCCCAAAATGCTAATGCCAGGATGGAAACATCAAAACACAAGATTGTGCAGACAGCATTAGCTTATGTAAACAACGCTCGGAAAAAAAGCCTAGGCAGAAAGGCAGAAAAACATGACAGTGTGTATTTTAGGTATTGTCTTATGATTGATTTTTATAACCTTTGTGAATGTTCAAATATATATATATATATAAATCTAAACAATAATTCACATAAAAATAAACTCATACGGGGCGCCTGGGTGGCTCAGTCGGTTAAGCGACTACCTTCGGCTCAGGTCATGATCCTGGAGTCCCGGGATCGAGTCCCGCATTGGGCTCCCTGCTCGGCGGGGAGTCTGCTTCTCCCTCTGACCCTCCTCCCTCTCATGCTCTCTGTCTCTCATTTTCTCTCTCGCAAATAAATAAAATCTTAAAAAAAAAATTTTTTTTTTAATAAAATAAACTCGTACTTAGTATTTTTGCTGAAGCTGGGCTCTGGAAGGGAGCAGGGGGCTGGGGGGTGGGGCGCACGGCTGTAGACAGGTAGCAGACAAGGGCAGGGGTGGCTGGTTTCTGGCTGTGCAGGGTCGGTGCGGGATGTGACTCCCATTCGAGCAGCAAGCTCTCGGCTTTGCCCTCCCCACTTCTCCCCTCTCCGACTCGGACTGATGCCTAGGCCGGCCAGGAACCCAGCACAGCCAACCGACCCCCAAAGGTAGCGTCCCAGAGGCGCCCAGGGGCCCGTCTTCCGGATTGAGAGTTGGCTCGTTCTTTAAATTGGGGTGAAATACACATAACAAAATTTACTGTTTTCACCTTTTCAAGTGTCCCGTTCAGGGGCATTGAGCGCATTCCCTCTTGTGCAACCACCACCACCGTCCACCTCTACAGCTTTCCATCTGGTAAAACTGAAACTCGGACCCGTTAAACACTCACAAGCCCTTCCCCTCCCCAGCCCGGGGGCCTCACCATCCTGCCCTCTGTCTGTGAATTTGATTCCTCTGGGACCTCACAGACGTGGCCTCGCCAGGATTATCTTCCGTGGCTGCCTTATTCTGCTCAGCATCAGGTCCTCCAGGTTCATCCATGCGGTAGCAGGTGTCAGAATTCCTTCCTCTTTAAGGCTGGGCGATATTCCCGTGTCTATCTGGGTCACGTATTTATCTGTTCATCCATCAGTGGACACTTGGGGTGCTTCCAGCCTTTTTCACGATTGTGAATGATGCTGCCGTGAACATGGGTGAGCAAATAAGACCCTGCTTTCAGTTCTTTGTGGAACTGCTGGTTCCGTGATCGTGGTTTAAATGTTTTTCATAGCGGCCATATCATTTTATATTCCTGCCAAGGGCGCACAAGCATTCAAATTTCTCCACGTCTTTGCCAACGCTTGTTATTGCCTGGGTGGCCTGTGTGTTTGGTTTGGGGTTTTTTTTTGTGTGTGTGTGTGTGTTTTTAAAGATTTTATTTATTTATTTGAGAGAGAGAATGAGAGACAGAGAGCACGAGAGGGAAGAGGGCAGAGGGGGAAGCAGACCCCCCACTGAGCAGGGAGCCCGATGTGGGACTGGATCCTGGGACTCCAGGATCATGACCTGAGCCGAAGGCAGACGCTTAACCAACTGAGCCACCCAGGCACCCTGGTTTGGGTTTTTTTTTTTTTTAAGATTTTATTTATTTGAGAGAGAGAGAGAGAGCACCAGCAGGGGAAGTGGGAGAGGGAGAAGCAGACTCCCTGCTGAGCAGAAAGCCCAACACAGGGCTCGATCCCAGGACCTCAGGATCATGACCAGAGCCAAAGGCAGATGCTTAACCAACTGAGCCACGCAGGTGCTCCTGGTTTTTTTTATAACAGCCATCCTAATGGGGATGAAGTGGTATGTCATTATGGTTTTGATTTGTATTTTGAGGGGCTTGGCTTTTAGGAGCGCTTGTCTCCAGCTCATAAAATCCCATGAGCCTTCGCCAGGGATGGGATAGATGCGGGGGGGGGGCAAAAACGGAGGCAGGGAGGCCAGTGAGGAGACCGAGGTCCAGGTGGGAAAGAACACAGCATTGGAGGTCAAGAAACCGATCGGATTCGAGAGAGATTTGGGAGGTGGGACTGATGAGATTGCCAGTGGGTTGGATAGGGTGTGTTTCTTTTTTTTTTTTTAAGATTTTATTTATTTATTTGAGAGAGAGAGAATGAGAGAGAGCACATGAGAGGGGGGAGGGTCAGAGGGAGAAGCAGACTCCCTGCCGAGCAGGGACCCCGAAGTGGGACTCGATCCAGGGACTCCAGGATCATGACCCGAGCCGAAGGCAGCCGCTTAACGGACTGAGCCACCCAGGTGCCCCAAACTTTTCTGACTTTTAAATTTTTTATTTATTTGCGAGAGAGAGAATGAGAGACATAGAGCATGAGAGGGAGGAGGGTCAGAGGAAGAAGCAGACTCCCTGCTGAGCAGGGAGCCCGATGCGGGACTCGATCCCGGGACTCTGGGATCATGACCTGAGCCGAAGGCAGTCGCTTAACCAACTGAGCCACCCAGGCGCCCAAGGATAGGGTATGTTTCAAAAGGAAGAATCAAGGAAACCGGCTAGGTTTTGTGCCTGAGGCAGTGGGTTGGTGGTTGGACTACTGACAGAAGTGGGGGTGGGGAGAACAGTTTGACGGGGACCGAGAATTTTGAGGTAGCCATCCCACGGAGATGGGGAGTGATGTCCATACATACAGGGACACAGGCTATTCTGATAAAGGAAAGGTTACACCAACCCTAAAAGCAATCAGTACGCCTCCATCTCGGGCCCAAACCACCCCTACCTCAGTGGGAGAGACTCACACAGGTGAAGACATCGATGAGGTGCGGGGCGGTTCCACCCAATCACCCGCAGCTCACAGCACCTGCTCCGTGAGTAGTTACTTAGCCGGTTCTGAGCAGGCAGACAGGCCCTCGTAGAGCTCGGAAAGATAGAATTCCTTGTCAGCGTCAGACTCCGGGCTCTCTCAGTACCCGCTTCACAAATGGCTTTTTCTCTCCGGCAGGCGGGCCCCACCCACGAGGTCCTCCTCCAGATGCAGTATCTGGACATGGTGGGAATGAATCCCTCAGGCTCCACCCCCAGGGGCACGTCTGGAAGGGTCTGGAAGAAAACCCCCGAGGGAATGCTGGTCGTCCCCATCTACCGTCTACACCGTCATCCCATGCCCTGGCTGGAGCCCCCGAGGAGTTCCGTCCTGACAGGTAAGTGACCTGAGTGCTCCGCTTTCCGGTAACCCTCAGGGTTATATCATCATGGAGCTTTTTTTTATTATGAGGTGACATTTACCTGCGGTGAGATGCCCAGGTCGTAAGTGCACATGTGATAAACCTTGCACTTTGATAAACACGTACACCAATGCGATCACCACACCAGCAAGACATGGAATATTTCCATCACCCCAGAAATTTTCCTCATGCCCCTCCCAAGGCGGTTCTGCACCCACCAAAAGGCCCCAGTGTCCTGGTTTCTGTGACTATGGATTAGTCTTGCTGGCTGCCGAGTTTCATACAATGGAACCATCCAGTGTGTACTTTTTCTGTTGTTTGTTCCTTTTTATTACTGAGCAATAGTCCATGGCCTGGAGGTACCACAGTCTGCTTATCCACTCCCTTGTCTCCAGTTTGGGGCTAAAACCAATAATAGCGCTATCATTCTTGGGAAGGCCTCTCACGGACTGTGTCTTCATCTCCCTTGGGTAAATCTCTAAAGGTGGGAGCATCATGGAATTTCTGAAAGGACCTTAGCGTTGTTGCTTCTCATCCAATCCCAGATGCCCTCCACCCGTTCTGGGTGACACCATTGTAAAAAGATAATCCAAATGTCCGCCTGGACGAGTCCAACGCACTCTCTCCAGCCAAGGAGTTTTACAACCTCCGTGTGCACACTAGGCTCGGAATTTAATTAACTGTGTTGAGGAAAGTGACACCAGGACCAGCTTTTAGTGGCTGTAACTCTGAGGGGTTTATGGCCACATATTAAAACCAAAGCCATAGGGAGACTGGCTCGGAGCCAGACAAATCAGCAGCAAGAAGGGTAAAGATGTGTTGAAAATAAAATTTAATTTTCCAGCTGTGGTTATGAGCAAGCCCTATTCCGGCTCACTGTGGGGTCGCAGCCTAACAAATGAGGCAGGCGTGGAGGCACCCGAAGCCCAGGCGGTGGCGGACCGAGGGAGATCTAGCAGCCTCCCGTGTGGGCTGGATGCGGAACGAGCACAGCCTCAAAGAAGGATATTAAGTCGGTGTCCTTTTTTGCATAAGTCCTCATGGTCACAATCAGGGGAATCACCTGGAACCTATTCTAGTAAATCGCTTTGCACAACAAGTCAGGCACAGCGGGAGTTAATTCTGTACTCAGCCTGGAGTGAGAATGTCACAATCCAGGCGGGCCCCTCGCTTGCGGCAGAGCCCGTCCCCAGTCAGAGCGGCCATGTGGCCACATAGGGGGCCGCTGCAAGCCCAGCTGCTGGACTCATCACCCACACCCCCCCAGGCTCTCTGGCCAGGACATGTCCTTCTTCTGCAGATGTGCCCGCACCCCCACCGTGGCTTCTCAGCCCCGCTGGCCTTTCCCTCCTCCCTGCCTGCCATGCACCACCAGCCTTCCAGGTCTGCCTGATGCCAGTTGCCGGCGGCTCTCTATTAGTGCGCACCTCGCCCGCCGTGCCCCCCATCCATCTCCATTCTGCACGAGCTTGCTGGGGCTGCCGTAACCAGGTGCCACCCGCCCGGTGGCCTGACCATCAGAAATACTGTCTCACAGTCTGGAGGCCAGACGTCTGAGACCGAGGTGTTGGCAGGGTCACGCTCCCCTGCAGGCGCTGCGGGCCGATCCCGGTGGCTCCTTGGCTCACGGTGGCATCACTCCAACCTTCCCGTGACGTTCTCCAGAGTCTGTCTCTTCACGTGGAGGTCTACATATAAGGACCCCAATTACACTGGATGGGGGATCCACCTGATTCCAGTATGGCCTCATTTTTTTTTTTTTTAAGATTTTATTTATTTATTTGACAGAGAGAGAGCGAGAGCAGGAACACAAGCAGGGGGAGTGGGAGAGGGAGAAGTAGGCTTCCTGCAGAGCAGGGAGCCCGATGCGGGGCTCGATCCCAGGACCCTGGGATCATGACCTGAGCCGAAGGCAGATGCTTAAACGACTGAGCCACCCAGGCGCCCTAGTATGGCCTCATCTTAACTACTGAACTATATCTGAACAACCCTATTTCCAAACACGAGCACGTTGCGAGGCACTGGAGGTTAAGACTTCACCAGATGAGTCTCTGGTGGGGTGGGACACAACTCAACCCATGAAACCTGAAGCAATTCCTTAACACACTGCAGGTGCCCTATAAAGATGTGAGTTAATCGTATGCTGATGGGGCACCCAGGAGGTGCCAGGTATGGGGACAGCAGTGAACAGTGCGCTCAATGACCTTCAGTCATCTGAATTTGTATGACTGTCCAAGAACAGAGACGTTCCATTCTCTCATGGTCCTCACTGTCTCCTTGCCTGGACCTCGGCTCAGCACAGACGATGGGGAACGTCTGCAGCCCTACGCACCCCTCCCCGCAGCGCTGTGCTGAGTGAGGTGTGCATGCCTCTCGCTGAAGTCATCCCGGGTCATTCCCCTGGAGCCTTTCTGAGAGACCACGGAGGCACAGCACTCTCTACTTTGAGTCAGGTTTGATTCCGAAGTCCCCGTGGGCTTGGGGTTGTGTCATCGAGAAGTGGGGCTGGTTTGAGAATGTATTCTCAGGGAACAGTCCATCAGGCCGCCCTCACTTTTGATACTAATTGTAAGTTCGGGGGCCCCCCAAACCACCCTTAGGTTCAGCAATCTGCCGAAAGACTCAGAGAACTCATAGAAGGCTGTCCTGCTGATGGTAATGGTTTCGTGCAGTGAAAGGACACAGGTGGAAATCAGCCCAGGGCAGGGTCTGGGAAGGTTCCAAGCACGGAGCTTCTGGTGCAGAGCATGGCCAGCCAGGGAAGCTCCTCTGAGCCAGGGATTTCACGGGGAGCCACCATGTAAGCTTGATGGACTCCCAGCCCCCTGGAGGTCGAGCTGATGTTGAAAGACCCACAGCCCCCACCCTAACTCATATCTACTATTTGGTGTGACCCGAGGCTTCTGGGGAAACAAACACACTTCCATCAGGCATGACATTCCAAGGGCTTTGAGATCACCTCCCAAAGCCAGGGGCAAGGGCCAGACCTCTTACTGGGCAGTTACATTTTTTTAACGACACACCAAGGGGTCCATAGATCCATTCGATAGGGGATTTTAGTGAATTATATCATTTCATTTCTATGGGTGGGGTGGGGGGGACAGAGGAGCCCGTGAGAATGGGTGGTGGCGGTACAGAGTGAAGCAGCAGTCTGGGAGCACTGGCCATGATCACCACCGAGACATAGGGGTCCTGCCTGCATGGGGAAATATGTCCCAGAGCACTTCTCTCTCAGTCCGCAGGACATGTACGGGAGGATGCTGCAGGGTTATTGGTGATGCCCGGGAGGTGGAAGCCACCTGAGCCACCACCAGGGGCAGATGGACGGGTAAAACAGTGGAGCACATAGCTTGGCACAACACAGTCATGAGGAGTTGGCAGGTTAGATGCATAAACAGAAACACAGGTGGATCCGCATTACGTTCATGGTGCCCAGTGAAAAACGTAAAAAAAGAAAATGTGGTAATAGGGCACAGAACAATCACATAAATTAAAACCCCAGCCACACAAAGCAACAATATGCATTTCGCAAAAACATGAACAAAAAGGTACACATTGAGAAAATTTTGGGCCATGGTGGGGTGGGAGGAAGATGATGGGAGTGGGACGCGGCATTAAGATGGACCGAAGACATGAGCACGAACACAGACCGGGAACCACACTATACGTCACCACCAACTTCACTCCACCTGAACTTAGAAACTCTCCCTTAGTTTCAATTATACTCAAATTTAAACAACAACAAAAAAATGTTCTTAATTATGCCTTAGTGGTTATTGCTGATTTAAAAAAAAATGGGGGCGCCTGGGTGGCTCAGTCGTTAAGCGTCTGCCTTCGGCTCGGGTCATGATCCCAGGGTCCTGGGATCGAGCCCCGCATCGGGCTCCCTGCTCTGCGGGAAGCCTGCTTCTCCCTCTCCCACTCCCCCTGCTTGTGTTCCCTCTCTCGCTGTGTCTCTCTCTGTCCTATAAATAAATAAAATCTTAAAAAAAATTAAATTAAAATTTAAAAAAATGGAACCATTATTTTTTAGTAAGAGTAAAATAATGTCTGTTGGCTCTTGTACATAAGGTGAGGGGATGGGTGTGCTCTTTCTCCACATTCTGTCACCTACTCCCTGAGATCTGTTGGAATAACTGTGGATTTATTATTAATAATTATTCATTACCCAACTAATACATTTGAACATTTTGATGAAACAAACGACTTCTTAGGTATCGATGAACACCCAAAGTTAACTCAAGAACATTTAGAATACCCCATGCCAAAAAGTCGTGCGGCCCATTCTGTTGTGTCATGTAAGAGTCTCATTTCATTTCGCCATATTATTTTATTTCATTATTTGAAGCACGTACATCACACTATGGGCCAGACACTTGCCGAGTAAAATATTAACTAATTTAGCAGCAGGTTTGCAAGATACAGGACCAACCAAAAAATTCAGTTAAAATTCTATACATGAGCAATGAACAACCCCAAAATAAAGAAAACAATCCCATTTACAGTAGCACCAAAAAAGAATTAAAAACATCAGAATAAACGTAATAAAAATGAAAACCATTTACACTTTATACTACGAACCGTTGCTGAAAGAAATTAAAGATCTAAATAAATGGAAAGATACCCCATATTAACGGAACAAAAGACTTAATATTTTTAAGGTAGCAATGCTCCTCAGAGTGATTTACAGACTCAGCCTAATCCTGTCAAAATTCCTCCTGAATCCCTTTCTTTGAAGAAATTGACAAGATGATCTTGAAACGCATGTGGGAATTCAAGGCACACAGAATTGCAAAAACAGTCCTGAAAAAGAGCAAAACTGGAGAACTCACTGGTCCTGATTGAAAAACCTACGACGAAGCCGGGATAATCAGGAAAGCTTGGTGCCAGCATAGCATAGACATCAGGATCAGTGCAGTAGGACTGAGAGTCCAGAAATAAACTCCTACATCTATGGGCAGTTGATTTTCGACAAGGGTGCCAAGACCATTCGATGGGGAAAAAATAGTCTCTTCAACAAATGGTGCCGAGAATATTGGACCCTTACATCACACCAATCACAAAAATCAACCCCAAACGGGGCGCCTGGGTGGCTCAGATGGTTAAGCGTCTGCCTTCGGCTCAGGTCATGATCCCGGGGTCCTGGGATCGAGTCCTGCATCGGGCTCCCTGCTCAGTGCAGAGCCTGCTTCTCCTTCTCCCTCTGCCATTCCCTCTGCTTGTGCTCTTCTATCTCTCTGTCAAATAAATTAATTAAATTAAATTAAATTTAAAAAAATCAACCCCAAACGGATCAGACACCTAAATGCAAGAGCTCAAAGTATAACACTCTTAGAATAAAACATAGTTGTACATTTTCATGACTTTGTATTAGGATGGATTCTTAGCTATGACACCAAAACAGTAAACAAAAGAACAAATAGATACACTAAGGCATTATCAAAATTAAAAACTTTTGTGATTCAAAGGACATCATGAAGAAATTGAAAAGAAAATCCACAGAATGGGAGGGGAAAAAATTGCTAATCCTATATTGGGCTGGGTCTGCGCTTGGATATAAATCTAGATCTGATAAGGGACAATATCTAGAACATACAAAGAACTATTACAACTCAATAATAAGCAAATGACCCAATTTAAAATGGGCAAAGGATATGGCTATATATTCTGTATTTTTTTTCCAAAGGAGATCTACAAATGGCCAATAAGCACATGAAAAAATGCTTCATTAGTCATCGGGGAAATGCAAATCAAAACCACAAGGAGGTAACACTTCACATCAGGTAGGGTGGCTGTCATCAAGAAGTCAGACAAAGAGGTGGACAGGATAAGAACCTAAAGTGGTACAGCCACTTTGGGAAGCGGGCTGGCTGTTCCTCGAACAGATGTGGAGTTACTGTAGGACCCAGCAATTCCACTCCTAGGTATATGCCCATGAGACCTGAAAGTATATGATGATGCGAAAAGTCATCAGGAATACTCAAGCAGCATGATTCTGAACAGCCAAAAAGTAGAAATGGCTCAAATGTCCATCCACTTGAGAATGGATAAATAAGATACGGCATACCCATGGAGTTGAGCAGAATTCAGGCACGAACAAGAATCAAGTACGGGCACGTGCAGGGGCCTTGAAAACATGCTAAGTGGCAGAAACTTACCACAAAGGACCACCTGTTGCGTGACTCCATCCATATGAAATATCCAGAATAGACTTTTTTGGGTAATAAAAACGTTCTAAAATCGATTATGGTATTGGATGCACAACAATGTGAGTGTATTTAAAAACCACTGAATGATACAGGAGCACCTGGTTGGCTCAGTCACTTGAGCATCCAAATCTTGATTTCAGCTCAGCTCATGATCTCGGGGTCATGAGATAGAGCCCCATGTCAGGCTCTGCACTCAGTGGGATGTCTGCTTGAGATTCTCTCTCTCTCTATCCCTCCCGCTCATGCTCGCTCGCTCTCAAATAAATAAATCGTTTTTTAAAAATACATTAAAAAAAATAAAAACCACTGAATTATACACTTTGAATCAGTGAATTCATAGGTATGTGAGTTACATCTCAAAGTAGAACTATTTAAAGATAGTAATTTAATGCTTCAAACAAGCCCACCATTCTCTGCATTTTAAGGATCACACAGAGAGGTTGAGGGGCATGAAGCCCAGCAGCATGGCCCCAGATCCTACGTCATTATTCCCTACGTCATTATTCCTGCCAGCACATCTTACACTGCCCACCACTCACGAAATGCAGCAAGATAGGTAATGGATGAATGAAAGTGGTCTGTTTCCTTCCTTGTATCATTTACCAAATAAATGATGGATGGTCTAAAGAGTTCAATATAAAAACCAAGCCAACATCTAGAAAGAAATACAGGGAGTCTCAAGGTAGAAAGGACTTTTCAGGCGTAACAACACAAAAGAAATGGCACCAGAGATGAATGGAATTATACCAACATACTGAAATTGGGGGGGGGACCCATGAACAAAATTAAAAGTGGAAAGACAAAGTGGGAAGAAGCATTTGCAGTGTGCATGAAAAACCATGGCTTTAAAGCCAGTTCCAAAACTAGAAAAATAACTACCAAACATGTAAAATACTTGATGTACTCATCAAAAATATAAAACAATGCAAAATGAAGTATTAAAAATTGAAATTTCAGGGCACTGGGTGGCTCAGTCGGTTGGGCATCCAACTCTCGATTTCAGCTCGGGTCACGATCTCAGGGTTGTGAGATCAAGCCCTACGTCGGGCTCTGCGCTCAGCATGGAGTCTACTTGAGATTCTCTCCCTCTACCCTTCCCCCTGCTCATGCTCACACTCTCTCAAATAAATAAATAAATCGTTTTTAAAAATTGAAATTTCGAGGCTCTAAAAAAGGTAGCACCCCACGTGAGTATAAGTGCAATGACGTGGACATTTTCATTCAACTCCTCACAGAATAGAAAGCCCCACAGGATTTCTGGAGCCACAGTGAGGCAGAAGCATTCACAACAACTACAGCGTTTACACCTTGGACTAGGAATCTCACTTAGCAATTTATACCCAAGTAGCAAATCAATAACCACACAAAGCTTTAGATACAGACATGAGTTACTCACAACCAGAAATGAGAAATCTCCTAAATATGTAAAAATAAGTAAAGTTAAATAAAAAGTTAAATAAAAAAATTGAAGTTAAATAAACCATGATAAGCTTGCCTGACAATTCTACGTACCAGTTAAAACGCTACCGAATGGCCTTGGGAAACGCAAGCAATAAAACATCACGGGGAGGGCGCCTGGGTGGCTCAGTTGGTTAAGCGACTGCCTTCGGCTCAGGTCATGATCCTGGAGTCCCGGGATCGAGTCCCGCATCGGGCTCCCTGCTCGGCGGGGAGTCTGCTTCTCCCTCTGACCCTCCTCCCTCTCATGCTCTCTGTCTCTCATTCTCTCTCTCTCTCAAATAAATAAATAAAATCTTAAAAAAAAAAAAAAAAAATCACGGGGAAGAAAGCAAGATCCGAATCTGAAATAAGTAAATACAGAGACAAATACGTGCAGAGGGAAAAAAAAAAAAAATAGCACACGGAGCAGCACTTCATGCACGGCAGGCCCTCGATAATCGCCCGCGATGGTGGAAAATGAGAGCCCAGCAAACACACCAAGATGGGAACGCGGGCCTTTGGGAGGGGTGATTTGGAGTGGTCTTTGTTTTGTCCACAAGTTTGTGCATTTCCTCGAATTTCTGCCATCAACATGAACTGACCTTCTAATCAGAACATCACGTAATTAGATTTTAAAGGTCTGTAGAGATGTCAGGTGAAAAAAACAGCTGCCCGTATTTTCACCAGTCGGTGAGGACGGTCAAATACAAATCCAGACTAAGCAGAAGCAGAACAGTCAGGTGTCGGGACTGGAAACAGGCTGTTGGCCTCTAACGAAGGAGGTCAGGGTTCACGGTCAGTCCTGGGCAGCCGTGCGGACCAAAAACTGAACCGACACCGACAACAAAACATTTCAGTGGGTTTTCTTTCTCGTTTGATCCCCCGTCGATAATCACCATCCCTCCTGTCAGGAAAGGTTGTGGCTCCTGGCTCATGGTAGGTGTTTTGTCAGAAACCAGAGAAGCACCTCAGAGACCACCAGGGCCCCGGGGACACCAGGAGCAGGTGCCGGACCTTCAAGGCCACAGGCCTTCAACGGAACACACTCCCGCTCCATGCTTGAATTTGCACGCAGTCCTGGATTATTTTCGTGCATGGTGAAAAGTCCTTAACGATGCACAGAATGACCCAAATGCCTAGCGAGGGAAAATATATAAAATGTCACCCTGAAATCTGAAAACCCTCTCAGCCCGGAGAGCCAGGCTGTGTCATAATCTGTTGACGAGAGTAACTACAATGTTCCTGGAGAGCAATGGGGGCACGGAAAATAAAGAAGACTTAGGATCATGTCTGAGCCAAACAAAATAATATAATTTCATATTAACCAGCTGCATGAGGAGCCCAGTCACTCTGTCCGGTTTATCCCACCACCTACTCCAGATTCTCTTCTTTTTGCTCAGATGTACAGTCATGGTCCTAAAACTATGGTTTCAAAGTCCGGATATTTGGGGAAGCATCAAACAGTGCGCCACTGTAGGGCTCGCCCGAACGGCAACAAGTCGGGGTCATTTGCTAGACCCACCCTGAAGGAGGGGGGTGCGTAAAAGGGAACCTATGAAGAGATGGTTGATAAGATACATCTCTTCCCTCCCCCAGGGCGCCCCCAGTAATCCCCCGCGTGGCTTCCTGCAGGGTGGCATTTTCCTAGGACTCCAGATATTTGTTCCTGGCCCCCAAAGATCAGGACCTCAGACCAGAGCTGACATAAATATTGGTGCTGAAGTGGGGGTTCCTTGCTCTGCTTTGCACATGTCCCCCCCCGAGAGTAGCCCCGTGTGACATGTGACACTTTGCAGACTGGCCACCCGAGTGCAGCAGGCACTGGAGATGAGCCTCAACCGCTGTCTCCCCCACACCCTGTCTTCTATCTGATGTGTCCATCGTCTGTCCAGCCCCAAAGACCTTGGCAGGAGACGCCTCAAAGGGACCTGAGCTCCCGCAACAGGAAACGTATTCAGTACATCTCCTGCTCTCTGTTCTTCTTCCTGAAGGGACGACAAGCACTGCAGGGTGGCAGCAACCTGAGGCTGCAGGAGTCATAAACTTGGGGAGGTTTCCCAAGCATCAGTATAGTAGCTGGTCTTGTTTGCTTCACTGTCAAACGGCCACAGGAATATCGAGGGAGAAATAAACATCCCCCCATGGCAATTGTTGGCTTCGAGAATTCACGGAGAGGATGTAAGAACACAGCTTGTGAGCTTCTGTTCCCTGCAGTGGTCCAGGTGCAGCTGTTCATGCAAGAGGTCACCCCCTCCGCAGATGACAAAGTCACCAGCGCCCCCTGGAGTTGTGCACCAGGACAGCCCTAAGATGTGACCTCTGCCTTGCTGCAGGCCTATCCCATGGTCCTCCCAAGAGGTGGGGCTTGGGGTTGCTTGGGGCTTGACAACAAGCATCGTAGACCTGCTGGCTCTTGCCCAGGTTAGTGGAGGCTTCCATCGTGATGAATAGGGCCAAAGCCCAGTGCCACTGCACCTGCCAAAATAGGAGCCAACCAGTAAGACCTTAGCTCAGAATATTGTGATATTTTAACACTCACAAACTCTGATGTCAATGGTAAAGTGGCCCTAAGAATCAGCCAGAATCATGTGCTGGTTCTTTAAATATATACGTACGCCAGTGAAGAGAGAGAGAATTCATATGCCATACAGCTTACCAGTTAAAGGGTATAATTCAATGGGTTTTAGTATATTCGGTTTTGCAACCATCCCAAATCGAATTTTAGAACAGTTTCATCACCCGCAATGGAGACCCTGTACCTTGGGATTCACCCCCCACATCACCTCCATCCTCCTGCCCCAGTAAACACTAATTTACTTTCTCTCTACAGATCCACCTTCTGGGCACTCGAGACAGAGGGCATCATACAATAGGTGGTATTTTGTGACTGTTTCTTTCATTTCACATACTTTCGAAGCTCATGGTAGCATGTTTCAGTAATTTGTTGTACATTATCATCGAAAAGGATTCCACTGCATGGATAGAGCACAGACTACAATGTCATCAGTAGATGGACACTTGGCTTGCTTCCACTTTGGAGGGATGACCAGGAATGCTGCCGTGCACATTTACGTACAGAGTTTCTGTGTTTTCATTTCTGTTGGGTAGAAACCCAGGAGCAAAACTTCTGGGCTAGATGATAACTCTGTGTCTAGCGTTTTGAGGAACTGCCAAAGTGCTTGCCAAAGTGGCTGATCCATCCCACGTTTCTACCAGCAGTGCACGAGGGTTCCAATTCCTCCCAGTCTTTGCCAATGCTCTGTGTTCTCTGTCTTGGTGACTGCAGCCGTCTTGGAGGGTGGGACATGGTTGCTCATTGAAGTTTTGATTCCCATTTCCCTAATGGTTATGATGTTAGACATCTTTTCTTGTGCTTTTTGGCCATTTATATATCTTCTACAGAGAACTCTCTGCTCAGATCCTTTGCCCACATTTTTCAAATTGGGTTATTTTTAAAAAATCAATTATTACTGAGTTGTAAGAGGTTTTATGTTCCTTATCAGATATAAATCTGCAAACATTTTGTCCCAGTCTGTGGGTTGTCTTGTCCCTTTCTTGATGTTTTCATTTAAAGCTCCAAAGTTTTTAATTTTGATAAAGTCAGGTTTATCTCTTTTTTTCTGGCTTGTGTTTTGGTGTCATATCTAAGGAACCCTTGGCTAATCCAAAGTCATGAAGATTTGCACCTGTATTTTCTTCTAGTTGTGGTTTTAGCTCTCACACTTAGGTTTATAATCCCTTTGAATTAATACCTGTGGATCAAGTGAGGAAGGGGTCCACTTTGTTCCTTTGCCTGTGGGTATTTACTTGTTTCAGCATCATTTACTGAAAAGACTATTGTTTCCCACTGAATTGTCTTGCAGCCTTTTCTAAATCAATCGGCCATAAATATAAGGCTTTATTTCTGGACTCTCAGTTCCAGTCCCTTGATCCAAATGTCAATCCTTATGCCAGTACAACATTATCTTGATTACTGTAGTTTGTCGTAAGTTTTCAGATGAGAAAATGTTAGTACTCACTTTTATTCTTTTTCAAGAGTGTTTTGCTCTTCTGGGTCCCTTGCATGTCCATGTGCATTTTAGGATGAGAATGTCAATTTCTGGGAGGGGGAAAAAGAGTAGCTGGGATTTTGATAGGGATTGCATTGAATATGTAGGCAATATGAGTCTTCTAATCCATGAATATGGGATGTCTTTCCATTTCTTTAGATCTTTTGAACTTTTTTTCAACAATGTTTCATAGTTTAATGTGTATGAGTTTTGAACTTCCTTTATTAAATATACTCCTAATTATTTTACTCTTCTGATGCTATTATAAAGGGAATTGTTTTCTTTATTTTAGGATTGTTCATTGCTAGTGTAGAGAAATACAAGTGATTTCTGTGTGTGGGTCTTTCATCCTGAAACCTTGCTAACCTCATCATTTGTCCTAATAGGTTTTTTTTAATTGTACTTTTTGAAATTTTTCTAAATACAAAATCATATTTCTGCAAATAGAGATGGTTTTATTTCTTCCTTTCAAACCTGGATGTTTTTATATCTTTTTGCTCCTTAACTACCCTGGCTGAAGCTTCCAGCACAACATGGACAAAAGTGGTACAAGCAAGCCTAACAGTCTTTTTACTGATCCTAGTGGGAAATCCTTCAATTTTTCACCAATAACTGTCATAAGTACAGGTTTCTCATAGATGCTCTATCAGGTTGAGGAAGTTCCCTTCTATTCCTAGTTTGTTGAATGTTTGTATTATGAAAGAGGATTGGATTTTGTCAAATGCTTTTCCTGTGTCCATTGAGATGATCATATGGTTTATGTCCTTTATTCTCTTAATATTTTTATTATATTGATTTGTTTTCATATATTAAACCAATCTCACTTTCCATCCCAGTTGGTCATAGTGTATCTTTTTCATATGTTGCTGGACTTCATTTACTAAGATTTTGTTAGGGATTTTTCATCTCTATCCATAAGGGATATTAATGTGTAGTGTTGGAGTATTTTTGTTTTTGTGATATCTTTGTCTGGTTTCAGTATCAGGGTAATTCTGGCCTCCCAGAATTAGTAAATGTTCTTCCTCTTATTTTTTGGAAGAGTTTGTTAGGCATTAGTGTTAATTCTTCTCTCAGTGTTCGACTGAATTGACCAGTGGAGCCATTTGGTTGTGGGCTTTTCTTCATGGGAAGTTTTATTGCTAATTCAATCTTTTTACTTGCTATAGATCTATTCAGATTTTCTATTTTTTCCAGAGATGGTTTGCAAATTTCTAGGGATTTGTCTCTCTCATTTGTTATCTTGGTTATCTCTATAATTGTTCACAGAATTCCCTTATAATCTTTTTTATTTTTGTGAAGTTACTAAGCACACCTTCTCTTTCAGTCTTGATTTTAGTAATTTGACTCTTCTGGTTTTTTCTCTTGGGCAGTCTACATGAGTTTTGTCAGTTTTGTTGATCTTTTTAAGAACACGTTTTTGTTCTGTTGATATTCTATATTGATTTTCTATTCTCTATTTTATCATATTTCTTTCTTTAATTTAATTTTTAAATCTTTATTTAAATTCCAATTAGTTAACATACAGTGTAATATTAGTTTCAGGTGTACAATTTAGTGATTCAACACTTACATATAACACCTGGTGCTCATCACAAGACGTGTACTCCAGGACTTTTTTTTTTTTTTTTTTACTATGTTTAGTTAGCCAGCATATAGTACATCATAAGTTTTTGTTGTAGTGCTCAATGATTCATTAGTTGTGTATAACACCCAGTGCTCCAGGACCTTTTCGATTAGACAACTGAGAGACTATTTTTAATGTTTGTCCAAGAGAAAAAGAATCCATAGGAATTCTATTTTATTATATTTCTGCTCTGTTCTTTATATTTCATTCTTTCTACTTGCTTTGCGTTTTGCTTGCTTTTCTTTTTCTTGTTTGTTAATGTGGAAAGGCTGGATTGGTTTGAATCATCCTTCTTCTTTCTTCGTTTTTTACTACTATAAATTTCCCTTAAGCACTCTTCAGCTGCATTCTTTAAGTTCTGGTATGTTGCATTTTCTTCTTATTCATGTCAAAATTCTTTTTGATTCTGTTAGTGATTTCTTCGTTTGTCCTACGTTATTTAGAAGAAGTGCTTTTTATTCCATGTCTCTGTGAGTTTCCCAAATTTTCTCCTGTCATCAATCACTCACTGAATTCTACTGTTGTTAGAAAGTGTACTTGGTATGTTTTCAACCTGAAGCGTATTGAGGCATTCCACTTCTCTGGGCCCCCCCTTTATGGTCCTCTGGCCAAAGCTTAAGGCTCCAGTCACTGCAGCCTGCTGGCCACCTCTGCAAGCAGGACTGCACATGGGCCCATGTGGAGGAAGGACAGGAAGAGAAAAGTCTCCAGGGTTGGTGTCCTTTTGAGGGTCATAGTTCCACTGAACATAGAAGGAAGCTCCCCTCTCTGAGTTTGGGCTCCTGCTGGTCCCTTCACCAGCCACCACCTCTGGGATTGTCCGAGAGGCAGGATATGAGAGAATGGGGAAAACAAGAAGGAAGAAAGAAAAGGAAGCCCAGGGCACTGCTGTGCTTTCTGGGGATTAGGAGTCCCTTTTTTCTACTTTGAGCCAGAGCTAGCAGCTTCCCCTGAGCGCTCTCTGCCTGTGCCCCCACAGCTCACATGTGGGTTTCCAGCTACATCCAATCCAGGCTGCGGCACTGGAGGGAAGAATGGCAAACTCACCACCACTGGAGGACCTTTAAATCCTGGTCTTCTTCCCCAATCTGCCCAGGACTATTTTCTTCTGATGGTCCTCCGGTAACTGTTCCATGCATTCTGTCCAGGTTTTATAATTAGACACAGTGGAAAATACAGGTGAAGTGTTACTCCATCTTATCCAGAACTGGAACCTTGAAGTGGATTTTAGAAACCAGAAGTAAAAGAGAAACACAGATTAGTGCAAATCCATTATTTTTACTGGAAAGATATTTGAACCAACTGCTGCTAGTGGGGTAGCCATGTTTCCTCATCTACAAAGGATGGCTTCATTACCGTCATCTAAATTGTATGCCCAGGCATATCTTTATCTAATTCTGCTTGATTTTAAAGAATTATTCATATTCATTGAAATTTCTAGCTGCTTCAAGACTAGGCTGAATGAATAAACAAAGGACTCTCAGGGACGTGCTCACTCTTTAAAGATGTTTCATAACCCGAATACTCCAGGATCCTGCTGACTCTACTGCCGAGGTCCCTCAGGGATTATCTCAAACCCACAGTCTTAGATATTAACTTACATTTTTGACAAGAAAGTTGATGGCAATGCCAACTCCAAAAACATTAATTAAAAGACACTAGATCATATCATTAGATGCACACGTATTGACTCTCCCTATTAATTCTTTAAGAGCTGGCCTAGTAAGACACAAGGAGAAGTCAGAGAACAGAGATGCCACAGTCCCCACTTCACTGAAATGCAGAGTTCTTGCAATGGATCCTGTTGATTCCACCAGCATCAGGAGATTTGGTGCAGGAAGGGAGTCAGGAAGTGCTTGCCAGATAACTTCTTTCCCGACCTGGTTTAGTTTCAAAAGCTTAAGCTCATTGGGAACATAGAGTTTGAGGAGAGAAGTGAGCTCTTGAGGGAAATATGGAGACAGAAAGAGAGTTTCTCTCAGATAAAAAAAGAAAAAAAGGAACATCTCCTGGGTGTGTGGGGTGGAGGCTACAGGGCAGGCAGGGACGCTCCAAATTGTGCCCTGACCTCAGAGACAGTGGCCACGTGATGTCCCACAGATGTGGATCCCACCCAAACCTAGTTCAGAGGCAACAAGAGAGTTTCAGATCTGAAGAGTCCACAGGAGCTGGCAGGGGGTTTCTCTGTTCTCAGCTGTCTTTGCCCCACCTGGAACTCCAAAGGCGAGACTCAATTTCTAGAAAAGCCTCTTTTATTCCCACAGCCAAGTGGAGATAAAATTAAGTTGATTTAAAGACACTGAAGACATAAAACATTTCTGGCACACCCAAGTTGTGGACCGGGTTTCCCGTCCATCACCTCTCACCGCCGCCACCAGCCAGCCACGCAGGCACAATAATAAATAGTAAACAGAGACATAACCTTTGTGGAAAGGAGGATTTTCAGCAAATATAGGAGGCTGGCAAAGCCAGGGAGTCTTATTCAGCCAAATGATTATAGCTTGGATTTTATTTCTAAGCATCTTTTTAGCATTAGGTTGTCACGTATAATAAGTAGCCTTCTTGCACAAGGGGTAGAAGATCCTAATTGGCCCTGGCGAAGGAATTTTTCATACATTTCAGGAGGGAAAGGATGAGCAGCACATGTAGTTACACTAATGGTTTCATTTTTAAGACACTGAGTATTGTTTATGTGCTGTTCTTATTTTATTGCGTGCAGATGAACAATTGTTCATCCCAAGTAGAGGGCTGTGTTGGGGGGGTGGGGCGTGGAGGGTGCATTTCACTTACTGGCAGCTACGAGCCTCCATGATTGGTTTTTCTCTCCCCTGCTGAGGTCAATAACCAGCTCTGATATGATTTCTGCTGAATCAGTTTGCTGTGATTTGTCTTGTCTTCCTGCCCAATGTTAATTATATCTCCCAATGAGTGCTGGACTAAAATACAGAGCTTACTTCAATAGAGGAAAATGTATTTCTCCTTATTTGATGACCCTTCATTTTGACTTTCAGCTCCCTCTCCGTCTTTCCAAGATCTGTAATCAATAGTCATGTGGCTCTGGGTCCTTTATCTGGGAGAAATGGGGAGACCTTGGTGGTACTTTTTTTCAGACTTCAGAATCCAGAGTTAATGTAGGGATAAAAAAGGACTTTATTCTCCTTCCCTTTCCAGAGAGATGCACTCTCAACCCCTTATTTTAAAATAATCCTCCCTTCTAGAAATCTGGATTTCTCTTGCTATCTTCTGGGGAATTTATATGGCTCATCTTATGGAAAGATAGTTTTGCCCCCAGGTGACCAAAAGTAAAAGCAAAGTTCAAGCAAATAACTAAAACAACTACAACAACAACAACAACAACAACAACAAAAACTTTTCTCCAGGAGCAACTAATTTGTTGTCCAGTTCAGAATGTGAATAGTTGCCTGATGCCCCCACTGAAGGGTTCCACAAACCCACTGAGTGGCGCTTGGGCTCGCAGCCCTACCCACATGGAGACATCCTAGCCTCTAGCCTGGCACAAACTATATTCTCTAGTAACGGTCACTGATACAAAATGAGGGCCTGTAGGTGAGCCTACTGCCCAAAATGCTGATATTGGGACTGAACTATGTGGAATGAAAATTAAGTTATCATCTCTGTTGACCAACACTATGGACAAGAATGGGCAGATGAGGTCTGCACAGGTGGAGATGACTATGTTATCCCCATGGCTTCATGTCGCCTTTTTCTGGGTCCTGATCTCCTCTTACAAGGACACCAGTCAGACTGGATTAGGGCCTGCCTCTCACCTCCGACCACAGAGGAACAGAGCACAATGCTCATGGAACAAAGTCAGACTTCTGCCTTGCAGTCTTGCTCCCAAACTCATCTACCCAAGCAACAACAATTTCATGGGTTGAATTGAGCTCCCCTGCCCCCAAAAGATGTTGAAGCCCTAACCCCCAGTACCTGTGATGTGACCTTATTTGGAAATAGGGTCTTTGCAGGTGATCAAGTGAAGAGGGGGTCATTAGGGCAGGAACTAATCCAATATGACCAGTGTCCTCATTGAAAGGAGAACTTCGAACCCAGACATCACACAAGAAGAGGCCACGTGAAGATGAAGGCAGAGATTGGGGTGATGCCCCTTCAAGCCAAGGAGCACCACAGATTGACAGCACCCCATCAGAAGCAGAGGGGGGGAGGCCTGGAGCAGACCCTCCCTCTCAGCCTCAGAAGGAACCCACCCCAGAGACACCCTGACCTCAGACTTGTGGCCTCCAGAAATGGGAGACAGTACACTTCGGTTATTCAAGCCACATCATTTGTGGTGTTTTATTATGGTGGCCCCAGCAAACTGAAACACACAGAGAAACTGTTTTTAATTGGATCCTTTCTGTTCTCTGCTTAAAATTCACCATCACACTTAGGATAAAATCCACTCTCCTGACCAAGGCAGAGAAGCCCTGTGTAGCCTGGCCTTTGATGACATCTACCCCACTCTATGCCTGTTCCTGAAATGCAATGCACTCCAGACTCACTGGACCCCCTTCCAGTCCGCAGACATACCAGATCCTCTGCTACCTCAGGGTCTTTGTACCAGCTGTTCTTTTCCCAGAGCCTTTTTTATCATTTTGGTTTCAGTGAAAACACCACCCCCTCTGAAAGGCCCCCCTGACAAGCACATTTAAGATAGACACTCCCCAGTTCCCCAGGCCTGTCCCAGCCCCTATCCTGTTTCATTTCTTGCACAGAACTAAGTACGGTCTGAGATTATCTTGGGGACAAAAGACCTGAAAGGAAACACACCAGAATGTTACCAGTGGTTCTCTCTCGGGTGAAATTACGTGCAGCATGATTTTAACTTGCTGCTTTCCAGAGCTTCCACAATTAACATGTATTATTTTCCGATCAGAAAAGAGACAACGGCTGCTTGAAAACATGGCCTACAATTTCTGGGCATCTCTGCCTTTAACCCAGTGCTGTTGGCCAACAGAACATTTCCCTTCTAGATGGTTCTCCAACATAATCTTCCGGATGATTGTGCTTGTTTATAAAAACACTTGCTTAGAATTCTTTGATTCTGTGTCCCTCCAGCCAGAGCGAGGCTGACCTTAGTGAGTTGTCTGTGACCAACAGGATGAATTGGAAGTGATGCTGTGTGACTCCCAAGGTCAGATCAGAAAAAGCCCTTTCTCTTTGGACGCTTGCTCTGGAGGCTTCTGGAGGAAACCAGGTGCCATGTTAGAAATACAACAGCTCTGAGACCACCATGTTGGAGAGGCCACCTGCAGGTGCTCTGGCTCCCAGCTCCATCGACCGCCAGCCTGAGGAGTGAGGCCGCTGGGTACTCCATCTTGGATGCCCGTCCCCACACAGTCCTCGGACCACTGAACATCAGCCACCATCTGGTGGCAAAAGCATGAGTGACTCAAGTGAGAACTGCCTTGCCAAACCCTCCCCACCTTCTTGTCCCCCAAAAACCACATGCAAAATAAAATGAATTCTGGTTTGCACCCCTAAGTTTTGGGGTAATTTGTTTTTACAGAAACTGAAACTATTTCTGCACAGAAAAACAGTGATTTCCTAGTCAATTCAGAGGGCCTGGTAATGCCTGGTGCTGCAGGAACAGCAAGGAGGCACACCCAGGGGTTCCTGGAGCTATGACAGGAAACACTCCTCTAGGACAAGACCAGCCACCCGGTACGGTAGGTCCTGCTGGATTCCTTACCTCAGTCAAAGTTATATCCCCACCCTCCCACACGCTTCAGACCTCACACATGGGGCAGGCTCGGCCTCAATCCAGAGGACTTGGGGCTGAGTGAGGTCATGGGCAGGAAGGACTTAGGTGGCTCTCACCCAGCAAGGTGAGACTCAGCATTGTGCGTGTGGCTCCTTCAGCCTGACCTTGCTGTGTGACATTTTTGCTGTGTTCGATTGGATTCTGAGAACCTGCTGAGGAGTTTTTTGCCAAGCAGCTACCACAGCAGAGTGGAAACCACAAGGACTTTGGGGTCAGACAGCTCTGAAGACAGTCCAACTCTGCTCTGCTACTTTACTGGGTGTGCATTTGGCTGCAGTTAAGAGAAAATGTGAACAATGTGGGTTTTTATAAGAGAGGATTATTTTACTCAGAGATCTGGAGTAGGCAGTTGCTGGCATTGCTTTAGCTGCTTTAATAATGTCACCAGGGACCCAGGCTGTGTTAAGTCTGAGGCTCATGATTTTCCTTCTTTCTCCCCTTTCCTTCCTTTCTCTCTCCCTTCCTTCCTATCTTCCTTCTTTCCTTCCTTTTATCTCCTCATGGTCACACGATGGCTGCAGCAGCACCAGATATCACATCTGCTAACAAGGCAATAAGAAGTGTGAGAAGTCATGTGAGCCACATTCCACCCTCCCTTTTTTTTTTCCCCCCCAAAAAGCAAAAGGCTTTTCAGAGCCACATGGAGCAGTGTTTTCATTAGGTTTCGTGGGTCAGAACTGGGTCACATGGCTCCCTCTAACTGCAGGAGGTACTGAGGAATTGGGAAACAGCTTTGTTACAATTGTCTTAATCATAAGCCATCACTTGGGGCTGGGTGCATTGAGGCCTTAAACTCGAGTTCCTGTCGGCAAGGAAGGAGATGAGGAGTTATAGAGACAGGTAGCAGTATCCACCCAAGCCACTTGACCACTTTCATGTCTTAGTGACTCTAAACAAGACACTTGAGGCCTGTGAGTCTCAGTTTTTTACCTGTAAAGTGGAACACCCTGTCCTCAGCATCCGGCAAGGCACCTGGCTTACTGAGCATGTCCTGAATGGAAGCATTCCTGGAAGAAAGCCATGCTGCCTTATCGAAATGTGTCACAAAATGTCTCCAGTTAGCCTGGTGGAGGTTTACATCGTGGAAACGGAAGTGTTCACAGTTCTGGCCCTGAGACCGGCAGTCTGCTTCAGAAGGAAAACAGGACAAATCTGCATGCTGCAGAGGGAATTTTGTCCTGCAAGCCAGAGTGGGCTGGAGACATCAGATAGGAGCCATTGCAGCCCCGACGGTGAGTCTCCCAGACCTCTGCTCTCTGCGTCTCTAGGACCCGTAGCCACTGCACCCAGCACGGGTCACCAGGGCCCACGGAGATCTCTGCACTTACTCAGTGCCACTTACACACATTCCCTTCCTGGACTTTTTTTTTTACTCTTTTTTGTAGGATCATTGCCTATGCTCCTAGGAAAGGTGCACCTGGACTAATTTCCGTGCTGGAAAACCAGCTCACATTTTGCCCAGAGCAATGTTACCAAGGTTGTTCTGCTTTCAGCCCTAACTCAGATGCATTCTCCCTTCCTTGTTGGATCCTGTTGTCATTAATCAAGCCGATTTTCTGCCGCCAGCCTAAATTGCTACTTGCCGCAGTCTTTTCGCCCCACAGAGAAATCCCTTTTACCACCATCTTCCGAGAGGCTAAGTCCTTGACTCCTAACCAGAATAAAGTGACTTGTTAAACTAGTCCATTGCCTTTCGGAATGAACATGGCCGCATAAGACCGTTTTTTTCTGTCTCCTCCTGGAAATTGTGCATAAAGAACAAGGAGAACTTAAAAACCCCATAAACCCCATTTTTGGGGAAACCAGAAAACCGATATAGTCCACAGACTTCAGGGTACGTGCGCAGACTGACAACCAGCCCGGACCGAGCAGAGCTAACCGTGCAGGATGGGGGAGGTGGGGAGTGAGGGGGGGCTGATGGCGGCTGGACATCCTAAGATGAAGGGGTTTGCCCCGAAACAGGGCAGACACGGGCACTCTTCTCGTCTGGGCCACAGAAGCACAGGAAGTGGGTCTGTAAAGAATGGAGCTGGTGCTTATGAGAAGTAGCCTAACTCTGGCAGGGGAGAAGGAAAACCCACCCCGACTGATGAATTAATTCCGCCATCCCTCAAGGACCTCCTGCTGACTGTCCTCCCAAATTCTGCCTTTCCTTTTTCCAAGTTCATGGCGTTTTAGCCAGGCACAGGGCCACCCACGTGGAGACTACGCCTCCCAGACTCCCTTTCAGCTTCACGTGGTCATGTGACTATCAGAGGCCAATCAGAGGGTTGTGAGCAGAAGGGACGCTCCCAGCCTCCCTCTCAGCCCCCCGTGGTCATGTGACTATTAGAGGCCAATCAGAGGGTTGTGAGCAGAAGGGACGCTCCCAGCCTCCCGCTCAGTCCTGGTCATGTGACTATTAGAGGCCAATCAGAGGGTTGTGAGCAGAAGG